>NW_026869845.1:3000000-3346667 GCF_018135715.1 Danaus plexippus | reverse complement strand
GTAGCGTCGCCGGCGGACACAGCCTCCGATCTCAGATTTATATCGAATTATCGACAAAAGTACACCATTAATATAAGCAGAGCTTAATATTATATGCGTTTTACGAACCGCAAGTTTTATCTGAATGTGCTGGAGACTTGTAAATAGAAAAGAACCTGTTGTGAGAAGTCGTCAAGGACGCGTTGACGACACATTGTTATTATAAAATAAATTATTACGCAATAATTATTTGATTTAACTTTGGAATAATTCAGGCTTACATTTCACTAAATGATTGCCCTTTACCTAATAACCGTGCCCTTTTCATTGTTTTTTTAATGTCATAGTATAATTCACCAAAGCTGTTGTTATTGGAAGTCGACCGTCGGAGGTCATTCTGCCATATTCGGTGGTGCAAGGCGTCCGGCCATTGCTGATATAACGTACATACTTAAATTACAATTTTTTTTTATGTCAAGGTCCACTTGTTCAAATATAATATTTCCGGCCAGTAATTAATATTGATGTCAGATATAGGTAATAAAGATCAATAGAAATCAAAGCACTGTAATCTGTATACTAATAAGTAATTTTATGAATCTATCTCTAACTTTGTAGGAGAATACAACGATAGATAATTCAAATTAAATAAGAAGTGATCTTAAACTGAATATACATAAAGTACAGCTGACCTTAATTACTCTCAAACAGAGATAGATGTTCCCCGTTCCTCGTTTGGTCAGATTGCCGTAACCGAATTGATTATAAAATGGTTACTTGCCTATTATCCTCTTAGTAAACGTATCCAAATAACTATTTACTCAATAAAAATTCCTTGACGTATAAAAATAAAATGGATCAAAAAATCGGATACTTGTAATGAAATCCAAAAAAAATTCTATTAACACAATTTTAAATAAATATCGTTAATATAATATTATAATATAATAAGAAACTTGATACTGAAACACGAAACTTTCATTAGTATTTAAAAAACAATACCGATTAAGAAATCCGAACCAATGAATTTAAAATCGGAATCGGATTGTGCCGAACGAAATCAAAGCTTACCTAAATATAACTAGCTGACAAATGGGTCAAAATGGCGCCGTAATTTAAACTTAATTTAATTTGATTAAATAAATATTGATTAAAGTGACTAAAGTTCCAATTGATTTACTATTTATCTTATCAAATAAGGCGTAAGTGTAACCTTATAAAATTGTGTACGTGTTCTAGAGTTTTGATTGTTAATACTCATAATAAAGAAATAATTCATATTAACATTAATGAAATCAAAGAACAAAATTTTTATAATGAGCGTATTGTTAAAAGATAACTACCACGACACATATTTCAAGCTCTAAACAACAAAATATAATACAACTGATGATTACCGATTAATTAACAGATAATAAATCCCCATAAAATTATCACAGAAACAGTAACTTATATGCTATAATGGCGTCATTATTGCTGAGGGAATTCATTGTGGAAATATCGAGATGGGAGTCGTGTAGTAAGGGTTGCTTCCCTGTCTGGACCGTCGGCGTGTCAATATTTTCGCGGGAACAGGCGTCGCCATGGCAACGAGGGTGCACTCTTGTTACGGTCGCTGCCCTCGTGTATAATGCATCGAAAAACGGAGGGCGCAAAACTAAAAGAGGCCTCTGTTGTCTAGGGTTTTGTTCAAGGGAGCCGAGTAGATTGCACTGCATTGTACCTTAATGTTCTATAAATATAAAACGTAGGCAAATGGAAGATAATGTTTATAACTGTAGATCTAACCATAGACAAAAAATTTCCTTTGAAACGAAATGTATAAGGTTGGCTATATAGTATATATAACGTACTACTACTATATAGTAAGTGTCCTACTATAAAATTAAAACAAATATTTAAAAGCCATGATATAAAAATCAAAAGCATTAGCCATAATGACGTATAACAATATTGAAAGAAAACCTAACATTCTAACAAAACATTTTTTTTTCTCTTTTTAATATGTCATATTAAAATCTGAACAATTTTTACTTAAGCCCTCTTGATTTTAACCGATTACTGCTAAACAAAACAAATCCAAATTATGACTTTTGTCACGAAACCGTATGACGTGCGGCCATGTTGTGAGAACGAAACAGTACTATGTGAGATATTCAACGTGTGTCGTTTGATTTACATTAAGATAAAACTGACTTCAATACACTTTTATGAAACTACCTAATTAGGTTTTATTAATTGAAGTTGTTTAATTTTAAGCCAACATTATTTTGAATTTTATTAGCAAAACAATAAGGTATAAGATAGGTACAAACAAATGCTAGTCCTCAAGCAATTCTTTTGCAATTAAGTGCCTCTGAGAACAGAAGTGAGTTAAGACCACAGGTTAAATAATAAAATATTTTCTCACAGTAATGTGAGAAGTATCATCTCGATGTCTCGCTATACTGAGTCTGTGAGACGAAATTGAAAAAAAAATACCATTACCTGTACCACGATCAACATCTACACAACACATACTCATATGGATGAGTATGATGCTTGATAGACAAATTTCCGTGGTACGAGGTTCTAAAAAATCTCCCGCCCTTTTTAATTCTAAACGTTTTGGAATGCGTATTATTAGATTTGTAATGAATTAATAATGTAAAGGGAAAAATTGTACCTAAAATCTATACTTAACTGCAAAATATCTTATATTAGTGATTACACAAGCTGATCCAATGTCATTTAAATTCTTTATTAATTTATCCTACGTGACATCGCGACAAATTACTTTTCAAGTTATCATTACCTACCTACAACTACAATATCTACTAAATAACTACTATCACGCGTTAAAAACACGTGTATAATAATTGCATTTTTCATAACTAAATATTGGACTAAATGTTTAAATTTCTAATACATATATTAAACCTCCTAGGGGGTTGTCATGTCACTCTGAGGTTGTAAAAAAATAAACTATACAAGGCTGTCAGAAGCTAAAAATATATAAGCGCTCAGAAATGTTCTCACATATATGAACACCGAAAAACGGCATGATATTTTATAAATATATTATTTATATGGTATATATTATGACATTTCTGCAAAGCGTTCAAATACTAAGGTAGGCGAAGGTAAAATAAATTGTGCAAAATAAGTAAGTATTGAATTTTAAATTATGCAACATTCAGTAATTGAAGAATAAAAACAGATATTTTGTTAATAATAACAAACACTGAACCACTTAATTATTAATATCGTTATCTATCATTTAAAAACATATTTGTACAAACTGCAATCATAAATAAACAATAATTGTAATTAACAAATACATGTAACAATCTATTTATTAAGTTCTCACACAGATTATATCATTTATAAATAATGATGAATTTATTTAAATATCTTGTAAGGAATAGAGATAAACCTCTAATGATTTTACGATTGCATTGCTAGTTTTTGCTGACATAACATTTTAATTATTTTGAACGATTTGTCAAAACCTAATCTTATTTCTTTATTGGAGTAGTAAACTATCTTATTAATGGATTTTTTAAAATATCACACAAGCGAATTTATCCACGTTCCGGCCGTGTTACCATGTCCAAAACTTTCAATTGGCTGACAGAAATCCGAAATTTAGGCTGTATAACGTAGATCCGTGTTTGTAGTACAGTTAAAAATCGAACTGTCGTAAATAATTTGACAGCAGCGAGTTCAACGTACAATACCAGAAGGTTCCCATTTCAATGCGATTAGTTACGTAACGGAAACAAATCATTTAAAAGTGTTTACGCTGTTATAACAATTTGATAAGGTTTAATAAACGTACTTTCTAAACGCCCGTTTGATTACAGATGATTCGTGCAAATAATACAATTTCTGGGATAATTATATAGTAGATACGTGTTAGATGATAGACACTAAGTAAACGCGTTAACTAATTAAAATGTTCGTACGGAGTCTTGAATATTTATAATTAATAAATGATGTATGATATTATCTAATAAGAAATCATTTGAATTTTATGCAGTTTCATTCTTACTTGTTTAATTTAAATTCATATAATAATTTTAATAGAAAATAATTTTTGATTTATTTAACATGATTCTTCACGACTGTACGTAATAGTTCAAATTTATTACATTACATTTTTTATAAAAAAATTATTCGTCGACAAATATTGTTTAGGTACCTGATAGCAAAAACAGTATTCTTATGAATGACACAACTAACAACTGTACTACATTTATTTACGAAAGAGACATTAGCAAGAACAATTTTACAGCTTTTTATACTCGTAGATACGAACACGAGTTTGTTAATGATTGCATAAAGCTGACACATTTAATTAACATAAAATGTATATTACAAAAATCAATCATTCGCCACTAACAGGTTTCAATACTATTTGGTGTAATTTCCTTTAAAAAATCACTAAATATCAGTCAGACTTCTCTCTCTCTCTTCAGCCATGTGCGGTCCACTGCTGGACATAGGCCTCCCTCATCGACTTTTAATGGCGTTAATTTCAAATTTATATATACTGTAAAAGCAACATGAACTTTCTATGTAATATTCCAGAATTCTATATTAGTATACATATATATATGTATATGTATAAGTTAAGTCTTAATAATATTAGTATTATAGAATCCATAACAATAGCAGAGTATGCGGGAGTGACCCGTCCCAGTTCGCGATAGCCACTGACCGTGGGAGGCAAGCTTCCCTGACCTCAGATCCTCTAATTGAATGATGAACCACTAAATATTTGTAGTTAGTGCCGTACAGACAAAACAACGATGCCATTGAACCTAAGTTTCATTGCATACCGGTATCTTGTATTACAACTTTAGGAGAAATCTACTCTCTCTTTATCTGTGCAAATATGTAATAATGATTATATAAATCATTGCTTACGTTGATCGTAATTATTATTGGTAATAAATTTGTTATTATGAAAAATATTTACTTACGAAATCACTTAGTCATTCAAAATTAATTGACGTTTGTTATTTTATTTTTATGGATAATGTTATTAAAATTGTATTATTAAAGTTATCTAAGTTTATTAAAATGTTTTACAAGTATTACATAATACTTAACATTGTCTATTTGCTTAGTGTTGCAACACAGGTGCAGTAACATATGCGTACATATTTATTTCCCTAAATATTTCTACACTAAAACAGTACAGTTATATTATCGATTAAAGCATGTTATTTAAGAGTTATTCAAACTTAAATGAAACTAATATTTTTCGGATTACTACGCGTATTTTATTATTTCAAAAACTACATACCTACTCCCAAAGTTTCGGTTACTTTTGTAACAACCGTGATCCAACGTAACGAACAAAGTAACTGAAACGTCGGGAGTATGTAGTTTTTAAAATTATAAAATATTCGTAGTAATCCGAAAAAATTTAGTTTCATTTAAATGAATACTCGCGAAAGTCTTTGGTCTCATTAACCATTCAAACTCCAAAGAAATACTGCAAAAATGCTATAAAGAGATAGAAATAAAGAGAAGACTAATAATGTATCACAACTTATAAATTTAATGTAGGAGAATGACTCCAGAATAAATGCTTAATACTATGGAACGTGAAATAATTAATTCATTTGTCAGACCATTACGTATATGTGCATGCTTTAAATGTACCATAGTAAAACAAGATTACGGGAGATGTATTTAAGGGACAAGGTAGACATTTGGTGCGCCACCTTCAGGATTCAGTATTATTATTAGAACACAGAAATGGCATCAAAATCTTGCTTACGGTTGCGGATCAAACCAATTACCAAACGTGGACAAATGAATTATGAAAAGCTTAGATATAATCCCTTGGAAATATTTGAACAAAAATTCTGCTATGAGCTTTGATGAATAAGGAATAATTATTTGTTGAATTAAGAAATGTGTCTGTAAGTATTACATACCGTAATAAATTCGGTAGTACCCTCCATGTACATCCACGATACATTTTCAATTAAAGAATCAACAGATATTTATTTAGAAATGGAAATTCGCACAACAAATTATCTATATGCCGACGGGCAGTTATCCTGATTTATAGCTGTGCCGTCTGAGCCCTAATGGAGTGACTCTTTTAATTCATCCCCTGGAGGCAAATAATTACGTGCTCACGAAAGTCCGAGGGCCGGTCTAAACTGTCGCTGGTAAAAGGCGTTTTCTCTCTCCCCTGTCTACGACTTCAATAACTTAAATGTTACATGACTATTCTCATTTAATTTATAAGATATCACATCAAAGAAATCAAAGAGAAAAATCACATGTCGGAATAGATAACGGTATATGACCGGATAAGTAAGTTAGAAAGTTTCAAGTTTATTTCACAGGCTGTTCACGTCCTTGGTACCGAATCCTTATTTTGTAGAGACTATCTGTATATAAACAAGGCGCAAACAACTTTAGATAAGTAGTGAGTGTTGTGTATAATGTAATGGGCACAAAGGAAGTCCACTTCGTACTAGTTATATCGTACGATTAATATGTAATGAAATATAAATTATAAAATTAATACTGAAAAGAATTTTATTTTATTCATTGAATATAACTTATGACTTAACATCTATGAAAACGCTGGATATGAATTCGATTTCAGGTCATGAACCTTAGTCCAAAAATAAAACCGTTTATTTACATTTACTCATCGTGAATATCAAAACAATGTTCTATCTCGCAAACTTTTAAAATATCATGAATGAAACACCAATACGTAAACAAGATTAAATCAGTTTCTAAACGTATCCGCGATCCGCACACACTCACATGTTACTGTTTATGCCACGCTGCTGGAATACCTTTTTTATTCCGTTCATTCTTATTTGATTTTTTCATCAACATGTTAGAGACGTGCTCGCAAACCTAAACCATTCCACCTGTCACGAGGTCAGAATGACATCACGCCTCCAAGAAAGCTGTGTGTCGATGTGTTTATGTAAAACTCGTTGTTAATAACCACTTTGCAATTCAGGATTTGGAAACTTAAAAGGCTTACTCCGAGAGTTTTAGTTATAGGCGCGGCTGGGTGTGGAAGTCTTGTAATTACAAAGTAACTAATATTATCTGTGCTGGTATTGTTCTCTTGTCAATAGCATTAGAGCGTAACTAACGTCTACATCGTAAATCTAAATGAAATGAAAAATAGTTACATGTGAGTCCTCTTTAATTAGTTAAGAAAATATGAGCTCATTAATGACAAATACATTTTGAACATAATTGCTCTCACGAAGTGCCACTAACGTCCTTGTTAAACAAAAAAAAATATTAACTTAGTAAAGTATAAATATACTAAGACGTCATTAACTGGCAAAGTTTCTAAAACATACAAATGTTGAATAATTTAAAACAATAACAATGGAAAGAAAATGCAACAATGATCTGCTTGATTAGGTATGCCGTCTAGATATCCATTGGCCTACAAGTAAAACAGTTTTTATGAAGTAAGTATGCAAAAATAGTGATTGGAAAACTACGTACATTTCCCTATAAACTACCTTCATCTGTTAACTAGAAAGCATGTCCATGAGATCGGCCTGATGAACCGTAACTGGGTAGAAAATATTGTAGGTATATTTCTCACTGTATGTAGGGTACACGCTGTCAAGCTGTGACGTCATAGTGCAATCATACTCTGTACATTCTAATAAATATTAAATATGTATACAAATGAAAATAATACAGTTATTGTAGTCGAATACCCTTCTCATGGAATACGGATTTTAACCTTAATAAGACAAAGAATTTTTATGACGTGAATTTTGACGAGAACCAAATCTAAATTATAAAAAAATAAAGTTAAAAACAGTAGGTACTCTCATTTAGTTTTTGTTCGTAGAGAAAAAGAATAGTTGGAAAAAAAACTGGATTAATTATAGTCTCATTCCAACATTGTCACTATTTTTAGCGACTTTGTCAACGACTCAGTTTCATTTTGAAATAACTTTCTTTATTTTCTGCTGATATTAAAAATGTAGTACTTCCATGAAAAAGTTGGAGATTCCATTAAAACTGAAGAAATAAAGGGAAGAACAGATTTATATTTCATATTTCAGTTCATCGAGTACAAAGTCAATAGAGTTTTATTTCTTGAAAAAATAAAAGATTATTTAGATTATGAATGTAATATTATATTGAGTGCAGGCGAAACGGAAGTTCCTACTTTTACGTTTAACAAGATTTAGGGTTAATAGTCGCTGTAATGCTTTGTACCAAATTGATTTCGTTCGACTAACATTGAACTACATTTATAGAGACGAAATTATGAAAGGGCTAACTGGATGTGATAATTCTATTAACTTCGTGGTAATTTTTAGTATTTTTTTTTTTAATTAAAGTTTACAAAGCGGGATAATGTTTTTAACCAATATATATTTAAAATATGTTAGATAGGTTTTATTATAGCAAGTATGTTTGTTTAAATATGTCTACAACTTTGTATGTACTACTCTCTTTATTAAGCTTTTTACAGTTTTTTTGTTTCTAGTGAATCTTGGTGTCAGCAATAACAAAAAAAAAACATTAAATTTTGAAACGAAATAAAAAAATACTAAAACAATAATTGTATCATATTTTTTTTAAATGTAATTATCAAATATTACGTTATCAACAGGTAAAATAATAACTGTGCAGTTATGCTTATGTGATGTTATATACATTGTATGCAAAATAAAAGAAAGTATTATTTCGTAATTATCTGTGTTTTTGAATCAATTTTAGGTTCAAAGTACTTAATAAAATTGTAAAAAAAAATACTTGTTGACGTTATTATAATGTAATCGTTTCAAAAAATATTTTTGCATCACTGCAAATCTGCACACTTACGTAAAACGCCCTAAATAACTCGCAAATGTGTGCATATAAATAGAAGACAAGGCTCACAATAACATGATAACATTGTTCACATAAAAATATACACATTATAAACACTTACCGCATCTATCCAGCCACCCTTCAGCACGACACGGGAAGGGGATACCAATGGGAATTTCATGATACATCTTGACCACAATCACACTAGAACAATCACAGCCGAAAGTTTCGCGCCCACGACATACATCACTACAATTCACACGCGCACCGACTGCAACTAATCAGTCGCACAGTTCACCAATTCACAATAAGACTCCTCGATCGCCACACACTTTCACTAGCTGCCAATAAAAAATCAATTCAGTGGAACAATATAAATTTACTTGTAGTTGTATTTTTTATTTTATTCTTGGATGAATATTGCATATGAATTACTTTAAATAGATAAATAATTGAAGAATTGAAGATAATTATTTTAAGACGCAGAAATCATACCAAAATATTAATAAATTCATGCAATAAAAAAAATATCTAAAGAATTTAACGACGGTATTTAAAAATAATATTTAAATCGTGATTATATTATTGCCGAAACAATTTGGATTTAATATTATTTTTTTTATTGAGTTTTCAATTCAATTTATTATGTTATATAGTTCGGATATCAGGTATTATTTCCGAAATTAATCAGAAGATATAGAATTAAATTTGAAAATACCGCAAAAATGTTCGCGTGAACACTTTAACAACGATTCGACACATCCGTCACCAAGACCCGCACATAAAAAACTGATTCGTTCATGGGTTTCCGCTAAGGCGCCAGTTCACTAATGTCAAAACTATTATGTTCTGAGAGCAGCCAAACATTGGCTAGACATTATCTTTTTATACTCGGCTTCCTTCGTACGAACTAAAAGAGATAGCTGAACTTTTATATCCCTTTCGTAAATTATCGACCAAAGTTGCAGAACCCTCTTGTGCGCGCGCACAAAATATAAACTTATTTGTCGGTGCTTACTGCTTAAAAATATTATTACATAGTTATTATCTCATTAACAAATCACCACAAACATATTATATGTGTAGACTATGTTAAATTTATTATATGATATTATTATTAAAATTAAAATTAAATTTCTATCACTAAAGAATAATTAAATTAGATTTATTCAGTTTTTTTCATTTATGTGACTCGAGATTAAAAAAAATTGTTCTTGTTTTATATTAATATAGGTAAGGTACCACTTTTCAATGTTATACCTTTCTACAACACCTTTTATAACCCATAATGTAGACTATGCCTTATGTCATTTTGACATATGACAAGTAGAGGCACTCCCAAGTCTGGATTCTGAAGAACTAAATACTGAGTAAAGTCAAAACGACAAAGAAAAATCAGTGCTTACAAAATGGCTCTAAAAGCGCTTGTGGGGCAAAGTAAGTAAAATTTTTTTTATTTCATTAACATATTACAGTTTAATCTTTTTAATGAGTATAGTTTAGCATTAGGTACATTAAAATGATTTTGGAAATGGTAGGTCAGTCTACATCTCTTGAAGAAGCCTTATCAATGACTAATATTTTTGTTAAACTGTTCATTATATTAAATAGAAATTCCTAGAATCATGTTTTATTAAATTTTTGTGTGCTCTCAGATTGGACGAAGACTAAAAAATATATTCAATGATAACTGACTCGCAATTCTCTATTTTACTATAACATTTTAATTATATTTGTATATATATTCCTTCATTACCTCCCTTCTAAACGTTAACCGTGATTAGTCATTGCATGTTATTATAGAACTTATGTCCATGTAGCTGACCTAGGTGTTTATTATTGATTTTCTTATGACACTCAGTGGGGTGGGTACTATAGCCTACATACGTCACGGCTTGCGCCTACGAAGTACTCCCACGTCCCATTTGTAATTGAGATAACATTTAAATTTCAGTGGCATGTATATATTTCATCACATTTAAACATAATTAAAACATGACATTATGTTTAAGGCCTTTTGTGTTTTAGCTATGTTTGTATAGTAACACTCACATTTCCTTGTAATGGTGAACAAGCTAGACAGCTTTAATGTCTGATTGATAACATTAAATTGAAATTATTAAAAAATTACAAGTTTATTCCATCAAAGTCCTAGCTTAGTCAACAATTTTGAATGCATACTAATATATTGAATATCATATGCAAAATGTGAAATAACATATGTATATATGCATAATAAAAATTTATCCAATTAATCCTATTATGTGATTATGCAATTGGATTAGTACATATTATATTTTATATTTATAATTTGTAATACAGATAAAATATAAAAGTACTAATTCTCCTCGGAGCTTTCACTGGGAATGTTTTAGGGAAATTGTAACCTACTTAATACCAAATAGATTTTATAGCTAGCTCATGATTAAATAACAGTGCCACATTAAAAAAAATATAAGCGGGACTGGTTGTGAATAGGAGTGCAGTAGTTTTAAATATATTGCTTCAAAATGAATCTCAAGCTCCCATTATAATATAACTACGAATAACATTATTTTATATTAAATGCTACAAATACACACAGTTAAAATACTCTTTTTTTTTATTTAATATAAGCAAAAAAGCTGCTTGCACACCAAATTAAAAAATAAAAATTTCAATTAATGTTCCAAAAATGTATAATAGTCTTAGTATGAAACTCATTTCCAATATCAATTGCCAAGTTAACCAATTGTCTTAATCACTAATGTATATAAGAATGGAATATTTTAATTCACTTGAAAATCATATTTATTGGAGTGCATACAATTCTTGTTCACTTTATTATTATAGTAAAGGAAAGTTTGCTGGTTTTATAAAACACTCATTATCCTTTCAGTTGACTAGATACTGCTACCATACAACAGTGATAAATCAAGGAGATACTGGAATTAAAACTAAATTTGTTACAGAGATTATGAATGAGGTGATCCGCTATCGCGGACCCAAAGGCAAGGAAGCCCAACGCATAGAATGGCGTATCCTCATAGTGGATCAGCTCTCTATGAGGATGGTGTCGGCTTGCTGCAAGATGCACGACATCTCGGCTGAGGGAATCACATGTGAGCAAGTCTTATAGAAATTTAATATATAATTATATTTTAATATTATAATTATTTATATTATAATATTATTTCCTAATAATTAATATAAAATTTCAATTCAATCTTCTACTTAAAACTTTGTGTATCTTCACCAATTAACATGAATCAAAAAATCGGTGTTATAAGTTGATGTCTCTATGTATGTCTGTCTGTAGCATGTTAGCTTTGAACATATTCTCAGATTTGGATGCGTTTTTTTTTTTATCTGAGAGTGAGTTTTCTTCAGTTTCCTAACATATCTTTAGTTGATATCACCATTATAAGATTATTAATCAGTATAAGAATATTAACCAGTATATATTTAACCGCTTTAAAAAATATCAACTATTTTCCAAAATAATGAAAGGCATTTTTGATGTATTCACTTGGCACTCAATTCAGTGCTTCATGCTCCCCAGTATAATTGTTAAATGACAATGTATGCATAGAAAGTTTTTTAAAATTTCAAACAACATATTTAATTAAATATGTCTATTATGCATTATGTAATTCGTAGTCCCTACTGTCTAAAATCTTTATAGAAACAAAATTGTTTTATATAAACGTAAAATAGATTTAATATTTGGTTAACAGTGGTTGAAGACATCCATAAGAAGAGGGAGCCTCTGTACACCATGGACGGCATCTACCTCATCACACCATCAGAGAAATCAGTTCACGCCCTCATCAATGATTTTTCTGTCGGTAACCGCATTATGTATAAAGCAGCTCACGTTTTCTTCACTGAAGGTAATCCATGTTAATATACGATATTACATCATTAATAAGCTAGATTGTACTTTGCTTTAATTTTTAGTTGCGTTACTTTTTTTTTATTTATTTCCAGCCTGTCCCGATGTTCTGTTTGACGAATTATCGCGTAGTCACGTAGTTAAATATATCAAAACGTTAAAGGAAATCAACATAGCTTTCATTCCATACGAACAACAGGTTTGTTCCCTTTTTGCATGCTTTTATTTAGCTTCACGTGTATGTATGTTTGTAACCGACTTCTTCCAACTCGATTTTGACCCATTTTAAACGGACCGATTTGTAGGCTTTTCAAGGACCGGTGGCAAACTAATACCTCATAGAATTTCTATCAATTCAATCATTAGGATTGCCAGGAAATTTACGAAGTGAGCATAAATAAGAAGAAAAAAGAAAACAAAAAAACTTAACTAAAAGTAAAGAATCACATTTATATGAAAACATTGTACTGTGCAAAAATAAATAATAGGAGTAAAGTTATATTTCAAAAAGGAATGTCTAAATAACATTAAGGAATCTCAAATAAAAAAACTTGACTGATATAATTAAGACCATAGTGCGTAGTTGTACCTGCCATGAAACCTCATTGCTTTCATTAATTGTATATGCTTTAATAAAAGTGTAAACATCGATACAAACATTACGTATTAATGTTTAAGTTATGATATTGTTTTACACGCTGCCATATATAGTGTGTCCTGAGGAATTGTTCAATGAATTGTGCAAATCGTCAGCTGCTAGAAAAATCAAAACTCTGAAGGAAATCAACATTGCCTTCTTACCTTACGAGAGTCAGGTAAAAATAATGTGCATAGGAGAAGACGCCATGCATCCGTGGGCATAACTTTGACAAACTCGAATTTTTTTTTTTAATTAAGGCATATTTAAAATTCTACTTTTTCTTGATTCAAAAATGGAATCGAAAAATTTACTGGAAAGAAAATTATATTTGCTGAGAATAGAAATCTTTTTTGGAACAGCTGTAGAATTAGTGTTAATGTTAAATATGTGTATAAATATATACATTTTAATATAGGTGTTCAGCCTGGACTCTCCGGACACGTTCCAGTGTATGTACAACCCGGCGTTGACGCAGACCCGTAATGCCAACATGGAGCGGATCGCGGAACAAATCGCCACTCTGTGCGCCACGCTTGGCGAATATCCCTCTGTGCGTTATCGCAGGTACAATGACAATGGCTACTCGAGGAAAATAAAAAAAAATTGTTGAGATTCTTATTTTAAAATCTAATTTAAAATTAAGAATATATGCATAGAATTTAAATATAGAACAGATTTTTTAATTAACTGTATTGATGAAATTGTATAAATTTTAATATTAATAATTTAAACCTATTACTTCAGCGACTGGGAGCGCAATGTTGAACTCGCGCAGTTAATACAACAGAAGCTGGATGCTTATAAGGTATTTTATTATAATGAGCTTTATTTAAAAAAAATCGTAACATGAAAGAGTAATTCCAAATACTATGTTATTTAAAACTAATATAAGTTTCATAAACATTTTAATATCTGTGCTATTGTCGATTGAGTTAGGACATCAACTCATTTGATACAGTTACAATTTTCAGCCTCTCCCCTCTTGGATATTTCGTCAGTTTTTTTTTTATATCAAGGAACGACATCAGTATAATGGAGCAAGATTTTAATGTCCATATTCTATTATTTCTGACAATTGACACAAAGTCCGTCATAGTTGACATGACCACGGCTATTTAAGGTATTTAATGTTTATATAAACGTATATTACACACCAGGCGGACGAGCCGACTATGGGCGAGGGTCCAGAGAAGGCTCGCTCTCAACTACTAGTGCTAGACCGCGGCTTCGACTGCGTGTCTCCACTACTACATGAACTGACGCTGCAGGCTATGGCCTACGACCTTCTGCCCATTGAGAACGATGTGTACAAGTAAGTATTTACAGTTAGTTATTGTTGAATTTTATACCATTCATATTTATTTTTGCGACCACTATTAGGAGAATGAAAGTTTGGTTAAATAGGTTCTCGTTAGTTGATTGTGTTACAGTACCGTTAATCTTTTGTTACATTTTCTGAAGCCTTTTTTTCTTTACATAAGTACGGCAGGGAATAGTTTTTCTTTATGAAACAATTTGCCATCAGATAACAGACAATCTTAAAATTATTTCTGAAATGAGAATTTTAACCATACTCTCGCAAAATAAAAAAAAGTCTAAGTCACTTAAAAATATAAAATAACCTCACACAATTCAAATGTCTTGATTTTATTAAAAGATTCATTAATAAAACAACTTCAGTTTATATTAACTTCAGTTAAAACTCAATGACTGCCAACATACAAATTACTTGCAACCCCGGGCCATCAGTGATTTCAAGTCATACTCAACCACTATTATATAATTGGGGTGTGAGTTGGGGTTTATTAGTAATTTTAATTGTATACAAGTATGTTTGTGGACTCGCAGTCAACTATAAAGTGGATTTGCTGTATATATGGGCGCCTTAGATACGTGACGTCACAAGTCCCGCATACGATTACAGAGATGTTATTAATGATTCCCGCAATATATATATATCAAATGAAACTGCTTGCTGAGAATAAGTCTAGAAAAAGCTTGGTTTTATTTATAGGCTTTTTTTGTAAAGTTTATACAATTTTCAGGTATGAGGCCTCTCAAGGTCATATGAAGGAGGTGCTTTT
Organism: Danaus plexippus; assembly: GCF_018135715.1. Lineage (NCBI taxonomy): Eukaryota > Metazoa > Arthropoda > Insecta > Lepidoptera > Nymphalidae > Danaus > Danaus plexippus. Next base: position 3,331,261 of record NW_026869845.1, on the reverse strand, counting down.
GGATGAGAACGACGAGCTGTGGGTGGAACTCCGACACCAGCACATCGCCGTCGTGTCCACCTCCGTCACCAAGAACCTCAAAAAGTTCACTGAGTCCAAACGTATGGGAGGAGGTAAAATTTATCTTTATTGTGTATCATAAACTAGACTTCAGACTTCCGGACGTTGTTTTTGAAAATAGGTTCAGAGATAGTGTAGGATATTTAAAAAAAAATATGGTAATTAAAGACAGCGCCATCTTTAGTCTCTGTCATGTATGCAATTGTTATGTTCTGATCCCACGAGCACTTTACGGAATTTTAGTACAAATGTAGCCCATATATTATTGTGTTGACCAAGCTTAATTCAAACGTGTGTGCGTCCACATAACTATCGCATTTATAATATCAATGGAATTTTTGTACTAAAATCGACTACGATTTACTTAAACTGCGGTGATAAAAATAGTTTCAGGTCAAGAAATCAAAAAAAATTGTACTTTACCAAAACTATAATAGTATTTTAATTAACTAAAATTTGGAAATCTTAAATTTTTTTGCCTTACAGGAGACAAACAATCCATGCGCGATCTCTCGCAAATGATAAAGAAAATGCCTCAGTACCAGAAAGAGCTGTCCAAGTACGCGACTCACTTACGTCTAGCCGAGGACTGCATGAAGACTTATCAGGGCTACGTGGACAAGCTGTGTAAAGTGGAACAGGTGATTATACTTTATTTTGTCTTAACATACACTTTACCAGTGGCGTGCACACCATACATGCAAATAAGCACTGCATACCCTACCCATATAACAACTAAACCTATATTGTTTAATTCTTACTTACATACTTTTAATCATACATTACGGAATACAAATGTTTACAGACATTTAAAATGACATTAAATTTCACGATTCACGATTTGTTTAAAGTGCCATCTATAAAATATATAAAACGAAACATTGTCGATCAGCCGCCGCTAACTGCTAGCGCCGCTATGCAGCTAGAGCGGCGATATGCACAACCACTCGGTGATTATTTACCATACAAGAAATCTCAAGGACGATCAAGTTGTATGCAGAAATGTCTGCATGTGTGTGTGCGAAAATCTATGTGTGGGTTGTATTCGAAAAGCAATGCATACTTTTTTTCGTTTAAAATTTCGTAGAAAGTCCGTTAATTGTCAAATGAAACGGGATTCTGATTGGTCGGTAAACTGTTCACATATTTTTTTCGCCATTTTGTTATTATTGAATATTGTTATTTGTCTTTCTAAACGGAAGTGAATAAGGTTTAAGTAGCAAATTAGTGAGTAGTGAATTAATTTATTAACGAATTATGAAAAATTATAGCTGGGAGTGCGTTTATCGAAGTTAGTTACGATTAGATTGTCAATATTGTCATTTGATAATAAAATTAAAATAATTACAAAGGGAATGTGTGTGACCGGTTGAGACGTAACTAAAAGAAAGCTAATGTTATTCTTTTTAATAAAAAATATTATGATAGTTTTAATTAGCTAAAAGGTTGTGAATACACAAATAAGTTATTTGTCTGTTGTTTTTAAATAATAATAATAATGTTTGGATTTCCACTAAATATTCCGATTTAAATAACTTATAAAGCGGTGATAAACAAATCGTAATTGTTTTAAGGTACATTCGTGGCTCAGAGGTAAATGAGAGATTAATAAAACATATAGATGCTCGTTCTGATCGGACTAGTGTAACTTTATGCGCGAATATTATGAATGTTTAAATGAAACTAATATTTTCGGATGACATACTCCGACATTTCGATTACTCAGCAGCAACCGTGATCACTGCAGACATCTCGTCTGCATAATAACTTATTATTTAATCAGTTGGCGACTGTACGATTAGCCCAAGTTCTTACCGTCACACCATATAAAACATTTCTAGTTCAGATTTGTGAAGGAAAAGTCGAGAATTCTCCACCCATGGTTTACCAATGCCAACTCGTGGTAGGGGTAGAGATTCAAAGGGCTAAGGAAACTCACTGCACTAAAATCCCAAGCAATTCGCTTCAAGATGACAAAGTTTCCAACGGTTCCGAGACTCGCAGTTCCTGAATTGGAAAAACTCAAATCTCTGACGGCCAACTTTCAGTAACAACCTAAAAAGAAAATTATTTGTTTATGTATCTAAATCGGTTCCTGTTTGGTCCTAATTATAATTCTCTCATAAACTGCTGAGTGATTTTATTTATAAATTTTGTTATATTAAATTTAGTATAAAAACAATACTTATTGGCAAAATAACAAAATTAACAGAATCTTTAAAGTTGAGTCAAAAAATAGTTTGGTTTTGTAAGGTGTATATTATGTAGACAATGTTACTATCCTCAGGATTTAGCCATGGGTACAGATGCTGAGGGTGAGAAAATCAAAGATCACATGAGGGGCATCGTTCCAGTACTACTCGATCAGGTAAACACTGTCTTTGTGTGACCTAATATTATATTATTTACATTGAAGCTTTTAAACAGTCCAAATTATAATGAAAATAATATTTTTTTTCATTATTAGTTACAAAAAGAGGTATAAATAAGCACTCATTAATACTTCGGAATAAATTTGACTAGTGTTAGTAATATTATATATTAGTTCTCACCTGTGACTTTGTCCGCGTAGATTTCTTAAAATTGGTATTAAGTGAATTCAGTGATACACTAATGTCTGTGGTTTTGATATTTTTCTATTGTTATTGAAAAAAATACCACTCAGTAGTTTTCAGTAGAGACAGTAACAAACATCCGTAGAAACTTTTGTGTCTATTATAACACTAGGAATTACGGAAGGATGGTTCGATCGTGGAAATGTGATTTAATTTTCAGTCGATCAAGAACTGTGACAAGATGCGTATCATCGCGCTGTACATAATGTCCAAGAACGGTATATCGGAGGAGAACCTCAACCGCCTGGTGACGCACGCCCAGCTAGAACCATCCGACAAACAGGCGCTGCTCAACCTCGCCAACCTTGGACTCAATGTTGTCGTTGATGTACGTACATATTGCATACATATAACTATGAATTTTTAGCCTTTCATCTAGTTAACTCTTCATATTCGTACTAGGAGCTGGTTTCTGGTACTTACCTCCTTTACTATATATTTGTATTTTTTTGCTCTACCAAGGCCATTGCTGTAAATGCCCTACAAAGTTCAAATAGGTCCAGAAAGTAACTCTGTCCCAGTTGGATGAAATTCGGACCCTGATTCATGCCAATCAGCTGAATCATTGATAGTCCTAAAAAAATGTGATTTTTCTACGTTTGAGTTATAATGAATGTCAAATACTTATTGTACACTCGTTCCAACAGGGCAACAGGAAGAAGCAGTACCAAGTACCGCGGAAGGAGAGAATCACTGAACAGACGTACCAGATGTCAAGATGGACTCCAGTTATCAAGGTACTAAATATTTTCTCACTCACAAAGTCACGACCTCGAGACACTTGAAACGTTATTACTGGCAAGGTTTCATCTGAATCATTGTCTGTACGTGGGATAATTCCCACAATTAAATTTTATTTGATATTCCTCTTTTAGATTAGAAAAATATCGATATTTTTTCTTTAACGCTCGTTGCTATTTAGAGTTTGGCATCAAATTGTAATAAATTCTAAAGCTAATCTAAATAGGTAAAGTCTGACGTTCCTACCTATTTATATATTTATATATGGGATTTGTTATTATTTTTGCTACTTTCAGGACATAATCGAGGACTCCATTGATGATAAGCTCGACCAGCGTCACTTCCCGTTCCTGGCCGGTCGTGCTCAAACATCCGGATATCAAGCACCTACTAGGTTCATAATTCATATACATACCTATCTATTATATCACTACCGAGTGCTATCATAAAAAACTATACAGTTAAATCCGGTTGTTTATTGAAAATGTATCTTGACAATTGATATTATATTTTAAATGTATAATGATTTGTTGTATTACAGCGTCCGCTACGGTCATTGGCATAAGGATAAGGCGCAACAAACCATAAAGAACGTTCCACGTCTGATTGTGTTCGTGGTCGGAGGTGAGACATTCAATAATTCTCTCATTAAATAACGTATTTTGTTTCGAGGCGTTTCTCATTAAATAACATACGTAAATACTGTAAGTGCGAAGATTTATGAATAAAACTCTTAACGCTCGGTATGTAGTGTGATGTAGACTAAGACTAAGCACACTAATCAACGAGTGCTGTGCTAATTGTAATTTAAGCTCTTTTCTAGTATTGTCAGTCATTTTTACCCAAAAGACGAGATCGAAAAATATAAGGGGCCATCTAAATTGAAATGTTATTTTTTATTAAAGCTGACCGTTAACTTATTTATAGTATCAAGGTCACACAAACAAATAACAGAATATTAGCGTCTCTCATTTCGTAAACATTATTTCCCCTTATCATTTGCTAGAATTCTCTCCAACATTTGTATATTATTAATATGTGTGTTTGTTTTTTAGGTGTCTGTTTCTCCGAAATTCGTTGTGCTTACGAAGTGACAGCTGCTCTTAAGAACTGGGAGGTTATAATCGGTTCCTCTCACATCCTCATCCCGGAGAACTTCCTCTCGGATCTCAGCTCTCTCACCGCATAAATATTTCACCCCAATTACCTACTGTTATTTGGTTAGTTTTAGCCGGTGTTACTAAGTACCATATTTATGTATAGTAACTAATTTTTCCTATAATAGAATTGCTTATAAATAATTTTTCCTTTATCCTATGTTCTGTTTGTGATATCGTTTGCTGATAATCAATGTTATAATCATTTTAGCAGTGTCTATATTGTTGATATTTTGGAAGATTTAATATATATAGCGACGTTGTGTACTTTAGTTGGAACTACTATACCTACTTATTTATTATAAATAAATAATCCTCTAAATATTTCGGATTGTTAGCTGTTATTTTGGTAATGATTTTAATAGTTTAAATATTTATAATTAGTATTATTATTTTTAAGTTTAGAAATTGCTTTAATGCCAAAAAGCTGGTACTGAATCAAGTGTGGGCGAGAAAAAAATATATAAAAATTGAATTTGGATGTTAAGAGATTTTTGAATTTGGAATGTCGCAGGCCCTCAAAGAAACATTTTTGTTTGTCACTATAGAAACTTCCTGCATGTACTTAACCAAATGTCCACATCATGAAATCTCGTTATAAATAAAAGTTTGTTGAAAAATACATAGCAATAGATTTTTTTGATGTAAACAATCAATTCTAATACTGTATGTGTGGTAGTTGATATAGTTTTCTCTACATTCCATAGGAAGTATAGTTTTTCGAGGCGTCTATATAAATCGTTGCGCCGTGTTAACTCCTTACGAAATATTCACTTGAATAATAATATTGTAGAATCAGATTTAAATGTATACAAATAGCGGTATGTGTGTACAACATATATGAGTAGACGTCACATAAATAACATATCAGAAATGATATGACCTATATAATTATTGTGTATTTAAGAATAATTTTCATAGAATATGACCTGTGAGATATAAACTAGTGCGGTTATCGGTGCCCATGTTCGTGCAATTACATAGAATGTATGCATTTTTTTTTAAATCTTTCAACATACATATTCTAATCGTTCAGTATTGTTAAAGTTAATAAACATTTCATTCACAGCGTTGTTTGATTTTGATCTTTATTATTACTTATATTTAATGATTATTGTACATTGTACGTGTGGCGTATGTGAAATACACATAGCTTTGATGGCAGGTGAACTATGCATTAAATATATATAAAAAGGTTATATATGAAGCTTATAAAAAAGTATTATTAAAAAGACATATTAATATATCCCTTTTGTGATTATTCTCAATAAAAATTATAATACTATAGTGTGATTGATTGTTTATTAGATATGGCCTGGTACTATAAATATTGTCACTGCACTAATATTGAGTCACTATAATTAAATGCGAACAAAGCAGCGGTAAAACCCGATAACATCTTAATTTTGCACGTGATTATATATGAGACGTAATTATTATTGTTTTAGTATTAAAAAAAAAAAAGTAAATTTACCGAAATATAAATATTGTGTTGATAAAATAGTAAACAAATGTTATCTTAAGTTTTATATGGACGCGATGTAATACCGATTGCTTATATATATAATATATCTCAAATATTTGTTGTATCTTAACGTTACTCGTGACATTAATGTATAACATACATATGCTGTGACCTCGGAGGTTATCATGAGATTCAGTGAAATAAAAGAGAGTCAGTCGCTAGTGTATCCCACATCAGACCATTGAACCGCTCGGAACAATGAGTAAAGATCTCGTTATTTTGGCCTACTCCGGCGGTTTGGACACCAGCTGCATTTTAAAATGGTGAGACAGTTGTAAATTTTTACAAAAAAATAATCTCTTAAGAATTCGGTGATAAATAGCGAAGCATTATAAGAAAACACAATTAAATAAAAAAATAAATATTAGTAATCAATTAAATCGTTTTCCAATTTAATTTGTTTTTTTTTTTGTTTTAGTTGAGCTAAAAATATCTAGCTTTAGACAATAAATACAGATGTAGATATTACTTATATAAACATATGTCCAAATGGATCTCATGTTACCAACCTATATTGTCCATGAGTGACCCTGACTTCTTTCCATCAGGTACACCGTCTGCCTGTTCGCGTCATATAAAAAAACCTGCAACTAGCAAATGATAATATTATTTATTACAAATAAATATTTTAAAATACAACTTTGATTACGGCTATCATTATACCACCGAACAATAATCTTTTTGCAATATTATTGTATGTTATTTTAAATATTTTAGCGATAGAAAATATTTGAAATTTACATGAAAAGACAGTGACAGATAGACTGTTTTATCATATTTTCGAAACTTATTATTAAATGTAATAAAATTTCCTCTACTATTCTATATCCTAGGATTACAAGGGATAGGGATACTATTCCGGGTGGAATTCATTGATCTTTCATCCTAACAGTTTTTTTGATAATAGTCAAGACAAAATTTTCACACTTGTCTTCTACGAAAGAAAGATTAAAAGAGAAAGTTAATATATATCGGCAGATTTGTTCAGAAACTATTAGGCTTATTATTGAAAAAAGGTTTCTTTGATCCTCTACAAATTCTTTTACATCACTTTTCGTCTATAAGACCCAGGGGAAATTGCTTATTTCCACCGTATCCCCTGAACAATAATTCAGGACAGAGTGTAATATCAGAAGGCGGATTCAACGTTATCTCCAAATCGAAAAGAGCTTGGTCATCAGTGCGATTGGTTAGCTGTTTTTTAATAAATTTAATTCGCTGCTAGGATTAAAGCATTCAGAAAAAAATAAAAGTCCATCGTTTTTTAGTTTGGATATCTTGTCTAGGGTAATAACAACCTTCTGCCAAAGCTGCCATCATTTTATCTGCCTAATCAGTTAAGTGTGCAGTTAGCTAGCCAATTCGCATTTGGACTAATCATAGAGATCGTTGTTCACAATTCGTATTCTGTGTTTCTGAAAGTCAAAGTTTATATCCTTACTCAAACTCAAAGTTTATATCCTTACTACTTAAGGAGCGTTCACAGTTTTTTTTTTTTCATAAATCTAATTAAACTGGTAGGTTATGTTTCTGGTCCGAGACCCTTTTAAACGAACTCGATCGACTTGATTCCGTAAACTCGGTAATGTGACCTATTTTAAATGCTTGTTAAATTGTTAAAGGCCAACCAACATGGTCATTGCTTATTTGATATAGAACTATTCAGCGAACACACGAAAAAATACTTTGCATAATTTTCAATATACCCTTAATATATTTAACATATGTGATTTCAATAATCCCTTTTAGAAATTCATAATAGCTTTCGAACAACCTTTTCAAAATTTACAATTTGTTTTGAACCTAGTTCAGGACGTTGTACGGATGGTTACATTACGTGGTTCATTTTTCTGTTTATTATTTTCTCCAAGATGAAATAAATGAAACAAAAAAATCACCGTAAAAAATACTCCTTAAGCATTTTTCAAACTTAATAAATGAATAATATAATTTTAAAGGTTAATTCAAAAAAATTACGATGTCGTCTGCTACATGGCCGATATTGGACAAGACGAAGATTTCGAAAAAGCACGCCAAAAAGCAAAACTCATAGGAGCAAAGGATGTAAGTTTTTAGGGATCCTTAAGCACATTATATTTTTGTAACTTGACCAATTTTCACTTTTTTATACTTTCTAGGTCATAATTGAAGATTTGCGCAATGATTTCGTCTCCAACTATATGTTTCCCGCTATTCAGATGGGTCTGGTTTATGAGAGTCGATACTATTTAGGGACCTCCGTGGCACGGCCTTGTATCTCCGTTGGAATAGTAAATGCTGCAAAAAAATTAGGCGCCAAGTATGAATTACCCGTATCTTATATTATGAATACTTTAAACCTATTTAGTTTACTACAAATAAACACTACAGTCGCGTGACTAGTTAAATATTAGCTTTTACATTAGGATTGTCAGTCTATGAATATGTAAATACGACTTATATTAAAATATGACACAAACTTATTTGTTGTGAACTTTCAAAATACGTTGACAGGTATATTTCTCATGGTGCTACAGGCAAGGGTAACGATCAAGTACGTTTTGAATTGAGCGTGTATTCGTTATGGCCGGAAGGGAAGGTAGCTACATAGCTTTAAAATATTTCTTTCTATGTTAAAAATATAATGTAAGTTTTATCTCTGGTAGTGTAATAAAAATTGTTGAAATCTTACAGGTGATCGCACCATGGCGTCAACCAGAATTCTTTAATCGATTTCAAGGAAGAAAAGATCTAATCGAATTTGCTAAACAAGAAAACATACCGGTTTCCGCTACACCAAAGGCCCCTTGGTCGACTGATGAAAACATTATGCATATCAGGTATGAGCTCGAAAAATACTTTATTTAAACGGAACATATGTTTAAGCTGACTACGAGTTTTCAGTATCAAGTCAATTGCATTTATATCCTATATACATTGACAATGATTATATTAAATTTAGTGATTGTAATATTGCATTGATGAACAAAAATCTCGCTAACAACTACGTAATAAGAAGATAACCTCATAGTCTGTTTTTGAATCGAGTCCATTAGTGTACGAATAAAGATTCATACTTATGGCATAAACAATGTTCAAATTAAAAATATTTTAAATATACTTTTCAAAATATTCCTCGGTAGTTATGAATCGGGAGTCCTAGAAGACCCCGCAGCGGAGCCTCCTAGTGGGATTTACAAAATGACTCGCGATCTGAACCAAGCTGAGGATTATCCGAGCACCATGGATATAACATTCGAAAAAGGTGAAATAAAATAACTACCAAACCTTCTTGGAGTCACCGATTTTCTTAAAAAGAACTAACAAAATTCTAATGTTGTAATTTTAGTAATTGCAGAACCCTTAATACAATATTAATACATTTAAATCTGTAGATTTTACGGAAACTATTTTATTTTTGTTATTATTTAAAACAGGTTTGCCAGTATCAGTCAAAATTCCCAGCGGTCAAGAGAAAGCTTTAATTATAAACGATCCGCTGAATTTGGTGAGGACGTTAAACAAACTCGGCGGTCAACATGGCGTCGGTCGCATTGATATAGTGGAAAACCGTTTCCTGGGATTAAAGGTACGTTATACATAGATGGAAAATATTATTTAAAAAAAATAAGTATTATTATTATAACTTAAATGAAAATTTATATATTTGATTACTAAATGCTAGTAAATATTATTACAGTCTCGGGGACTCTACGAGACCCCGGCTGGGACTATACTCCACGTTGCACATCTGGACTTGGAGACTTATGCTCTTGATAAGGAAGTTTTAAGGTAAATAACTTAATATTATTAAATACATGATTATTTACCTCTGTATAAAATACACGTGATATTACTAATAACATATACATATGTAATATTATTGTAGGTTAAAAAAATACCTTCAAGAAAAAATGTCAGACTTTGTTTATAATGGATTTTGGTTTGCCCCGGAAGCCAGATACACGAGGAAGTGTTTAGAATTGTCACAAGAATCAGTTTCCGGAACTGTTACAGTCCAAGTCTTCAAAGGGAACGGTAAGAATAGACTAATAACAAACATATGATACAATTAGTTCGTGTCATGTTTGCAATTATTAGATGTTTTTTATAACATAAATTATTTTAAAATATATGTTTTGCAGTAATAGTCTTGGCAAGAAAAAGTGCCAAAAGTTTGTACAATCAGGAATTGGTTTCCATGGACATTGCCGGAGGATTTTCTCCTGAAGATAGCACTGGTTTTATTAACATCAATGCAGTGAGACTGAAGGAATATGCTCGTTTTGCTGGTGGCCAAGAATTTTAAATAAAAAATAAATAATCAAAAATATTTAATTTGAAGTATTTTTTAAATCACAACTGAATCCTATATTTGATTAAGAAAAATATTTTACTACATTTTATTAAGTAACAACATAAGTATTAACTCAGGTTTTCGTATCTTAAATACTTGGTATACCTAACATGTAAAGGATAGTAATATCAGCAAAAGAAGTTTGATATTGTGAATAATCCACCCATTAGACTTAATACACTGTTACGGATGAAAAACTGTTCTCCAAAAACACAAATTTATATCTTTTTTAATTTCTATAAAACCAATCACTTGTGTCATATCTATTACAAAGGTCGTCCTCAGGACTCATTTTCACTCATCTTTCATATAACAGACATTGTAAGTAAGATGCTATTACTCCCTTCATTAGAGTCGCCATTGTTTGTATATCTATTACTCTTCGTCCCCAAAGTCGGAAACGAATTATGTCTTTGAAATTTATCTCTACGTTCTTCTATATTTGTCAACTAAATTCAAAGCATATTATTTATACTTTCTGATCCTATACTGATTATGGGAAATTTTAGAGATCATCCCGTAATGTGGGCTATCGCTAATGCTTTTGCTCTGTACCTGGTAAGCATTAAAACGTGTAATGACATGTTTTAAAGTAAACTCAAAGAATAGGTCCTTCCCCGTCAAATTGCCTGTTCCATAAAATCAGAATGTTTATTCATGTTCGTGTTTATTGTGAATATTTCAGAATACATAATATTAGGCTAACACAATTTTTCCCTAATCTTAAGTATTCTAAATTTAAAATAAAAAAATTATAGCTTACCGCAGAATGCGTTGTGAACTTTTTACTAAACAATAAAACTTATAAGAAATCACGAAAAGCATAAAAATGTAACGAATAATGGCAGTGTATTCTGAAATCTTTGCCTATCTTTAAGGACGAATATAAAAAGCAACTGTACTAATTGACAGAACACAATTGTCAATTTGACAACTAGAAACCAAGAATTAAAGAATTGAATTGTGAAACAGCATCTTAATTCTTAAAATGTACTCCTATAATATAAACTAATAATAGTGTTAGAAGAAATGTTTATAGTGCTAAAGGTCAAGAAATAACCTTAATTAAGGGGGTGTCAAAGTCAGCGCATTCTGTTAATTTAAAAAAAATACTGCAATATCATTTTCTTAAAATTGTTTAATATATTAATATCGAGTAAAACACTATAAAAATGCATCGAAACTTACCACAAAACAAAGAAGCTTTATTAAAGTCTTATACAACTCGTCTTAAAGAAGATGTTAAAAGTATGTTGGAAAATTTTGAAGGTGAGTTATCGTTATAGAATAAGCTAAAAAATCTTAGATTTGATGGTCATTTTAATGTAACTAATATTTTTTAGAAATAATAAAACTGGCTAAAGGTGAAAATGAATCACAATTAAACAGGATGACACAAATAGAACAAGACACATTTGAAATGCAAGTGAGAGCTGCAAATATTGGTAAAATTTCAATATCTTCATTTAAAATATTCAAAACTATGTCATGAAGAATGTTCTCAATTAATAAAACATTATGTTTCAGTTAGAGCTGGAGAGTCTCTGATGAAATTGGTGTCAGACATTAAACAGTACTTAATATTAAACGATTTCCCATCCGTTAATGAAGCAATTACACAAAATTCAAAATTATTCCGAACGAAGCAACAGGAGTGCGACCAAAAACTGATGTCACTTCGAGATGACATTGCAGCTGATCTCTATGATTTGGAAGATGAATATTTCACCAGCATATATAAGTGAAAATAGACTTATAAATACTGTTAAGCAATATTGTTTAGATAGTTAATCAAAAAACGGATAAGATTAATTTTTGTAAGTAAATAGGTATTATATCATCTGTGGATTAATGCATGTAGTTCTTTAAGTATTGAATTAAGGAAAATACTAATAAGTTTAAAGTTACATCTTATGACATAAATATAGTTTTTTTTTAACCCTTGTCCGTCTTACCATAACTAACATAATAACAGTAAGTCTAAATCAAAATCAATAGTATTATTATATTATTTGCATGAATTCTAGAAGCTTAATCATAGACATCATTCATTGTTTCTTTAATGGTCAATAAAATCTGTTCAATATTGAATATCATTTCATAGACCAGTACATGATTTGATTTAAAAAAAAATATGGACAGGTGTACTAGTTTATTGAATCTTCTAATAAAATAACAATCAACAAATATTATTTTTTATTACATTACATACAAGCACTACACATTCTCCTTTATATGTGATATAAAATCTCATTTAGGGCAGAACATGTAATGTGGCCCTTCTTGCGGGTATTGCTTAGCGACAACTGGTCTGCCAATTTTGTAATTATCTAAATACATATACAGCATGTAACTCCCAAACATGGCTCCCAAAAACCAGGTCCATTGTTGCCACATTGGAATCCTATGCTTTACACTTATGTTGAATCGATCTTCACCAATAATTTCAGATGCAACATGAAACTGAAACATAATGTAAAATAAATTAATTTTATTAAATATCAATAGAATTGCTCATTGGGATGATATTAAACTTACAGGTTCATTAAAATTTCTCTTCAAGTCGGGTAAATCGTAGGGATAGTGGGGATCTTTGGAATCCGTTCCAATATCAGGCAATTTTGGGTAGTCACCATATCCCATTTCTTCTGGATATGGTTGATATTCCTCAATACTCAAACCATATTTTTTTGCCGCAGCCTGTCTCTCCGCCATTGTCTTAGGATAGGGACCGGGTTTGTATTGATAATTCCAATCTGAAAACGTTATGACGTAACAATCACAACAAAATATATATTTTTATGTAGCGTTACTAACTTACGGTTCCTTGCAGCATTGCAAAATATTCCAACAGTTTTGCGGAGAGAATGGGGATTAGTTAAAATGGCTTTTTTCACCAAAGATAAAGCCATTTTTCGCGTAAACGGAGATCACGATTTTTTAGCTGAAATTAAGTGTCATTTTGACACATGTATTTCTCGTAAATTAAGACAGCTATAGTGTAGGTTAGATAGAAAAAATCGTCTATAGTAAAGTTTATTTCTGAAAAATTTAGGTTATATGTATATAATGTTATTAAATAATACTTACCACAATTTTTGTATCAATTACATTTTTTAAAATTTTCATTATATTATTGCTCTCAAAAAATAATTGCAACCCCTTAATATTAGTGTCATACAGATTGTTTTTGATTTTACGGTAGGTATATGTCAAATGTAGGAGTAAAAGGCAGGCACGTATTAATTAGTAAATATATGTCAAAATGTTTTAAAATTTAATTGGGGTCGATTATAAAACTAAATCTCTATGATGGGAAACGAGAACTCCCAATTAAATGGTTTGGAAGTAGAAGAGAAAGCGACAGAAATTACTGATTTCTGGTCACATTATCAAGCCACTATTAAGGATAGTTGTAGATATTTTAGTTTCAAAGGAGATGGATCAGTATCAGTATTCAAAGGAGAAATAGTTTTAGGGCCGTTATGGAATATATCAAGTCCACTAGAAAAGTTCTCCAATGTAAGTTAAAATTTGTGTTATATTAAATATAAGTAATTAAATTTGCTTCAGAGATATAACTAATTGTTATTATTCTCAATATTGACATGTTTTCTTGGATGTAATAAATATATAATATTACTAATATAATAAAAACATCTTATTTTTCCAGAATCTTTTGAAATACCGCCACCCTTGTATTGTGAGGTATATATCATCATGGCAACAGCGATCTACTTTTCATCTTGCCACTGAATATGTACAACCTCTTTCCCATGTTTTAAGTTCTCAGACGCCTCTACAAATTTGTATAGGTCTAAACAATATTCTTCGGGCACTAGTTTTTCTTCATGATCAGGTTAGGTTAATCAATTCATAGCAAAAATGTGTTACATCTGTAATGAATACACTATTCATATTTAAAATTTAAGTTTAATGAAGTAGTGTATGCTAAGGTGCTAACATATATGAAAATATGATGTTTCAGGCTGGAATGTCACACAATAATGTCAGTGTATCTTCAATTTATGTATCTGGTGATGGTCAGTGGAAGCTTGGTGGTCTGCAGTATCTCTGTCCCTTCAGTGAACTCAATGCAGCATATTTGAAACATGCCAGGATACACAGGTAATAATATTTATTCTTCCCACTCTTTGGGAATGCTTTATTTATCTTATAATTGTGTATTCATCTTCAGATATGATAAAGCGGTTGATCCCAATGAAGATGCAACCGAAAAGAACTCTAAAGTTGACCAATATGCTTTTGCTGTACTAGTTGACGATGTTTTCAAAGGCTGTAGTGATGGTAAGGAAATTTTATATATTATTATTAATGTACAATAATTAAGTGACACGTAATTATGATGCCTATTTTAATTTCATCTTGTAAACAATAATTGTGCATACTTAAAACTGCATGGAGGTATTAATTTAAATTTTTTTTTTTCAGGAGATGTACCACATTTAAAAGAGTTTACAAATTATTGCAAACAAAATCTTCAAAATCCCGACTGCGAAAAAAGGCCGAAATTATCAGAACTATTTAAGGACAATTTTTTCAATCATGAATTTATATCTATTTATAAGTTTTTAAATTTCTTACCAATTAAATCTGATGAAGAAAAGAGTGAGTTCTTTGCTAATGTGATAAGAAACCTCAAATGTTATGATGAAGCTACTGTAGCGAAGCAGCTCGGAGGATTGTTGCTATCAAGGCTAACACTTCTGGACTCAACTGCCAGGAAAGACGTATTACCATTCATTTTAAAACCAAAAGATGGTAAATATTCTTTAATAATAAATAAAACTACTGTCCAAATTAGTATGTCATATTAATATGATTATTCCCATAATAAGAACTTTATCATCTTTACTTCTAGTATATTTAAAATTGGATATCCAATTGAATATATGTACATAAACTATCTTAAAATTATTGTATTATCTCAAAATAATTCTTAAAGAATGGCTACATTTATTATTAATATATATATATATATATTTCAGATAGGATACAGAATGGTGAACACACAGGTTTCTTCTGTTTAAATGTATTCAAAGAGCATGTGAAACCCAGGCTTTTGCAATTGTTTGGTGTAAGGGACAGTCAAATAAGGATGTTGTTATTATCCCATTTCAACAAATTTGTTCATGTGTTCAGTCACGAAGAACTATCACATCACATATTACCAGAGGTTGGTCATAAATAATCTTTTCAATATATGTTATTTATAAGTTACTGGTTGTATATAAAAATATTGAAATTTTTTTGTATTTCAGTTACTTCTTGGAATCAAAGACACAGATGACAGTCTAGTTGCATCAACATTGATATGTTTAAGTGAACTAGTACCTATATTAGGAGCAGACACGGTAGTGGGTGGCAAGAGATCCAAATTTTTCACTGATGGTAGACCTAAATCTAAATCAAATCATTTGAAACCTGAAAATGATTTGTATTTAGCAAATAAATCCCTAAGAGACCTTCATGCTACCGAAAACGTTTTTCCTGAACGAAAACTAACTAATTACGAAGAAAATATGGCACTAAATGAAAGACCAACTCCTGTTGGTGGTGAATGTTTAGAAATTGAAAATATGTCATGTGGTCCTCAACAAAATAATGAAGTAAATTCTGAAGATGACTGGGATGATTGGGATAATTCTAATAGACAGTTAGTTATGAAAGAACTTGAATCAACAAACATCGAATGCTTTACTGATGAAAAGATAACAGAAAACGATGTTACGGAAATGAAAGAAACTATCAGTGATGTGACTGTTGAGAACATTAAGCCTTCTAAACATTCCGCGTTATTGCAGAAAGCTGCTATAGAAGCTAAAAGGAATATCATTGACATATCGGAATTGGACATTAAAAATCAAAAGAATGATTTTAAAAAAAATGATGATTTTGATTACTTTGCTGACATGATGCCCGTTATTGAAAAACAACAAGTTAGTGTTGTGGAAAAAATTCCAGATATCAGCAACAAACTTAATTTTGTACCAGCTGGTAGTGATGACAATGAAGATTGGGGGGAAAATTGGAATGAATAGGACATAGGATTTGTCATTATATGATGTAAATTTATAATCAAAGTAATGTGCAGTGCACAGATTAAATAAATGCAATATATTTTATTCTGTGCATATTTTAGATAATGTATATAGGCTGTAAGTTGATGCATAATTTATTTTATTGTTAATATAAGTTCAATGTAAAAAAAAATACACACTACCTTATTCATAATGCCTTTATTTTTAAAATTGTATGGAGTATTTCTTAAATATCTAAGGAATAATATTATTTAAGAAATAGAGGAAAACATTATAATCAATCTACTTGACTAGCAATAAAATGATTGAATAGTCGCGTATTTGAATTCATAACACAAATATAACAAATATATAATGACTAGAAATTAATAGGCTCAATTTATTTAAAGCACATGTACACTTAATTATAATGGTAACTAATATCTTTGGCAGAAGTCACTAGGTAGGTAACAAATGTGATGATGTTGTTAACATGTGAAGCAAATCATACTGTCCAAGGTCAATGATTTTAAATCGCAATCTTCTTCTGCTTGACCAGATCCTTTGAACTCTCATTAAAAACTTCTATCATTTGATGGCGGGCCATATCAGAGAGGTTCTCTAAATCATTCCTGGTTAATCCTTTTGTGGGTATAGGTGGCAAAGTTGTGATTACCACTTTCCCTGTAAGTCATTAGTTTTTAAGTTAATTTTATTAAACCAATGATATGAAACAGTTGGGTTTATTATTTTACCTGGCTCAAATGTCTTTGATTCATTATCCAGAAAGTAATACTGACTAAAAACAACAGGCATAATTGGGATTTGGGCATCTATAGCCAAATAGAATGCTCCTTTCTTAAATGGTTGTATAATTCCATTATTGAAACGAGCGCCTTCAGGAAATATCCACAATTTCGTCTAGAAATAAAATGTAATTAAAAATACGTCATTAAGTATATTTAATATCTAAGTCATTTAGGTTCATGCCTTTTCATCAATGACTCTTGCAGTGGCTTCTTTCATTAACTGGCGAGCTTTTTCAGTTTTAAGTCTATCAATAAACACTAATCCCGATAACCAAGCACCAAATCCAAAAGCTCCAGCAAACATCAAAGGTCTTTTAGCGACAACTGTGCAACGTTTCATTCGGGGCCACATTTCGAACATACCTTATAAAATAAAAATATTTTATAAACAGTCTACATAAAAAAATTACAAAATATTATTTGACAAACCAAGAATATCCAAAGAACTCTGATGATTAGATATTACGATACAACATTGTTCATTATCCCAATGCTCCAAACCCCGTAATTCCCATTCGATACCAACAATGTGGGATGCATAGCGACAAAAACGGGAAGCTACTCTGTAATATATAAGAAATATATAAATTTGTACGTTATTTTAGCGCAGTCAAAATAATCAATAACTTACATTAGGTTCGTAACGTCGCGAGGATATAATAAAACTACTGGTAATAAAATGGTACAAGTTATCAATACATAAGCATAATACAGGAAAAACTTTAAGTAATATCGAAAAACATTACTTTTTTCATACAAAAAAGGCAAGGTAAATATAAAACCCGCCAAAAATAATTCAGGATATGAATAAGAGGAAGCCATAACGAACCACAGACAAAAGTCAAAAAGAAAATGTACTATACCATTGTTACCATATGTTTTAGGGCAAAAACTATTAAATAGACCTCTTTCTTATTTATTATTATTTTTTAAAACACTTCATTTAACTACTTATCTAACTCTAGCATGAATAGTCAATCTAAAAATTAAAATTACTTTGTTTAAAGGGATTATTTTGCTATGCTGTTCCAAGTCTTAGCAATATTTTTTTGTGGTATAAAATCGTTTGTTAATTCACATTAAACATTAAAAATTATTTAAGGCGATTGTTGTTTTCAGCACTTTGTACGCTATAAGTTATTAATTTTCAGACCTGCTGTCAATGTCATATAATTTATTTTTAATCTGTGTTTGGCAAGAGAATCCCTTTTTCTCGGTTACCGTCATCGGAGTAACCGAGGTGTAGGATTGTTCTTTTATTATTAAAATGGTGAGATATGTGTATAAAATAATACTCGAAGTGATGTTATTACAACACAGTATTTGTTTTTAAAATGTTATTTCTATTGTATTTATTAAGATCTCGGGGATAAGTGTTGATATAATAACCGCAACGTCCATCCACTCATCTAAAGTTTGTCTTGTTATTCTTTATTATATTTGCTCTTTTCTAAGAAAACTGCATACACGTTGTATTAAATATAGCGATAACTCTCTAGAAGCAAGTGTATTGAGCGAATATTACATCAATTAAATTTATAACCTACATGATGAGAAACCGACACATGCGCGTCATCTGATGTTGCCTATGATACAAACGTGATTGGTTTTGCCATGTTTTATGTGCAATGCTTAATCCATTTGTATTCAGAAGCAATATTTTTGATTATAAAGTGTCTCTGATATTGTTATTAAGACATTCACTCGTGCACGTATATCTGCCAAGCTACTTTAACTGGATATTTCTTATTGTAGGCTTTCGTGAAAGTGGTCAAGAACAAGCAATACTTTAAGCGTTACCAAGTTAAATTCAAGAGGCGTCGCCAGGGAAAAACTGATTATTATGCACGTAAACGACTAATCGTTCAGGTACGTACTTTCTCACCAACATTTCAAATTATAAGATGCACTTACTAATTTTAACACATGTTTTAGGACAAGAACAAATACAACACTCCTAAATACCGCATCATTGTCCGTCTCTCAAACAAGGATGTGACCTGCCAGATTGCTTACTCTCGCATTGAGGGTGATCACATTGTGTGCGCAGCTTACTCACATGAATTACCTCGTTATGGTATCAAGGTTGGTTTAAAACTATATTTTTACTTCTCTCTCACCATAAACATATTTTAAATGATGATCTTGAACGGGCGGTCTGAAGCACTGTACAAATGCAATCCCCATGTTGCTATATGTTCAATTCTGATATCAATTCCTCTCTACAATTTATATACCAGTAAACTTCTGTTTCTAATACAGTCATAATTGTAGGTGGGTTTGACCAACTATGCTGCAGCCTACTGCACTGGTCTTTTGGTAGCCAGACGTCTTCTCCAAAGGCTGGGCCTTGACTCCTTATATGCAGGAGCCACCGAAGTGACTGGTGATGAGTTCAACGTAGAACCTGTAGACAATGGTCCTGGTGCATTCAGGTTAGTGAAAACATTATAATATTTAATATGCATTTTGTAGCACAATGATGATATATTACGGGCGGACTGAGCACAAATCATGGGACTTGTGTAAATGTTGCATTGTAATTAACTGAAAATCTCTTCATTTCATACTGTAGCTCAAGTTGATTGGAGAAATTTAATTTTGTAAATATTATTACAGATGTTACTTGGATGTTGGTCTTGCAAGAACTACCACCGGTGCCCGTGTGTTTGGGGCCATGAAGGGTGCTGTTGATGGTGGCCTTAATGTTCCCCACTCCATTAAGAGATTCCCTGGATTTGATGCCGAAGCAAAGAAATTCAATGCTGAGGTTCACAGGTATTTTTGTGATGTCCACATTACTTGATCATGTTTTCAAAATTTTATACTTTTTGTCTCAAATAAACAAGTTATAGTACATTAATTTTCTGATATTCATAATATATTTTGTTTTTTATTAATGCATGAACATATTACTATCTTCATATTCAAAATTCACACCTATTAAACACACAGTCTAAATCTGTGGTGTGGCTTGCATTTATCAGATATTTCAGCTCAAGTCATTTGTTAATCTTTTGTCATTCTAATCTTACACATTCTCTTTCATAGAGACTTCTATTATGCCTATATTTATTATAAGCATTAATAAATGTGATACCTCAAATGAACTAAAACAACCTCTGCCATCATTTTAGTCTTTGTATTCATAAATTACTATTCTCACTTTTTGAATGATTGTTTGCTCAGGTTATTGTATATTTAGACCCATCAACTGTGGTCATGTTTGTTGAGTCTGAATTTTCTGAAACAATGTTGGTAATGAATTTTTCAATGACTATATATTATTTCTGCTGTAACATCTGCATCATTTCTTGTATCAAGTTAAAATGAACTAAACATTTTCTTTTGACTCCGGTTTTATAATTTTCATAGTAATTACTGGCTAAGGAGCTGTTTATTCTTCATTAATATTTCTATCCCCCAAATAATTACACATACTGTCTTCCATAAAGTGCCCTATCTATACTTTGTTGTCCAACAGCAAAGCCATTATTTATTAATAAAAAAGAGAATTTGTCAGTTTCATTTTATTTTTAAAGTTATCTTCAAATCATCTTAACTATAACAGTTACCATTGCTCCTATCATCCTTCGGTAAATAGAATATCTATTCATCGAACAGCCATTTTGGAGCAAAACCAAAAATCAAGGTCTATGGTTGTGACAAGAAATTTACCAAGAATTTTTTTAAACCGACCTTGAAGACAATTCCTCATTTAAAAACTATTCCACTTAATTTTGTTAAGTGGTAATTGGTGTTATTGAATGCTAATTTATGTTATTTTTTTAGGGCTCACATCTTTGGTCTTCATGTGGCAGAATACATGAAAAATCTGGAACAGGAAGATGAAGATTCATTCAAGAGACAATTTGGAAAGTACATCAAGCTCGGAGTGTCTGCTGATGCTGTAAGAAATTTTGAACTGTGTATAATAACGTCCAAACAAATTACTGCATAATTTTAATATTATGTCAGTGTCGAAGTTGGACTAAATAAATGCAAAAATTATATAATAGCTTCTTATTTAAAAAAATATGAAGAGACAAAAATGATTGCAACATTTAAAAATTATACATAATAGAAAACATTTGAATAATTTGCTTATTATATATATATATTTATTTTGTTTTTATTTAAAGATCGAGAGCCTGTACAAGAAAGCCCATGAGTTAATCCGTGCGGATCCTTCACACAAGAAGAAGGAGAGCAAGAAAGACCCAGCCAAACAAAAACGCTGGAACAAGCGCAAGCTGACACTGGCTGAGAGGAAGAACAGGATTAAGCAGAAGAAGGCTTCTTTCATCAAGAGACTGCAGGCAGAAGCATAAGAGCTCTCAATAAATACCAATGAGCATATAAGACTGTATATTATTTTACCATAAATATATGTTTATTTCATACACATCATTATTACCTTCTTTATCTCTTATCGATTTATTTTAGGCAAGATTAAAAGGAAAACATTATTTTTTAGTAACAATACCTCAAAGGAACTTGAAATTCCAAGTGGAATGCATGTAACTGTCACAGACTTATAATGTTACAGTTATGGGAAAAAATTATTTCTTAGAGCTTTAAATATATCTAATGGTTACATGCATTAATAGTTTTTAATAGGGTGAAATCTCTAAATACTATTGTAACAAAAAATAAGAGGAGCTGTATTGACGAGGTGAGTTGGCGGCGGGCGAGGTGTGAAGCGGTGTGATGTATCGAGGAGGGGAGAGGTGTGGTGAAGAGAGGGGAGGAGAGATTATTTAAAGAGCCTTTTTGGATATAATGGGGCATTACTTTGTGAAATTGGAAATAAACAAGTGATTTACCAAGAAGTCGTACTGTTTTAATTATTTTCTTTGAAAAGTCAGTTGTGTTTTGTAATTAAAGTAATAATATTTAATGATATGTTATCTGGATTGTCTATATGCAAAGTATAACAAATTGTATGAGATGAGAAACCATAGATTATAAACTCGATTTTTGACAAATGACAATACTTAATTAAATGTCAAATTACCGAATGTTAAACAGTAAATATTCAGGAATGCTATCCGAAGTTTTATATAGAGTTTGTTCCTAATAAGAGCAATCAAATAGCTATAAGTTTAGATTGAATTTGTTCATTGAAATAATGGATTTTAGTTTTACAAGTAAAGTGCATACTGATCTATTAAACATGTGCAGGATATGCTTACACAAAATCGAAACAGAACACTCACCGTCGGAAAAAACAAACAATGTAGAATTGTTAAATAAAATTTATATCTGTTTTGAAATAAAATTAACGTTAGGCAAATATTTACCTTCATTAATTTGTGAACAGTGCGTTACCGAAATAAATATAGCTTATAACTTTCGTCTAAAATGTATTGCTGTTGATGATAAACTTTATAGTTATTATAAGACGTTTTTAAAATCTGACACGAACTATAAAAATGATTCATGTAATGAAGAACAGAATTCATCATGGGTAATAAAAGAGACACAGGAAGCAATTTGCAAGAACAGCCCAAAATGTTCAGGTAGGAAAATCGAGAAATTGGGATGTTTGACATGAACAAGCAATTAAAACAACGGCAATTCTTTATTTGGATCATAATGTTTCATATAGGAAATTTGTTTTTTCAGAAATTGGTTTCAATGGTAAAGAGGTAAAAGATTTTGGTGACCTATTACATTCCTGTACATATCCTAACAAAATATTAAAAAGTGAATCATTGTTAAATAAACCTCAGAATGTATCAAACAAAACCAACACCAAGAGAACAGTTAGAGGAATTGGAGCAAATCGCCGATACTACTGTACCGAGTGTCCATACAGCACACCTCATAGCCAAACTTTAGTAAATCATATGAGAAGGCACAATGGAGATCGTCCATACCAATGCAAGTGTGGAAAGAGTTTTACACAATCATCCAGTTTGTCAGCACATCTCAAAACACACAGCACTACTACATATTTCACTTGTTCAACATGTGGTAAACAGTTTAAACATGCTTTTTCACTGAAAAAGCATCTCAATGTGCATAATTTGGGTCAATTCTCCTGTGAAATTTGTTATAAGCAACTCAAATCCAGGCAGTCTTTAAATGACCACATGTACCGCCATTATAATATAAGAAATTACAATTGTGAAGACTGTGGTGACACATTCATCACAAGCTCGGAATTATTCAATCATAAGAAAAAGCATGTTGATGAAAGGAAAGTCGAATGTCACGCCTGTGGTTATACAACACGCCACAAGAGGAATTTAATTATACATTTAAAAAGGTATGTTTTTGTAATTAAATTGTTTAAATCTATAAAATACTTTTACAATATTTAATGCTATGTTCCAGGCATGCCGGGGAGAAACTGTTTAAATGCATAACATGCGTGGCATCTTTTTATACAAGTGGTGACCTACAACGTCACATGCGGGTCCACACCCGAGATAAACCATTTCCCTGTCCTACTTGCAAGCAAAAGTTTGCTCACAGTACAAGTCTTAACAAACACATGCATACTATCCACGGAATTGATTATAAATGGGCAGATTTAAAATTATTGGAGTCAAGAAAAGAAAAGCCACCTTAACTCGTTTTGTTTCTAAAAATAAAACAACCATTTCTATTATATTATTTTATTTTCTTAAGCTAATGATTTCTACAATCCATTTATATAAAATTAATTGTATGTCTATTAATAAAACTGCAACCTCATGTGATATATATAATTATAGGAAAAATATGCTTCATTGGAGTAGTCAAACAAGTGTGTGCATCTATAGAGCAATTCCAGTTGAAGGTCATGTTTTTATAACTTATTTAGTAGTCCTATTACTATGAGAAATTAACTATATAATAATTGAAAATATTAAACCTATTAGAGCTTATGTTATATTTTTGTATATCTCCAGGATGGGTACATTTAAATATAACTAGTTCTTGTTTTATAGTCTTTACTGACAAAGAGTAATGATTTGATTGAGATTACGAAGTAAAAATTGTTTTGTTCAATGTCAAGTGTATAAAAATCAAATATAATTTGGAACCGTTCGTCACTAGGATGTTATACTTAATGTAATATTCTAAAAGCAAAGCACAACGCGCTTTAGTGACATGTGCTGGTTAGTCTCGGTACACAGTGACAGTAATTAATCATCTTCATATTCTTCGTCGTCAGATATACATTTACGTTTCTTGCCTTTCCTGGACTGTGCGCTTTTCGACTTGTTCTTCAGTTTGATTTTCATTTTAACCGACCGATTTGATTCCCCATCAGAATCGTCGTCGTCTGTGAAACAATTTAGTAAAATTATATTTCTATATATATAAACTAGAGGTCATGTTTATGCTAAATGTAATTGTTATAAAACATCCTAAGCACCTTTATCGTTTTCATCCGAGTCGTCCGAGTTCTGACCGCTGTCATAGCGACGTCGTATTTCTATAAAAACGTTCCGTAAACGTACAGAGTCCTCGTAAATAAGAGACTGTTCTTCATTGTAAGTTTGAGCGTTTGCACACAGAGTGAAGAAATCCCGCTCCAAGTCTGATATGTCAGTGTACTGTGAATGAGACAAAAACAGTGAGTGTTAAGTGGAATTTGTTATTTTTATTGATGAATTAATTTTCTCACCTTTCCATCCTCGATCCTGTTCATAATCTTCTTAATGTCGAGCGGTTTTTTAATGACATCATAGTAATCGGGAAGTTCACGACGAGACGGCAGCTTCATAAAGGGTTCTGATAGTACGCGGCCATTCCTATTAAAATAAAAGATTTTATTTAAACATAAACACACGTACATCGAATTTGTATATACAATCTCTAATTAATATTTTAGTTGTTTAGTTCAGAACTCACTCGTCAGAATAATCAATGACTTTTTTCATAATATTCTTCAAACGTTTCTTGAGCTGATTAAGTTCAGTTTTGCTTTTTCTCCTCGAGGTGCACGGCACTTCGTCTTCGTCAGAATCATCTTGATTCCGTCTGCAGAACAAATGAGAATTAGCAACATTATAAATCAATGACTGCAACTAAAAATTTGATTATATGCATATCACAATTTATTCTAAAGTTATTTTTGCCAAATAAATTGTAAAATTTTTGATAGACGAAGTCATAAGATAGAATAGTTACATCGTGTACATTGTATTGTAAATAAAAACGGATCCTGAACGCGTATATATTCTGTGAAGCAATAATGTGTTATAAAGCACGTTGTATATCTAGTACGTAGCGCTCACCGTCGCTTCCTCCCCCGCCGCCTCTTCTTATCCAACACCTCATCGTCATCGTCGTCGTCGTCTTCTTCGTCCATATCTTCGTCTATAGCCTGCAGGAGATCTTTCTCAGTGAGTGAGTCGGTGTAGTCGACCTCCTTGCGCTGTCTCGATCCGCGACCGAGTGTCTCATCCTCGTCTGGATAATTCCAACCTTGGCCCTATAATATTCATAGAGAAGGTCATTAAAAATACATATATATCGTACAACAGATTTTCACTAAATAAAAAAACTATTTATTTTAAAAATATCTAAAAACGTACCTCCTTGCTACTTAAGTAACGAATGATTGTTGTGACGTCACAGTAACATAACATTATCTATATATCACTAACCTTATTACACACAACCTCGTCATCGGTCTTCACCAGCCAGTCAGGCAGCTCTGATTCGTCAATGAGCCGCGTCTGTGTCTCAGTCTTCTTGCGCTCGAGATCAATCCGTCTGAATATCTCCAATTCTTCTTCGGAGCGTGCTATCATTTCATTGATCAAGTCGTCGTCTGGCACTTCGTTCTCCTCCTATACAACAGTTATCAGTAATTATTAGCAATTAAGGTCTTTCAATCACGTTTCAGTCATCAACTCATATATCATAAACAGCCGACCTCTTCATCATCTCCGTCTTGATGTAGTATGCTCTGCAGGAACTGTTGTCGCTCAGATCCGGTGGACTTCTGATCGAACATACCAGCTTGAATAACCTTCTCGTCCATATTCAGTTTGTATCTACAAATTAATAATATATTTTAACCGTAATATTATATTAAACAATTTCTTCGAGGTATATTTCTTTCTGTACCCACCTGGCAGCTGCTAAAATTCTTTCTTCAACAGAGTTCACCGTCATGAGACGTAGAACGCGCACTTCGTTTCGCTGTCCTATACGATGTGCTCGATCTTGTGCTTGTAGATCCTACACCAAATTTATTGAAATAACGACATTTATATAAATTAATGAATAATTTTATACAACTTTAATAACATCAAAGTGATGTACAGTTTCTGATCATTATATTTTATACATGCAAATAATTAAAGTTTATGTACTATAGAAAACACATAGATATGTAACTATACTCTTAATGTTATGATATTTAATAATAACACGTCACAAGGTCAGTAAAGGCGTAAATAAGTTATAAACTTTCACATACCTGATGGGGATTCCAATCAGAGTCAAAGATGATAACAGTATCAGCGCTCTGCAGGTTGAGGCCCAGACCTCCAGCACGAGTCGACAACAAGAAGATAAAGTAATCAGAGCCCACGTCGTTGAACTTCTTCAGCAGTTCCCCACGATCCTCGGCTTTCGTCATACCGTCCAACCTAAATAACAAGGATACATAGAACGTATTCTAAACTATATAAAATCGTAATATAATACATAAAGCCTCTACAGCACCCACCTCAGATACTGGAATCCCCTCCAAGACAGGTAATCTTCGATGATGGTCATGCATTGGGTCATTTGACAGAACACTAGCACCCTATGACCGGTTTGTTTCAGCTTAGGCAAGATGCGATCCAGGAGTTCAAATTTACCAGAAACACGGTACAGATCGGGTCTGCGGATATATGTATATTATATATTAATAATTATTTGTATAAAAATATGTTATTTTTTAGATTAACTATATGTTTACCCTGTGACAATTCCTCCACCAGTACCGATGTGGTCGCAGAACTTCTCCTCGATATGTTGGAACATGAAGGGATGGTTACATAGTTTTCGTAGTTGTACGATGGTGTTCATGAGAGCCTTCGCCCCGCCCTTGCCCTTGTTTCCCTTCTCAGAGCCGTCAGTCAGTAGCACGCCCTTCGACTGCATGTGTCTGAAAATTTTTGTCAAGTATCAGTACATTTGAGATAGCTTTATTCGTTTTGAAGTGATATAATCATAGAGCATAATTATTTGATCAATTATAATAATAGAAAAAAAAAATCTGCAAGAATTAGAAATGTCAAAGTTTAAATGCCTTTTCATTTTACTCAAGAAATAATTTTTGGGCTCTTAATTTTTCCATTATTTTAAAAATCAAAACTTATCTAGAAATTTCCAGTCTACAACTTACTTGTAGAGTACTCTCTGGAGGCCACTCATCTCACACTTAATGATGTATTCCACTTTATCAGGTAGCTGGCTCTCCACCTCCTTTTTGAGACGTCGCAACAAGAACGGCCGCAACACTTTGTGCAAACGACGGATGATAAGTATTGTTTCTTCTTCATTCAGTTCAACCTGGGGATTTAAACATTTACATATGAGTCATATGTCATCTATGGACTATTATTATTATCTATGGATTGTTATGGAATATGTTCATCAGAGAGAAATTTATGGCAGGAAATATGTATTTAGTCTATGCATAACTGAAATATTAAATTACACATAACATTACTAAAAGAGAAACGTAATAAAACTAGAGAATCATCCAGGGAAATAAAAGCAAAAGAATGTTTCCTACAATACCTTTTCTCCCGTTGTAGCGAACGGTGCGTTGAACCATTGCTCGAAAGTGGAGCAGCTCTTGAATATAGAGGGAAGCAGGAAGTTGAGTAACGCCCACAGTTCAGGAAGTTTGTTCTGCAGCGGGGTACCAGTTAACAGCAGACGGTGCGGCGCTACGTAATGCGTGTTCAACACCTGGGTCAACTTACAGTGGTGGTTCTTCATACGGTGACCCTCGTCGATGATCATGTACTTCCAGTGTATCTGGAATAAAGTTTACAAGGTCTCGTGTTAATTATAATTATTTGTTCTATTTACTGTATAAAAGTTAATATGTAAGAGAAAATTAAGGAAAATAATCCAAATAAGAAAATAAAACTATGGTTTTAAGATTTCCTAACCGAATTTTTACACTGTGATCACAGTTGTTGAAAAGTAATTGAAAAAATTTAATAAAAAAAAATACGCGTATATTTCGTAGTAACGGAAATTATAATATTATTATGGATTTCTTCAAGGAAGCTTATTCTAATATACCTTGGCCAATGTGCTCTTATCCTTGATGACATATTCGTAAGTAGTGAGGAGGACGTTGAACTTGGAAGCTCTCAGCTGACTCTGCGAGAGGCGTCGCGATTGAGGCGACCCTTTATATGATACCACTTGAACGGTTGGCGCCCACTTCTCAAACTCCAGCACCCAATTTGAAAGTGTACTAGAAAAACAGAAATTTTGTTAATATACGTCTTATTTATTATCATTTCAGCATACACATGTATACATTATTACTTTATTAACGACTATGTATGTTATACATATTATGTATATTCTAAATGTGATATAACTTAATGAGAGCTATAATAAACTTCAGACTTCAGACTATTATGAGACTTCAAACTATTATGAGTCAAAGAAAAAATTTAATTGTTATTAATTTATTTTTATGATACTTTTAAAGTTAATTTTAGCGATAACTAACACACCCATAAAGAGTGATATATTGTTTAGTTCACTTCATAGTTATTCTTTGTATATAAAAATGTAGGAGGTTACCCACTATGTTTATCATAGTACCTTACCTTAGCGGTACAATGATAAGGAATGGTCCATTGACTTTTTTCTTCTCCATAAGGTAAGTAACCAACGCTATAGTCTGTATAGTCTTTCCCAGACCCATTTCGTCCGCCAAAATGCCATTGAGATTGTTATTAAATAGAGAAACCAGCCATTCGAGACCCTGGAAATGCAAAACCCTTGTAGTACTACAACAATAAGTGTATATTTATAATTAACGGTTGCTCTTTTCATACCTTAATTTGATATTCCTTTAGATTTCCATTCACAAGTATACTAGCTTGTTCTGTGACGGACTCGTGGACAGTGTGAGCGATGCTGCAAAGTTTTATTATAGGTATAAAATAAATTTACAGGAAAAAACCTCTGATTGTATTGTCATTAAAATAAAATGTATGTTAATTTACTATTTTAATATATAATAAGTATATTTAACACACCTGTAGTACGTCTGTTCCTCAGTCTTATATTCGTCGTCCTCAACTTTAGCCTTCTTAATCAACTCGCGATTCTTTTCTTCCTCACTCTTTTCTTTGTTTTCAGCCTTGTGACCTCCCTTTCGACCTACAAATACAGCATTGAAGCAATATTAAAAACATGAACACATTTCTACTAAATACATGTATAACATTAAAAACATTACTTTTGTCATTCAATAGTGGGATCTATCTACAGTGGGATCTTAAAGAAATTTAAACCATAATGTTATAATTGAGAAGTGACATATTAAAGATATGTATATGAATGGTAGTACGTAGTATCTTCTTCTTCTTCCTGGCAATTATCCCAGCATTAGCCAGGGTCTGCCAATACGTAGTATACAAAATAATATATATACCATATTCGTCTTGGCTGTCATCTCCTGAATCGTCGGAGTCTGATAGTACTTCCCAGCCCGGGTGCGTCTCCATCCAGTCCTTTAACTGAGACAGCAACGGTGCTTCTTCCCCTTTCAGCACCTATCACATACATATATGTAAGTTATATATAAATAACAAACTGATGAACTAAACAAGAATACACTTGAAATATTACAAAGTGAAGTTTCAAGATATCATTGTAATTTCTATATGAAAATAGTTTGATGCTAAGTGGTTTATGACATTAGTAGCAAAGAACTTTGTTTTAAAGAACAACAACACTGTATATATATCATACACAAACATAGAATTTAAGTGTCGGAATAAGAGAAAGAGTTCCAGTTGCCACAACTTATTAATTCATTAACTTGTAAGCCAAGTCTGTATGAAATTATAATTCGTTATTACAAGATAAGGGTGTGTACCTCTCCACTCTTAGGATCCATAACACTGACTCGTGAGTCAGATGTCTGTGAGCTATCATCCAAGGCATCTATCTCCCCACCTTCCAAGACCTTCTTCTTGCGTGATTTCTAGAACAAAAACAGATTATACGTTAGTACACCTTATGGTTATATAAATATGGTACAAGATTACTATTTAGATAATTTATTTAATGTAACTGATCCTTTCGTGTATTGATATCTGGAAAACGAATAATATTCAATAGAACTAACTCTCTTGCGTTTCTCTTCCTCTTGTTGCTTCTTTCTCTGTTCCTGTTTGTGTTGTTTCACCATTTCAGTGAGGCTGGCGATGTACTCGTCCGTCTGCGATAGAAGGAAAGCCAGACGCTTGTCTTTCTTCTGATCAATAAGCTTCCTATAGCCCTCTTCATCTTCAGCCATCAAACTATAAACGAGGACCATTTATAATTAATATGGGACATTTTATTCAACAAATGCAACTCATAGAACTCAGTTTAAATATTCTCCTGTTGAAATTCCAACAACTTACAAACATTATATGAAAATTAATGAACATTTTTAATGAAACCATCACTAAAAATTTCACTTACTCATATCAATCATACTGTTTATAACACAATTTTTGAACTATCTTTTTCAATAAAATATAACAAAGGGAATAATATAAATGGTTTTAACTTCATGCAGCCATATAAAGAAAATATCTCCATATAAACTTCAAATTAATCATACACTTCAGTATGTAATATATGATATGATATGTGTAAGTAAACTTTTACCAAAAATCGTAATATAAGTATGATAATGTGATTTAATAAAAGTCAATAATAATGAATACCGTCTCATGCGCTCCTTCTCTATACGCTCCTGTTCCTTCTTCTGTTCCTTCTCAGCGTTGGCGTGGTGAGTCATGATCGCCTTGTTCAGTCTCGACAGCTTAGCGATGTTGTTGCGGTGATACTCTTTGAAGTCCTTCGCTGTAATTTGTATTATACAATAGTGTCAATAAAATATAAAACATCGATTTAAAACATCGAGTTGTATTATATTATATTTATTTTTTAATTAAAAACACGTGAAAGAATGTTAACGAACAAAATTATATAATGAATATAAGCGGTATCGGGTGATACGCGTTTTTTATAATTTTGTGATTCCTTAATTCCGACGTTTCGACGTTTTCTTTCCCTTCAGCTACTAAGATCACGGGCAGACGAGAATTATATAATATGTAAATTAATATTTTTTAACAGACGACGTCATGATGAAAAACAATAGGAAATGTAGTTACCATGTTGTAAGACCGTCTGTAGGAACTCTTGGTGCTTCTGCCTCCGCTTCCTCTCAGCTTCCAATTTCTGTTGCTTCTCGAGTTTCTCCGTAGCTCGAGCCTCACGTAGTCCTTGCCGCTTAGTACGTTTGTACGCCTTAATGTTCACAGCGGTTTCTAGTGTGGTGTCGCGACGGACTTGTCCTAATATCTGAATTGTATTGATTTTCTTGATTAATCTCATTTAGTCTTTGTCACACGGTGTATTTGTAGAATAATATCTTAACCTCTCTTAGTTTCTTAACAGCCATGTAGTCATAATTATCAAAATATACTTTATTATTTCAATTTGGTTAACTTGAATTTTTAAATCATAAATAGTGAAATATAAAAATGTTTATTACTAAATTTATTATTTAACTCAAACATTAAACCCAACGAATTTATTTCTACCGTTATGGTTAAAACGCACTACTTACCTCTGCACGCAGCTGCTTCTGGAAGTTGAGCACCCTAAGAGCCCGTAGTTCTATCTGTGCTTGTAAACGAAGATCCTCAGATATGTTCGCAGGCAAATTTGATAATACCTCCATACGGTGAGCGATACGGGCAGCAATTCTGTAAAGGCAATAGATTGTTAAATAGAAATACATATTCGTGAAATATTGAACAAAGACTATTACTTTGTTTATAAATATTTTAATTTTACCTATTTTCTCTTTCGTTGAGTATTTGTAGTGGATCAATGCCGACCGGCTTAGGTATTGCTGTTATACGATTTTGTTTTGCTCCCGGAGTCGGGACCCCTGGCTGAAAATATTAGGGGAAAATTAGATTAAGGTTATAGGGAATAAAATGAAAAAAATATGTTTCTAACTAGATTTATGAGCAAAAAAAAAAGAATGTAAAATATACCTACTCATACACATAAATATACTAATGTAAACTTTATTTAGTATTTTTATTTACATAACTAGAAAAGATGACCAAGCAACAAAAACTAGCGTAAATTGTTTATTAAGTTTAAGATTTATTGATAGTTGTTTACGTAAGTTTAAAGAATCCATTAAACTAAGTTATTTGAATAAAAGGCTATATTATTTATTACTATTATTATTATATATAGAAAGTTCACCTGTTGTTGCGTCTGTTGCGTTGGTCCCCCGGGACCGGGCGGACGGGGAGCTGTTCCACGGATAGGACCAGCAGGGCCCAATGGCTAGAATATTTATTAATACATTACTATAATACTATCACAGAATATTATTTTATTTGTACAGTATATGAAACGCAATGAACATAGAAGTAATATAAGACTCAACTAAAACTTTATATATATATATTTTACAAAAGGCTAGTAGGGATCAATTAGCATTGAGCCCATCGAAAGTCATTAGAGAAAAAAAATTGTCTAAACTTTCAAAGATATAAAAAAATAATACACAATTTATACTTTATAGGGTCTGATTAACATTAAATACAAATAAATATTTTTTACTGTTATATAAATTTCTAAATAATTTTTACAAACATCATGAGATGAAGGAATCAGTCTTTATTTATATAAAATAATGCTTTCAATTTTGTAATCCAAACATTCAAAGAAACAGAAACTGTCTCTTTCTAAAATACAAGATGAAATTTTTTTTAGGATTGAAAATTCTACATTAGTTATGTTACAAAAATGCCCGTATAAAAAATTTTAACGTCTTGATTTGGTACTCTGAAGCAAGTGAAGCGCGCGGAACGCTATACTGGCGACTCGGGTCATTTAACCACGGAGATGATCTCCGCAACCGAATGTCCAATCAAGTCGAGGTTTATTTTGTTTGACAGCGCAGTTATCTAGGATGGCTTTTATACCAAAAAAAGGATTATATTACACCACCAATTAAATTTTAAAGGCCGGAAAACGGAAGCCATTTCGAAAGAAAAAGATTCGGTACGGAAACGCTCAGCTCGCTTCACTCTACTTGCTTCGAGAGCTTATTTTTTCAAGCGAAGCTAGAAGGGAATGCGAAGGTGCATCTCCTAGTGTTTTTACCGGATTGACCAAGGGTGGTGTTGGTTGTGTCGGTGGCGCCATCTGTCCCGTCATTGGTAGTGGTGTAGGCGGAGCTCCTCCGCCGCCTCGGGCCGCATCTCCCGCTGTTCCCTTCCCACCCGCGCCGCTCTGGGAGCCGCCTTGGCTTAGTCTGGATAAATATTACTTTACGTTGTTACTTGTATACTGGTAATTCAATGGTTGAAATTAAGAGAAAGTTTGATAACGATTGTTTCATATAAATGTCGATTACTAGCTTCTCAAGAAAAATAAATATGTAGTCTTATAATATGTGACATTTTAAAACATGCGCAATCAATAGAAAAGATTTTTCTGATAAAATATTTGAATGTGTATAACTAATCAAGGTATACCCTTGGCTGTATGGTGAGGGCGGCTGTGCTGGTGGTGTAGGACACTCTGGTGGAGAGTCTCCAGTACGTTTGCCGGCTGCCATCATTGCAATCTGTTGTGTGATGGGCTGGTTGCGAGCCAAGTTTCTGTATGCTGCTATTTGAGCCCTACAAAAAACAACCGAAATTATTTTATGTTAAGTATAATTAAGTAAATATCATAATGCCTCGCTATTAACTCACTTCAACTGACTCAGCTGGGTGTTTGAAAACAGTCCTTTGCTTGGATCCTGGGAGTTTGAACGAGCTCTAATGGCTAACAATTGTGAATACCGCGGATCCTCTTGCAAGCCTTTCTCTTCCATGGAATCAATAGCACGCTGTAGAGCATTTAGATTGTCCGGACCCGAGGCAGCTAGGGAGGCTTGCATTGGGGAGGACGATGGTGCACCATTGGCTGATGAGGTCGGAGGTGGTGCAGACCCATGAGGAGGGGTTTGTGCGGTGGGAGGCTGCTGTGGTCCTCCTGGAGGTGTCTGGCCGGATGGAGCACCGGGTGGTGTTGGAGCACCCGGCGAAGACGTATGTGAGTATCCACCTTGAGACGACATCATATGGTGTGGTGGCATAGGGGGCATACCCTGTGGATGTACCCCATGCGGCGGAGGTCCACCAAGGGGCAGTGGTACTCCTGATGGACCTGGGGGACCTTGAGGCCCATTACCAGGTGGTGGTGGACCACCCCCAATTGCCATGGAACCCTAAATTAAATATCAATTTTAAAATCACACTAACATTATCTTAATTTAAATTTGACAAGTAAATCATAGTGATTTGTGACAACCATCCTGAATTTTCGTCAGTAAAAATGAAATTGACTTCATATCTAACATATGGCATTATTTTAATTGTATTTACTAATGCGCAATATATATTGTATGAGGTAACAGCATTTAACCCCCATGAAAGGGAAGTTCTGTATTATCTACATATAAAAAAAACTGCCATCGTATTCATGAACGGTGTATCGAATGAAGCCGCTATACCCATGGATGTTATAGTCAGACAGGATTTATCTAAGATGTTTGAATACAAACTAAGAATGTTTGACATACAGTTTATATGTGTAACATATATAACAAAGTACATAATATCATAATCAATGATAAAATAAATGTCCTAATATCATCTTATTGGAAGTACATAATTAATTGACATAAATTATTATTACAGAGAACAGTTGGCCTTTACTGGAACAACAGAATTAGAAACTAATATTACAAATGCTTTCTATGATTGGACGGGTATCCAAAGCTGGGTCGATGCTTATAATGACAGAAACTTTGATAAAGACGATATAACATTTGATAAAATCGTTATAGGGAAAACATATGAAAGCCGGGACATATTTATACT
This sequence comes from Danaus plexippus, assembly GCF_018135715.1. Taxonomy (NCBI): domain Eukaryota; kingdom Metazoa; phylum Arthropoda; class Insecta; order Lepidoptera; family Nymphalidae; genus Danaus; species Danaus plexippus. The sequence goes on along the minus strand of NW_026869845.1, from coordinate 3,295,807 downwards.
GAAGATAAGTAAAGGGCCAAAGAGACCTATTGCTTTTATAGTGGGCGGAGAGGACGGCAAAGATTGGTTATCATCGGCTATTATTCTGAATGTTATGCATGAACTATTAGACAGCACAAGTGATTTAAGTGATCTACTTGATTTATATGATTTTTATCTTCTGCCCGTATTAAATCCAGATGGATTTGTTTACAGTCGAGAAAAGGTAGGAATATTTTTTTTATTTAGTACTTTAATTTGAGAACTGATTCATTTTATTGACAACAGTTAATGATTTAGAATAGGTTGTGGTCTAAAAATAGACAAATTAAGCAACAAAAATTTTGCAATGGATCGGTTGCCATAGGTGTTAATATTGATAGAAATTGGTTCTTACAAAAAACTACAAAGAGTAAGTATTTTATATTCCACTATTATTAATATTGATATTTTCAACTTTAATTATTTATAAAGAATTTTTAGACTAACATTACTATGAATTTATACATAAATATAGTAAATGTCTTAACACAGTTCCATATACATGGTTATGAGGTTACGTTTTAACTTTGTTTGAAGGTAGTAACCGCTTAAGATGAAATAGTAGTCAATAATCACATGTAACAAAAAATCTAGTTTAAGACCATAATGTTATTTAACACAATATTATTGTTTTATTTTATTACTATTTTGTTTATTTTATCGTGAAGTTTTTATTCTTATTAGTCTCTCTTATACATAATTTATATTACAATATTAATATAAAAGAAACATTAAATTTTTAATGGCCTTTGTTTAAGTGTTTGATGAAGAATGTCACTCAGTATATATGGGGCATAAATCCTTGTCGGAGGAAGAAACTCAGACATTATCATATGTTCTCAATAGTGTTGCACTTAAAATGCTAGCATTTATTGATCTAAGAGGTTTTGGAAGATATATAACGCTTCCATATGCGAAACATACAAAAAAGGCTAATAACCATGATATTATTGTAAGTAATACATACTTGTAAAATTCCATTAGTAAGGTACATACTTAATATGTATTTAAAATTGTAGATGGAAATAATGAAATTGGCTAGTACTAGAGTCTATGAAAAGCACAATGGTACCCTTTATTGTGATACAACCGGGAGTTACTTTTGTTAGTAAAGAGTTTTTATAACAGATGAATTTAATAATTTATCACTATTGTAATAGCAATGTTAATTATTCTAGATAACTTTTCTGGTAATATGGCAGACTGGGTAAAGAGGTCATTGAACACCCCATTGGTTTTTACAATGTACTTAGAAGATATCACTACCATTCTACCTATGCCCTACCAGATTTTACCACTTAGCAAAGAATTCTATACCATTTTATATGAATCGCTCACCATTTCAAAACAAATGTATGGACCGCTCTTCAATGGCATTGATTCAGAGTTATTCAGACATCATCAAGTACAGAATCTTTCTTTAATTTTTTTACAAATATGTGTTTTACTAAATTTCAGTCAATATTAAATGAAATATTATTAGATTTGTAACAACTTTAGACTACTTTTAAATAGGAATTGATAATGCACTAACCTGGTTAGGGGGCATATGTCCAATTTGATGTTGCATATAACCATGAGGAGGGCCTTGTCCAGGCATGTTTGGGTGTTGCGGGTTACTTGGCATATTGGAATGTCCATTTGGACCAGGTGGATGAGACCCAGAAGCACTCATTGGATGCCCTGGAGGACCAGACATGTGTGGTCCTACCATATGTGGTGGTATTTGATGTCCGCTTGGTGGCATGCCAGGATGTTGCACCACACTTGGAGGTCCATTAGTATTGGACGCGATAGTATGTGGCGGGCCGGGAGGCATATGATTTTGCATTGGAGGTGGGCCTGATCCGGGAGGATGAGCTGAAGGTGGCGGTCCATTAACATGCTGCTGATTATATGGACTATGTGGAGACTGCGGTGGAGCGGGGCTCTGAGTTGGTGGCCCCATTGGGCTTGGAGCTTGTGGCGGTGGCATAGGACTACTTTGCGGTGAAGGACTCGCCATCTTAATACGAAATGACGATGACGGAAATTCTAATCATAAAACACAATCAAACTTTTTAGTATGGCGGAACGCATTCGCATTCCCCAAACGTCTTTTTATTGCACTTTACATAATTATCAAGAACTATTCATTTATTTTACAAGTTTTATTAACTATGAACCTTTCACATACATAATATGCACTGAATATACATATCAAAATTAAAGAAATCAATCGGATACTAAAATGGTACCGTAAAACTATACATGCAAACTCGCGCAGTCGCTAGTCTATGCGATTGCTAGTATCCACAGAATAAAAAAACTGTAAGGGTTATTTTTCAAATTACTTATTTATTAATATTATATTATAGAACATATATTATAATCATTAATGAATTAAAGTAAGTTGTTTTATATTAGAGTATTTTTTTCATTGTTTAAGAAATGTTAAGGCAAGTGCAAAGAAAGTAACTCCGCGTTCTGAAGTTTTGACTTTTGAAATATGATATTTTCTAGCATCTTAAGAAGGACAAGACAAAGGAAGCAAATGCAAAGCAAATAATAAATAAGACAAAAAAGAGAGCAATTAATAATTTTTCCTGGATGTTGAAGTACATAAAATGTTATTTATAACCCGCTGTAAATAGAATGCTTATTGGTTATTTAGTTTTATTCAAATTCAAATCATTTCCCCAAATATTTCTATTTTTTTTACTAGAAAATCATACTTAACATATTTTCTTTTTGATGTCTAATTAATATAAAATAATCCTATAAAATACCTTGTTTGTTTTTCTCTTTAAAAAAATTTCTTACACTTTGGATCAATATTTAAACTTTGAAGTAACTATAAAATATATATATTTTCTATTTAAACCTCACTTGGTTAGTTAAAATTTGTTAAAAATTTATTATTTACAATGCTATTATATATTTACCGTTATAACTAATTAAGTGCTGTAGCTATTTCTTATATTCGCTGTCAAGAATCGTATTATAGTTGCGTCTTGCGGATTGCGGTTTCTCAGTGACAATGTGATATCTACTTTAAGGACTACCTACCCACTAGTATTATTTTTTATTATGATCGTTTCAAAATATTTTAAACAAGATCCATTTAAATGTGTCAAGGGAAATATCTTCGAAATTCCTTATAATCATATTAAGCAGTTTTCTTAACTATAAGTAAAATATAAGTATTGTCATATTGCTGTGATATTTCATCGTTCAAGATTCTCAACCTCAAAAATGGAAGAAGACGAAGAATACATTGAAAACACCTGGACTTATGTTACATTATGTGGTGAACCAACTCTCTATGAAGGGCTACGATTTGCAAAAGATTTAGTTTTAGCAAATCTTTGTTTACGTTTTCTTATACAGTACATTCCTATGCCTCAAAATGTGAGACACAGTGTTTCGCTGGTTTTGGGAAGTTTTCTGTTGTACTTCAACATTGGACCTGCTTCAGTATGGACTATAGGAATAACTGCTGGGTCATACATTTTAATTACTTTTTTATCAATGTTTACAAAAAAATATAGAGGGCTTATAGTTTCTATTTGTGTAATTTTATTTTTGTTACTTTGTGAGGTTTATGTAGTAAATCCGAAGATGTGGCAGCAAATCAGAGGAGTACAGATGATAGCTGCCATGAAAATTATTTCAGTTGCGATTGAATTGGATAGAAATTTATTTAAACAAATGTTAAATCCAATTGAGTTTGGTGGATACATAGTCTGCCCGGCTAATTGTATTTTAGGACCATGGATATCATTTCATACTTATAATCAGTATCTTGATATTAAATTCTTATCAAAAAGGTGGATAAAAATAATTTTATTTAATTTAGGTATATCAATGATGTTTTTAGTGCTATCAAATTGTATAGTGCCTTGGTATATTGACGATGATGTAACCAAATGGCTAGTTGCCTACCGTGATGCTCAAGCATTCAGAATGTCACATTATTTTGTGTCTAGCATGTCTATAGTATCCATGACTAGTGCAGGATTTGGATTAACTAATGATTGCCATTCTGAACTACAAGTAACTAAGCCTTTTTTTATTGAATTACCGAGATCATTAGTACAAGTTGTTATATTTTGGAACATTCCAATGCACCAATGGTTAAAAAACTATGTATTTAAAACTTGTCAACCTTATGGCCAGTTTATTGCTATCTTTACAACATATACTGTGTCGTCTTTGCTCCATGGCCTTAACTTCCAGTTCTCTGCTGTTCTATTGAGTATTGGAACATTCTCATATGTAGAGTATAATTTTAGATACAAAGTCGCATCTGCCTTAGAAGTTTGCTGTCTTGCAAATCCTTGTGTAAAACAATGTGAACATAAGTATAAGAAAAACAGTTTTTTGGCTGTATTTGTTAACACTTTGTTCTCTATGATAACAATGATGCATCTTGCTTATCTTGGTGTGATGTTTGAGGCGTCTTTCTCATTACAAGAATCCGGTTATTCTTATTTTCATACCATAAACAAATGGGAAAATTTAAACTTCTTCAGTCATGGCTTTGCAGTTTTTATGTATATAATATACTTAATGATGTGATAATATAAATAAGCAATAATCTCTTAACTTACCCTTTTTTATTAAGATTGCATGATCTCATTATTAAGAATTTATTTTTAAAAATTAAGATGTGAAACATATAGACCTTTTTTTATGATCTTACTTTTTTCATTATATTTTGAATTTTTGGAAATCTTGTTTATAATCTTTAGTAAAATCTATTATGAAATTTGTCTATTATAATTAAATATTTCTTTTTCCATTTTCTATAAGTGAATTAGGGATAAAAAAATTAATAAAACCTTCTCCTTAAGTCTAACACATATTAGTGCACTTGTAATAGTTTTGTATTTCTTACAATTTAGCAGTGTTCTTATAAATGGACCACATAAGATTAAGTAGTTAAAGTTTTTCTCACTACTATGCAATTACTATTTTTATTAAGTAGCATCAATCTGATATTTCAGTATTACTTATATTTCAACTCTTACTGCCAAAATAAAAGAATTTGAAAATGTGAAACATTTTTATTATAACCAACATATTTCATCCTCTTTCAACAAAAACTCTTTTCTAAATTGCTTATCATGTGTTCTTATGTTGACATGATGAGTGCCATTTTCATTATATGTTATCTGTATTCTGTAGTTCAAAATTGCTTCTTTGGACTGCTCACCACACATTTCTAAGTTTTCTATGAGTTCCTTACTGCTGCTGAAATGCTCTGATCTAGTATACATAACTGTAACATTATAATCCTTAACAATTTTCCATATAACATTGAGTATTTTTTTTATGTACAAGTCCATTTTGATTATTTTGAAAGATTGTTCACACCAGTAAAATGCTGTAAGTGTATCAAATACCACCAGAGATATATTTGAATTATTACTTAACAGATTTTCTAGGTTCTGAATAGTAACATAAAATTGAGTTGTATCATAAATGTTAAAAATATATATATTTCTAAGGACAGCATGTACCAAAGTTTCAATATTTGATTGAAGATTTTGACAATTTTTTCTGGAAGGGGATTTCAATTTATTTTTACAAAAATTTAGTATATATTCTAAGTCTAAATTTCCATCAGTACTAAATATGACTACACTGGCTCCAGATCCACCTAGTTCAAGTGGAATCAATGATTCAGCTATTAAATCAGCAAGTAAACAATTTGTGCTGTTTTCACTATATATCTCAATGATATTTCCAGCTTTAGGTCCAGTACCGAATAATAAAGGATAGAAATTCTCTAACTGCGGTTTTTTTGTCAATCTAGCCAGTAGTTGTAATCCAGACTCCACTTTTACCTTAGATGTCATTGTTAAATTCGATTTATCCGATAAAGCGAAACACAAAAATAGTTAAGTTTTTATGCTTTTTTTTGGTAATTAGCATACTATAACTTAAAACATTAATAATTTTTTGAAATAAATATTGAGGAATCTGATATAGATAACTTGTTCAGTAACAGTTTAATACATTCGATCAAATTCACAACGAAATACGTTTTTGGTTCTTATAATATAACATCAAAATTTAAATGTGGTTTAAATTTAAGTGACATATGGAACCACGGACATTTGGTAATTGGTTTACCAAAAGTCAGTATGAAAACTAAATTATATCATGAAATAAGGTTTATTTTTTATTAAGGGTAATTATAATATATATATATATATATATATATATATATATAACGTATTCATAATTTTTGAGAACCTAAAAAGACTATTTCAAAGAAAAGGAAGTTTCTATTAAATATTACCCTTGTTCATTTTTTAGAAAACTATCTATAAATTATAAAAATTTAAAAGAAACGAAATGTATGAGATTAAGATGTTTGCCGGTGTTGTAATATAGTTTTCTATAAATATACAAAATTATTAAAATCATATTTAACTACGTTAAAGTCATAGTTTACTAATATAGGAATGTAATTGAAATTGAAATTTCATTACTTAAATGGTAACAAAACTTTTTAAAATAAATATATAAGTGCCAAAAAAGGTTTTCTTCAAAATTATAATCTACGTGGTTATTTTGATTTTTTCACTGGAATTTTTGTTTAGTATATATTAAAAAAAAAAAAACGAATTCCCGTTAAGTTTAAACGTCAACTGCTTAATGTCATTGCTATTTGAAAGGCCACAGGACTGATCGCAACTTATTGTTGAAATTCAGTCTGATTTGTAGATTGTTAGGCCGAAGAGTGTTTAATATGTAGTGATAATTTATGAAATTAAATAAGAATATTAATTTCGTTATTTAATGCATTGTTAAAGGCATTTTAATCAACAATAATATTATTATTTTTAAATATAAAATACTTCAAGTCATAATGAACATAAAGGGCTGTTTATTTTTTATATTACAATTAAAAGTTGTAAGTTCCGAATTAGTTACATCTCTGATCATTGGTACTACTGCAGTTAGTGGTTTTTTTGGTTGGGATTATATTAAGTCAAACACATATTGTCGTTATGTTGAATGTTGTAACGATAACTACGTTAATTTCGATATAGAAAGTGAGTTTCTTTCCTAAGTTACTACCAATTTAATTTTTTTTTATTCAATTATTTATTATATTTATAGAACTTGAGCAATCGTTAAAGAATCAGCTGTTTGGTCAACCACTAGTCAACGAACTACCAAAAATATTAAAAGCACATAAAGAAAGTTTAAAGGATAAGACACAAAAGAACAAGAAAGCCTTGGTATTAAGTTTACATGGGTGGTCTGGTGTGGGCAAAAATTATGCTACAACCTTTATAGCGGAAGCAATATTTAAGAAAGGTATGAAAAGCCAGTTTGTAAAAGTTTTCATGGGCAAAAAAGATTTTGACTGTTCCAATCTTCAAGAATCTCAAGTAAGTCCATTGTAAAAACAATAACGAAATCCATTGGATAATTCTATGAAAGCATAATTGTATTAATTATTATAAAGGAAATATTTTTGACAGAGGAAATTAATTAATGAGGTGAATAACATTGTTAAAAAATGTTCGACATCACTCATTATATTTGATGAAATTCATGAAATGTGCCCTACGATTCTGGATTCAATAAAACCAATGCTTGACCATCACCATGAAGTAGATGGTGTGGATTATAGGTAATATATGTAAATAAAATGCAATGTTGGAAATTTCCCTGACCTGAAACCAGTTATTTCATGTTTGTGTCTGTTATAAATTGTAGGAATGCGATTTTCATATTTATATCGAATATTGGTGGTAAAGAAATCGCAACAAGTCTACTGGACCTGTATAGTCAAGGAATCACGAGGAACAATGTGGAATTTTACAATTTTGAATCAATCATAAGAAGAACCGCTTATAATACTGGTAACATATAATGACTCAATTGTAAATATATTGTAAAAGTTTGAAAGTACCTTTCTCAATAAATTAAAATTTTTATGCTATGTTGAAAAATATAACACCTTCATTTTAAAATATACAGGGATATAAACAAAATGTAGTAAAATTTTTAAGACATTTGAATGTACTATGAGATCTATTAAACGAAAATAATTTAATTAGATTTTGTATAATGATCTCATTTGTAGGTGGATTTGAAAAATCCTTAACAATTGCTCAGCATCTAATCGATCATTATATCCCGTTCTTACCATTGGAACAACATCATGTCCAGATGTGTGCATCAGCAGAATTCAGGGCTCACGGCATATATAATCCATCAGACGATATGATGTCGTAAGTTTTATTTTATAGTTTGTACTTGTAAAACATAGATAGAGACCTGGTTATATATAACTTGTGCCTGTTTTTCGTGTGTTTTTCTTCATAATATAGATTATAACTATGTTTTAGGTTTTTAAATGCCGATAAAAGCATATTAATAGTTATGTAGGTATGTTTCCTCATATAATAATATTTTCTCGCACTTTTCAGTGATGCATTGTCAGTAATTACCTATGGACCGTCCGAAGAACAGCCGATATTTGCAAATAATGGCTGTAAAAGATTTACAAAGCAAATACCGTACATTATACAAAAACACAAACAAAAGAATGATGAATTATAGACAAGTCTAAACAATGATTTGATGACAATGGTTGTTGTAAAATCCTTTCCATTAAGTTTTTTTATGAAATCACTTTTATGTTGCATAATCACAAATATTTTCATTGGAAGTTACTTTAAACATCTTAAAATTATGAATAAATAATAAAACAATCAAATCATATTATCTTTATATACATGGATCCTGCGAAAAATTAGTTTGAAAACAGGAATGTATTATTTTATCAAATTTCAATCAATTGTATATATATATTCAGCACAAGCAAATATGTAAGAAATTGTCCGGATAGCTCATGTGTTCAGAAAGCCACTGAAGAGGTGTGTCCGCGGGTAGCATTATGCCATGTGTCCTTAGTTTAACTGCAAAATAATATTAACATGTGAATCTTTTTATGTATAGGCTGTTTTGTAAATAGAAATATTATAATGAAACTTATTTATTTACCATCAGGCTTATCAGGATATAATTCTGATATTAGCTGTTGGATGATCTTCCGACTCCCATCACTATTTCTTGGGCTGATCAGTCTTTGTCTGCAGATGCCATCATCAGAATATATCCTTATGGGAATATGTTTAAATCCTTCGTTATCGCCATGCGATTCCATCAGTCTTCTATTTATAGCCCAAAATTGGTCAAACTTATCTGTCAAATATTTTTTAAAACCTGTGTTATATGTTAATATTTGTGCTTTCTTAATGTACTTTAAAATAATTATCCATACTGTGTTAAATTGCAGTTAAAAGTTAATAAAAAAAATAAAGTAACTAAAGCCTTAACTTTTGCCTTTTAATTGAATGCTTCATATGAGAACTTGGAAATGAATTTAGTTATAAAACCTTATTTACATTTTTTTTAATGAAGAAATTATGAGTGAAATTAAAAAATGCTATACCATTTTGTAAACCTAACCAGAGCTGGTTGTGATCCTTTTTTTGCATTGTAGACATTACTTGTCCTCTATGCTTAAGAACATCAGCCTCTTTAACAGTAGACATGAAGTGTGCTTCAACTATATCCCTGAAATACAAGTTGTAACGCCTTGATATATTAATATACAACTAAGATCATACTTTTCCTGTAAGAAGTAGTTTTATTTTTTCTATATACTTCTGAGTAATTTTCAAGCTTAATCAGACTTAAAAGACTTGCAGACTTTAAATAAAATTAAATTTTCTTAGGAGATTTCAACATATATTATTGTTTACTTGTTTGAACAGTGAAGAAGGATGTTTTCTGGAAACTTAGTAAAATGTACAGTTAAGTTCCATGGCAGTTGAGGATCATTCCCACAGAAAAGGTCATAAAGAAATCCAATTGGATAGTGCCATTTAAGAGGCTGCCCATTGTAGTCCAACCACATTTCATTATCGGCATTTTCTTGGGATATAAAACGTAAAAAATGTCTCTTCATCTAAAAACAAAAAATTATCAAGAAATAATTTTTTATATGATTTCGGAATGAACAGACGTATGAATGTGGTAATATACCTTGTCTATAACAAGTGGAAAGTAACTCAGTCTTGGTACCATGACATAGAATGGATCAGGTTGTTGTATATCCATGATTTCTTCTTGGTCTAATTGAAAGCATATCGGCAACTTTCCATCCCATATTTCTCTTAAGACTTCTCGGTCGTTTGCCATTCTTATTGATTAAATATTCCACCCCAGAATTTCTAGCGTAATATACTCTAATGATTTTAATGACTGGCACTGGGAATATGATACTAATGACTGTAAGAAATAAGACCTGTGATATTTCTTTCTTGGTCACTTTGGATTACATTACCCTTAGATGATATTTTAAAATTTAAAGGTTGAGTACATCTACCTATATAAATAAGCAAATGTCAGAAATAAGATGTTTTTACTGTCACTGTCAAATGTCATTGGTATGGGGCATAGTTTTTTTTTTTGTTAAATTCGTTCCGAAGCCATACCCTAGGTATTTAACCAATAGATTATTGAACTAACTATCACTAAAAGTAGAATATCTTATGGGTTTTTCTTAAAGATAACATATATATTTAAAAAAATAAATTAAAATAGTTTTTTTGTGACTCCAACAATACATTTTTCAGCAAATATTTGTGTCTCTAATAATGATAATATAAAGAAGTTGTTAAGTGAAGAAATTTAGTCAGGTACTTATTTTTGAAATAGACGGGGAATTTATAAGCCTCCTGTTACGGTTTGGAAGGTAAACAAAAACTACTAAAAGAACTTAAATGTCAAGTCGGTCTTTATTATGATTTATAAGTAAATTATAGTTGCAATATCACATATATATTAAACATTACTTCTTATGAAAACATGCAAAGCAGAGTGCGCTAATGTTACGGTGGAAACTTTTTCTACTGTATATATGTTTTTAAACGATTTCAATCAAAGTCACTTATGACAACTGACAATGATGTTCATGTTTAATGTTTATAAAGATAGTTTTCAAACACACGTGGTTCGGAAATATATTGAAATTTTAATAACCAAGTTAAATAGTTATATTTCTTAATTAAATAGAATTTTTGTTCTGGAAGTAATGGGCAAAAAAAGGAAACATGAAGCAAATAACGACGATTTCGAATTTGACCCTATTCCTCGACATTTGGTTACTTCACATATAAAAAAACAGGAAAAACGTTTAATTGTTATTCTTGAAAACGCTCATTTGGAAACAGTTAAAGTAAGTATTCATAGACTCCTACATTTCTATGGAACTTTTTCTGTCTTATATTCTCTTATGGTTATATTAATTTATTTAAAAATAATCATATAATTTCTTGGATGACTAATAATTTATATTTTAAATTGTTACTATAAGCTTTTAATGAAAACATAATATCACATTGACAGAGTGGAAACAGCTTTGAATTACTCAATTGTGATGATCATGGTCATATCTTGAGGAAAAATGACAGAGATCCCGGGTCATGTCGACCTGATATTGCCCACCAGTCTCTTCTTATGCTCATGGATTCCCCTCTCAATAGGGCAGGACTACTGCAAGTTTACATTCACACAGAGAAAAATGTACTCATAGAGATCAACCCACAAACAAGAATTCCAAGAACATTCAAAAGATTTGCTGGTTTAATGGGTTTGTATATCTGGCTTACAATATATAGATTTGTAAATTATAGTCATATTTTGTATGTAGCAATCATATAATTTTTTATTTTTTGTTTTTCCAGTTCAACTACTTCACAAATTTGCGATCAGAGCCTCAGATGGACCAATGAAGCTGTTAAAAGTCATTAAGAATCCAATAACATCACACTTGCCTGTTGGTGTAAAGAAAATTACAATGTCATTTAGCTCAAAAATGGTGAAAAATTGTAGGGAGTTAGTACCTCAGGATGAGCCTATTGTTTTAATAGTAGGGGCTATGGCACACGGAAAGGTAGAAGTAGATTATTCAGAAGATGTTATATCTATAAGTAACTACCCTCTGTCTGCTGCTTTAACTTGTGCGAAGGTGTGCTCCGCATTTGAAGAAGTGTGGGGAGTTGTTTGATTTGTATATAAGTAGTACTAAGATTTATTCAATTAATACAAAGGACTTTACATAAAATGTTTTTATTAATTTTTTTGACAACATTAAAAGTAGACAATATTATATTTTTAGTAGCACATTATTTACGAGTCAAAACTTTTTGTATACAATTGAAAATATTTGAGGTTTAATATAAGTGTAAACATATTTAGGGTAGGTAACATATTTTTAAGTATTGATACCTATATAATAATTATCTTCCATATTTCACCTTGAATATTAAAATTTTCTCAAGTATTAATTTAGGTAAAAACAAAAAAAAAACCATTGATTTTATTGCTTAAACTTAGAAATTTTTAAGTAATTTTTTCTCTGACTTGAATAAGTTTTATAATATAGTTATATTAATGATAGCATCATAATAGGATGTCTATTTAAAATTAACGATGCCCTAAGCCTGCCAAAATAATTTTACTTTGAAATGCTTCTGAATTTATTTAGACTTATCCAGTGATTACATTGTCAGAACCAATATGGTTTTTTTTTAGATATCTGTAAAATCTGGAGCACATGAGTTACAGGATCTCTGGGGTAATTCGGAGTATTGGAATTAGTAGGTGCCTCATAAAGGTGGTAGCAGTGCAGGCTTGCAGGGGTGTGTGTGAGGTGCTTCATAAAAACTAATTATTGAATGCTGCAGTTGTGAAAATTTTATTTTGTAACTTTTAGTTGGCCACTTTTAGTTGGCCACTCAATACTAGATGGTGTGGCGGTCGCTGGAGGTGGACAAAATCTGACCATATGAGACCAAGAGTTGTGGTAATGTTAAGGCTTGTGACCAGTAGTGGATGATGATGATAAAGACCTACGTATTTAAATGTTAACGTGGATACTGGGAACGCTGTTCCTATTTATACACCGATAATTTCGTTTATATTTAACAATTTATACCCAAGAATGATTTTTACAGTTTAAATTATTACTGTGATGGGTTCAAAATAAAGCATGGAAAGGATATGTCGTAGGTACGTAGCTTATGAGACATTTACACATGGTGTAAAATCTAAGGACAATCATTTTTTGTCTCTACGACCGTAGGTTTGTGGATAAACTCCGAAACTAAAATATGAGATTTTAATTAAACTTATTACAATAATTGCTAAAATTCTTTGGAAGCTATAGGGTATTTATTTATCATTTTGGACCTCGAACAAATCCAAAAAATGAAAAGAAAAAACTGATTTTCATGATTTTTCAAAGTCGTACTAAGCATACCGATCATTATTTTCGTCATTATATTTATGACCCATAGGAAGTCTGAAATTCTTTTTTCTGGTATGTCACCTGTTTCTTTAATAACATAGATACAACTGCTCTCCTCATTACATCAGATGGCTGGTAGGATTAATTAATTCATTAGTCATGTGAAGTCCAACATGCTGCTATATTCAATGTTGAGTTCCTCGTCTCCGAGAGATTTTCCTCGTTCCGACATCGTTTGTGTAATATTTTTCCTACATACTTATTTTCCCTCACATCATTGACCATCACACGATTACGATTTACGACTATTGGACATCACTAACTAGTCGGCGATACTTTCAGGATCATTTGCTCTATTGACACTCTCATGCAGGTCTATTTCTTAAATTTCATTTCATAGGCTGTCTCCAAAATCCTCAATGAATTTCTGCATATCAAGGGCATTTATTCGTATTTTTCCTGATTATTTTGGTACCATCTTAACCTCTTCTCGAAGATGTACTTTCCTGCATTTCCTAGCAGACACAATAAGACATAATAAGTTTGCGCTTTGCCCATTCGTAAAATTTTTTGCTAACAATCCTGACCCAAATGTTTATTATAACCAAATAAACGCGCAAGATGAGTGCAATAGACACTCGCTCGTTAGCGAACTACCCGCCTAGTTGTATTTTTTTGTACTGTACTTTCTGAATTCAACGGAGCGACGAGCGGTCATAGTGTCGGAGTTAGGTTTATGTAATACACGCTCTTGATTGAGCAATTATAAAATGAATTAGCGCATTCTGTAAATTCATTCGGAAAGTCTATTAATAAAATTTTTCAAGGCACTGCCTATTCCACTCCGTTTGCTTCTATTTTTTTTTCACCTCATTCAATATCGTTATAAATTTATAAATCTGACATTTACCGCACAGAAGCGACGCTTAATAGTCAATAGAGTATATTATGTTTTTAAGTTGTTTGGAGGTATCAAAGTGTGCATGTGCGAGTGTTTAAATATTGTATCCTTAATTCAAAACTCTTTACCAAATCCATTAAATTGTTCATCTTTATATTCGCCGTCTATCTTTATATCTAAAACCAAAACTGATGTTTGAAATTCCATTTTACATATAGGATTTATAATTGCCAACACTGTAATGTTTATAATAAAAGATATAATATCTTGGTACTTAGCAAACAAAATAGATAAGAACGCTTTTAAAGAGAATAAACGGTCCGAGACATGGCAAAATAAAACACGCGTCAACGTTTTTTTAAACGTTTTCTTTAAGTCGCCCATTAGACATTAGGCAGTGGGTGATTAATTTTAAAATAATGTAATTATTCTTTTTATTCCCTTTTATAATTGACCATTTATTTACCTACTTATCTGATATGATTAAAATTTAACTTAACTGAAAGTTAATGAAGTTTTATTAAGTTAAACGGCTAACGTTTTCTTCTTAAAGTCGGAAATTCATACATATATTGGTAACATGTGTCGTTTTTAAATCACGCGTCGTTTCCATGCCCTTCACGATGTCGACAGAACAGTGGCGAAATAGCCCACCATGTGAATGTATTTCTGTCTTCATGCTTTATATCAGGCAACTTTTTCTTTGTATTTAAGTTATTAAACTTCTCCGACAGCGCAATATATATTTTTATATTACTTCATTGTGTCTATTGTCAATACTTTTTAAGAAAAAAAAACTCCGTAGAGTCAAATCTGTGAATCAAATCATCGTAATATAAATGCATGTCTTTACCTATTTAGGTCACTATATACACCTCTTATATTATTTCTCTACATGACATTTAGATATTATTAATAAAAACCGCATTAATTTCCAAGACAATGTTTTTTATTCTAACTAGACAAGACTTTCGTGGCAACAAAAATACCGTGTCCTTTTTACCTTTCAACTCAATACACCTCACTCCGCAGTATATATTTGTTTTTAATCAAGTCTAGATATCTAACACCCTGTATCTTTACAAGGAGTGTCCAGAATTTACCTAAAAACCGTCGGTTTGATGTTTTTTTATTCAGGTATCATCTTTTCTATTCCTGTCGTTCAAAAGCTCGTTAGGATTAAGATACGGCGGCACGTTCTTTTAACTTAGTCGGTGCAGGAAAAAAAAGGCATTCCCCTCGCCTGGCGGAAACGTCGCGACATCCGCCAAATTAGTAACAGCCGTCAACTAAACGATACTCCCGAGTCCCCACCATCACGACGCTACTGACGTCCAATTAGTAAAAGTTGCTGCGGAAATTTTAAGGCAGATGTGTTTGGAATGTATGCACATACATCATACATAAATTTGTGAATTTCAATTATTATCATCTAACTTTGTTATTTAAATAATTAATTTTGTTACATTCTATAACGTTGGTATAATATTGAAAAATTTCGTTTCTTTTTATTAAGTACACATGATTTCCTAGTAAATGGTTCAACTGAATGCGAGCTAACTGCTAATTACAAATGAAAACTGATTGACATCCGGTACTAAATATCCCGTTAACATATCGTAGCAAAAGAATTCAAACTATGTAAATCTCTCTTTTAGAGATGATAAAAATTAAGGATTACTTTAAAATATATGAATTATAAACTAGTAGGTGATAAAACTTTTGCAAATTGCGCCTTATAAAATAATTAAGGCGTTTTAAGGTAAATGCATTTAATGAATCAAATAGTAACCCTAAACTACACAAAATGTTTTCTCGAACATTAAGCAAATACAGTACAATCTACGACCTCGGACTATATTGTTGCTTATTCCGTACAAACCTTAACCAACTTAAGAATAGGGACCTACTAGCGGTCATCAAATCATCACCTACACTGAGCAACATTTTGTACATGTAAGATTTACTCTACTTTATATCAAATAGATTAACTATCTAGATGTTGGTGGGAATCAATGATTTGGTATGTGGCGCTTGGCATAAAAATATAATCGAGAGAATTATAGAGATCGTCCATTTTGGACTATCGCGTCTTGGAACTTGAAACTTCTATTATGGGTACCTTTTGATCATATTTCAAGGGATTACCACTTGAATATAATATGACGCAAAGTAAAATTATTAAACTTAACTTATAAATCATTTTTAAATACATAATAATTTTTTTGACACTTTGACACACTTGACACTAAATGAATTAGAACATATTTTTTTAATTCATTATTTAATTTGCATTAACTTATAAATTATTAAATATATATTTTGTGATTTCTTTTTAGGTTGTTAATAAATATTTTGTAAAACAGTTCTTCTGTAGCGGTGCTAGAGTAGATATTTCAAGTAATATTATAAGGAAACGTATCATTGAAAGCGGATGCCAACTACTCACCGCCTGTGTTGCTAGATCTGGTCTCGGCAACATGCCATAAACAGCTTACGGCTTTAGTTACTGTATAAACCAATTAGCTTTGCAATAACATAGACAAATGGTATTAGGAGAATATTATATAACTACATAGAGTTTACTCGATCAACATCGGCCTTTACACATTGTGAACGTTATGTAGGTATTGTATCTGCTGAATATTTCCCTCTTATCTCATTAGACCAAATAAAATTTGACAACATAAGCGACCAAAAAAATGGGTTGATATAAAAATACAATAAGACACTAGTTAAATCCGTTGTATTTAGTTCTATTGACGTTTTTTTTCTTCTGAAAGTTAACGGAAATATACATTCTTAAATATATCAAGTTTCTAGTGTTATGTAAATGTTCCATTCGTTAAATAATTAGATATACCTAAATCTTTTGATGTTTAACCAAACGCTTGTTTACTTTGTAATGGCGGCACAGACTATATGACCCGGAACACATTATGTTCGTTAAATAAAAATTAGTATTATCTGTAATTGTAATTTAGTTTTGCTTAACAACTGCCACAAAAACATCCAAAGTCCCGTGTCCAATAAAATATAACTGTAGAATGGTTTTAGATGAGCGTCATAAAAATAAATTTAAAAAGAGCGGCTTAAAGATGTTTTCAAAAAACTAAAACCGGTTAAAAAAATGCTTACACGATAATATTAATAACTAATAGATACACGTTACTATTATTCCCTTTTTGTCAATAGATTTTAGGAGACGAATCCGTCACTTATTACATTATCTTTTTAATAGTGATTCCATTTACTTTATTTAAATAATTTTTTTTTGTGTGAAAGCTAGGTTAATAATGGATACTTTTCACTCATAACATAGGATGTAACCACTTGAACTAAATATGTATGACTACGCATTCTTATCACAAGATACATGGAAAAATACAGGAATTTTATCTTTGTGGTTGCAATCTAGTCATTCAAGAGCTTAGTATTTTGTTGAGCTGAATTAGATCTTATTACGATAAGCGTAAATATCATTGTAGAATAAAAGAGTATAAACACCAGTCTCAGAATTGGAATGCCTATAATATAAATGTATTTATGCTTGCATTCACGCAATCGAGATGGCGTGATGTTATGACTAATAAACAAGACTGCGAGACTCGACCCAGCTATTGGCTAAAATATTCAGAAGCGTTTTATATTGTAACTGCCAATTAGTCTCCTTAACGTCCTTAAAAAATTACAAATCATTCAAATGTATTCAAGACCTAACCGATGGTCATCTAATGCAATCTAGTGAATCTTTCGTAATGTTTATATTTATTAATAAATCTTGTAGCTTAAAATTTAATAGTTCCTGAGTATAACATTTGGTTAACTTAGAGCAAAATGTAGTTCAGGTCGTTCGCTTTACATACAGTCGTTGTAGTGATTACTTTGTTATAAATATATATAATGAACTTATTCCCAGCGCTCGTTAAACAGTAGCCGTCGTTCTCGTCATGTCGGCGGGATTAATTTCGCAAACGTTCATCGTGACCGGAGTCGACTCAGGCGCCGGTCGTGAGGCCGCTCCTCTACAACGTACAGGGTGCGGGAGTGTGTGTGAAGCCCACACCTCGCCGTGGCTCGCTCCGCTCGTTATCCCTGTCCGCCGCTGTCTCAGAGGATACTGGTCCGTGCGTGGAGCGTGTTGAGGCGACAGTCGAGTCCGTCCCTCGCAGACCCGTCGGCGACGGCCGGCGCGCCGCCAGACCGTTCGGCGCCTGCTCACAAAGGGCTCATTGTGTTGCTCGCCGACCGATTCTATGAAAGGGTCCTCATTTTTTTTAACTAAAATTCCTGATACCAGAACGACGACGAACAATGGGTTTCCGTCCTTTTATTGGCACCTTATTTTTTTGTAACTTCTTAAATGGACCTGCCTAAGTTTCAATAAAATCTCAACCTGTTTCTACTTTATAAACGTTTTGTATGATGCCAAAAGTAATCGGCTCGATGATAGCATTTGTAGGTATACGAAAGAAACAGCGGTCCGCCATGTGTAATAACAATTACTTTTTTATCTTTTATCTCAAAATAACACACGAAATGTTTATCGATAACATGTTGTTAACACGTAAACAAGTATTATAATTTGTAGCAATCATCATTGTGTCAAACAACAGTGTATAGTTGCTAATAGCAAATGGCCTTGTAATATTTGTTCGTTGAGAAGACGGTGGTCAACAGAATAAGATGCTGAGCAAGTTGAGCGTGTGAGTCGCGGGCGTTCAGCGCCGCGGTCGCCCACAGGCCGCCAGACAGGTTTCCTCTCACCGCCGCGCCGCCGCAGCCGCTCGGTTGACCCAAACATTCGAGAAACTCACTCCCAATATAAATTAAGCGCCGTCACTAACACATCTGAAGAATAAAATCCTATGATATGTTTTTGATTGCATTTAACCGACATTACCTTGTACCTTACACTGTTATCTCGATTCAAACTCGATGACTCTGTATAGTGATTTTTTTTTAAATATAAAATTCGTGTTTATGTTTATTTTTATTTTTGACTATCAGGCGAAGGTTTCTATTATCATTAATTAAATAATATAAAAATTAGAACTAACGTCGAGCACTTTCATTTATAAAGATCGTATGAATGGGCGAGTTTAATAAAACATTCAGTAAGTGCATCGCATTATTGGAATTTTCCCACGTTATTGTACTACGTGTCCACACTCCGCTGTTCGTATTGGAGAGTTATTCGAGTGATGTCAATGTGGCGTAATGTTATCTACATCCTGGTTGCTAGGGTCCGACTCGATGACTGCCGTGATACACTTTATTTTCGGAATTCTCGAAAGATAGTCGGCGCGAAGATAAGATAAGGGTTAGACTAAAGGACGCCAACCGAGGACGGTGCGTCACGTAGGCTGTCAGTGGCGAAGAGTTGGAATATATGAAACGATTAAGGAGATCGGTGTGAAGTGAAACTCAAATAGAATGTACCGCGAGTGTGCGGCCGTGGTCCGTTGGTGTGGCGCCACAGCGAGCCGGCACTCGTCACGTTGCACAATAGCATGATCAAGATACATAAGTCGCTGTGGGTGACAAAGAAAGTAACTGTCCTACAACAAAGATGATCATAAAATACACGTACTATATATAACACGTAAACTATAACTAACAGACGTATTTTTATTTAATACTAAAAATCGTGATGACTTCATAAATGTCGGTGATCTTTTTTATTTTTATTATTTACATTTTACATAACAAGTTTCCGATGTATATATGTATATGAAACTTAACTGTATTATGTATTCGTATGATAATGTCGTTTGAAGGATTTAGTTTTGTAGAAATAAGAATAAGAGAAGATATATGAGAATAATGAAAGATGTCCTTGGAATCGAAACGGCTCACAGATAGCGGGCTATGAAAATGTATGAATCGCGAATTGCAAGTTGCCAACGCGCAAAACAGCACGTAGGCGCCTCGGTCCTCGGCCGAGTGATATGAAATCATCGACACTGATACTGCTAACAGGCAGAACATTATCTGTGCAAGTGACCGGCTCCGGCCTCCGGACCCGGCCTCCGGGCCCGGGCTCTCTTCATTGTTTATTCATGAGACGTACGTACACGTGCGATCAACGAACTGTATGATATAACAGAACGATTTATGAACGCGCACAAAACTAACAATAAGATAAATAGCACACGGTCCGCATTATGATGCAGATGTACGCGATATATTGGCGTTGAACGTAATTGATTGCCGGTTTGAACTCCCTACAATATTGTCCCGTTGTGTCCAATGAGCGATGCAACATTGAAATAGCAATAACATAACAGAGTACTTACTGCTCAAATGTGAAGTGTATTTGCAATTAATGAGATGATCGTTTTAATATCGAAGATGATGCAATATTTGAGTACATTGCGTATGTTTACGATCATATTTAAAAAGTTGTCAAAGCCAAGAAAACATCATACGATTTTTACATAAGACACATTCACAGAGACGGCTACATATATCATCCTGGAAATTTTCCAATTGCTTAGAAACATTTGTGAGGTGTGGTTTAATTAATTATGCTATATTAAAATGGTTCGAGTCCAACTATTGAGTAACGGTTGTTGGGAGCGCCGTCACTACTCACAGATGTTGGATGCACTCGCATTATCCATTTATGTATCATAACAATGGAAGCGGTCTTAATGATATGATTTGTTATAATTGATGGAATTGTCAATTAAGTGTTACAGCGCGTTTCCCCGACCGTTTTCCCTTTGCGTAGGTAGAAAGCTTCACAGCCGGAGTCGAATGACGCGAGTCGTCTTTCTGAGTAAGAACGAGGCAGGTGAGATGATCACAAACCGGTCGAGATCGAAACGCCCGCGCCACGTGGAAAATGATCCTCATTGTATTTCTTAGTATTTTTTTTGTGCCGGTTAAACTAACCATAACTAACCAACGTTTTCAGTTGTTTCAAAGTTAATATTTTAGCTAGATTTTTATTTTAACACTATAAATAGGTTGTATATCAAAGGCTTAAATCACGTAAATACATTCATTGTTAAGTTAACAATTCAACATCAACAAGAACTACTGTTATATAAGTTTATAATGACATCTTGTAAAACTTCAATTGTTATTTTCTTTCTAAACTGGAATATAGTTTATAAATGACCTATGACCTAAATCTGATATAAATACTAGAAAATTGTAGTTTAAAAAGATCTTCACCTAGAGCACACACAGAGCAGAGTTTATGTTTGAAAAGTAACGTAAGACAATCGGAATCCGATGCCTTTGAGGGTTCATTACGTTCTCCGAGAACCTCGTATCAATGTAAAGATCTCGAGAGACATACGACCGACTTGGAACTGGTCCCCATTTGGGTGATGTTTGAACGCACGTGTGCTTCACACTTAGCCTCCATTGGCTCTCCAAACATTCGACTTTCAAGCGACATTCGATTTTATAACTGTGCAAATAGATTCAATTTTCTTTATTTCAATAGCTCTACCGTCACTAGTAATGTGTGTTGAAAGTCAATGTATTTTATATCTTATGTGTTGATATTAAGAGCGACGGGCGCATTGTGTCTCTAATGTCTTTCTGACAGTATACGACTATAGTCGGTCCAGGCGGCGACGACGTGTCTGTGGGACTTATTAGTTCGTTTTATGATGGGCGGCCTGTTGTCTGAGAAGCGACAACAACAGATACACTAAACTGTCTTTTAGTTTTCCGTTGTTTTTAAAACCTACATTAGCCATAACTACACAGTTGGACTTAAATGAGATATTCGGCTTATGAAATATTACGTAATTACTATTATTATGATTTATGGTACCGATTACAAGGAACTTAACAGCATGACTCGCTCGGAGATGTATAGCTCTATACTCACATCACGTTGTTGTTGAGAACAGTGTGGAGATCTTCATGGATTGCTGAGTGGTCTACTTGTGGCGTTCCAAGGATACTCCGTCATCTGGATCTATACTCATGACACAAGTATTCAGTCAGAGACCTTATAAAGAGCTTCCTTTATATAGTCATTGGTCAACATACCAGAAAAGCATAGTAATTGTCGGTATGCTTTTGTACTCTATAGATTGTTAGGTCCTTTGACTTTATGTTGTAAATAAATCCGAAGTATATAGATATCAATATATATATGTATGTATATATAAGAGTAAAGTTTGCTAACTTAGGTTATTATAAATGTGTTAAGTTTTTAATGTTTTTAAAGTTCTTGTCTATGCTCGATGGATAAATTTGCTACAAACTAGTCAGTACTTAGATATAAAGTGTGTGCGGTGTGGGCCGTCAAGTGGAGTGGCCTTCGGTTAATTCAGCCATAAGCCATGATCATACGAAGCTGGCAAAAAACTCATGGAATATTCTACATATACTATGATGTCATGGTGTATTATGTTACTGGGAGCCGCGACCTCGCCCTTCATGTGTCCATACTCGTGTATGATTGATATAAACCTATACAACCTCTCGTTAACGTTAATGATGGAGTCATTTTTCTTTGTTTTTCAGAAATATTTTACCTTAATACAAAAGAAAACGAGCCTCATATTGAGAATACTTTTAAAACATCCATAGATATTACTTCCTAAAATCCTAAATATTAGAAATTTGTGTGTCGTATATATATTAACATATCAGAAGCAGTTATAAAAGTGGAACCTGTTTAGTTTGACTTCACTGCCGACAGCGAATTGGGCCCCAAATTAGCATGGATTAATTCCAGTGTATCAATTTAGTCAACGGCTATATATACATTTGTATATGTATATATTACTTGTCTCAGTACAATGACTATTCATGTGACTCGAACGTAGGTATTGCAGTACTAACGTAATAAATAATTATAATATAATTATAACGTATACACATGACAGGTTTTATGTTTAATTACATTGATCGATGTAAGACAGGCAAGTACCTAATTACGTGTCTGTTATGAAATCAAAGAAACACGCAGTGGTCGTCGACGAACGAAACTGTCAAGGACAAAACTGTATAGTAATTCAAATCAAACCCCCGATATTATAGTTATTATTTATAGGTCACCTTCAAACAATAATTTGCAAAGATTTTAATTTGTTCGTAATAGTAGATTTCTACACTGTATTATTATGATAAATAATGTAGGTCGAACTAATTTACAATCGTATATTCATGGTAGAATTCAAACTTATATATTTCAAGAATATTAAACAAAAAATATGGACTAGAAATCTTTCACTTGAAAAGCGAAAAATAAATAGAACAAGGAAAAACTTAATTTCTATTTTATATAATATCTCGCATGTTACAAGTGCGTACTTGTTGCAGTAGCAACCGTCACGTCAGTGACGACACGATCACGTTACAAAATTCCCATTAAAAGAAACAAAAACTTGTTTACATTCAATATAATACAATATATGTACAATTACGTAGAAACATCGATAAACTTATAGTCCGCCGCTGACAATATAACGACGCTCGTTCGTTTTAAAGTTTCTTATATTATGAATGTTATAAAATGTAGGCGAGATCCGAGAGCCCAGCGCCGAGAGCCGAAGGGGAGCTGGAACGCCGTTTTCATGGTCGGGCGTAGCGGGCGGCCGGCTTCACACAAAAAATAATCAACTTTCCTCGAAACGGCGATGGCGCTAAGGCGTCCATTTCATGAAATGTCACAACCGTCCCGCGCCCGTGAGCAACTTAGGCTCTTTCGTGCATGTCACGAGCCGAAATAACTTGTTGATGTTCGGAGCGGGTGTGCGGGTGAGCGGGGTGTGGGTGAGCGGGGTGCGGGCGAGCGGGTAAGCGGGTGTGTGGGTGCGCGGGTGTGGAGGGGCTAGCGCCGCTAAGCGACGGCCTGTCTACGCCGTCGAGCTGGCGACACCCTGTCTGCCGCGGACCGCGCCGTTGCCGCTCCGTGCGCATTCCTGTCCGCCCGCGCCCCTGCCTCGCGTCCCACAACCTCGTGAACCGCCCGCGTGCTCTTATCGGCAACGTCGCATTCAAACTTGTTTCGTAAACGGATGTGGCGGCGACCGAGCCGGGGCGGGTCCTCCGTCTCGTTCCCTCCCTATGTATTATGTGCGTAGAAATAGGATAGCGAAGTGGCGCTACGTGCTATCGGCTCCCACTTGCGGCATTTTTTCACGCCGAGAATGAGGCGAGATTAGTGCCTTAGGATGTGTTCACACACAATTAGTTTACTAAATTAAATGCGCAGAGTTCGTTTCGGCAAAGAGATTCAACTTCATGTTCAGAGATAAATTGTCTTAACTTTTTTTCATTAAGAAATAATTATGATTCAATGATCGTAAATCTTCCTTTAGAGAGATATTTAAATGATTCACGTAAAAGATTTTATACTATATTTTAGCAAAACTCTTACTTTTGTTTGAATACTTTATATAACTTAAAGAGTTATACAAATATACATATAATTCGTATACTATGAACGCCGTCCTCGTGATATACGCGGTTGTTGTCGCTCACGTCGGAGCGGTATGCGCCGCGGCCAACATCCGCGGCCAGCGAGCGACTGTCGCGGGCCACACTCCACACTCCTCAGTCAGTTCGGCGCCGACCGTCAGCCCGCGCAGACGTCTCTCATCATGGCCACCGCTCACACGCTCCCGGCCCCCGCACCCTCGCCCGCGACCGCCGACCGCCGCTCGGAGGGTCGCGCCGGATCCCGCCGTATTTTCCCACCGCAGTTCAAATTACAAGTTCTGGACGCGTACAGACGTGACGCCCAATGCCGCGGCAACCAGCGCGCCACAGCGAGGAAGTTCGGCATCCATCGCCGTCAGATCCAGAAGTGGCTCCAGGCCGAGCCGGCTCTCCGCGCGGCTCTGTTGAGGCGGGCTCCGCAACCAGCTCCGTCGCCTCCACCGTACTCGGTGGGTTCTCCTGAGAGCGCCCGCCTGCCGTCTCCTCCGCCCGCCGTCACCCAAGTGCCTCCCGTGTCGACCTCCGTTCAAGTGCCTACCCCGCTAGCGGCTCCCGTGCCGGTGCTGCCTCCGTCCACGGAGCCCATCGACCTGTCGGTCCGCCGCCTGTCCCCGGCCCCCGTGCCGATCATGTGTTGCCCTCCGCCGACGGTGCCCGATCCTCCGCAGGCTCGCAAGCCGTTCAAACTGTTCAGGCCGTACCTCCTGGAGGACGAGGAGGACAAGCGGCCGTCCCTGGCGTCCCTGCCTGTGTCGGACGGGGTGCACATGTCCGCCTTCGTGCCCGTCCAGAGCGCGGCGGCGTGTTCGCTGTCGGCGTGCTCCGCGGTTCGCTGGTGTCCCGCTCCGTCCTTCTCGACTCCTCTGAGATGAGTTTGTCGCGGGTCCCGCCCGTGTTCTCCTGTGATCTAGTCGCCGCCGGCTTCCCGGCGCCGCCCGGGGCGTAGCTCCACACCGTGCCTTACCGT
Source organism: Danaus plexippus (assembly GCF_018135715.1). Taxonomy (NCBI): domain Eukaryota; kingdom Metazoa; phylum Arthropoda; class Insecta; order Lepidoptera; family Nymphalidae; genus Danaus; species Danaus plexippus. Next base: position 3,270,166 of record NW_026869845.1, on the reverse strand, counting down.
ACACGTCGCCGTAGTGCATCACGCCGTCGTTTCCAGATGAGCGTCTATTTTTGTGTATAATTATAGTAGTATAAGAATGAGAATGTATTTTTTTATGTGGGCTTTATAAAGCGTACCTACATTTATGCAGAGTATAATGATATAAATATTATCGATTATTATTATATTAATAAAGAGAGTTGTTTACTAAACGGAATTTTACCTCGTGTGTCGGCGTTGCGTGTCTCCCCGCTCTCGTCGAGCAGGTAGCGCCGGCGCCAAACGCCCTCCCCTACCTGTTTTGATCCCCATTATGTACAACGTTCATTCATTCTCTCACTTTTGGCACTTACAAAACCATATACATAATTTTTGGACCCATTTTTTATATCTCTAAAAATAAATGTGCATGTCACACATTATATACCAACAAAAATTTAAATACTCAATAAATGTATACTTAAAGAAGATAACTTACATTAAAATATAGTTGATAATAACTTAAAGTTTAAAAAAAGCTTTAAAAATTTCATAACACGCCAATTTTTATAAATGTGAAATAAGAATAAATATGACGTAATTAAATGAGACAAGTTCCGACTTGTTTCCAACTAATTTCTAGGTGAGATGAAGGGTGATAGCAGCCACGCTGGCGACTGGACATTCCTAATAGTTGGGATATGATGTTTGGATAAACTTGCTATGTAACTATATATATTGGTTTATGATAAATAATACAATATTTTATGAAAAACACATTAAAAGTATTAGTCATTGCTTGAACGGTTCATTTCTTAATACATTTTTAATATTCTTCATGGAGGTTATTATTTACTTACAATACCTGGTTCAGTAGAGGGTCGATAATAGCAAAGCTAAATTGGTAATTTGTAAACAACTAAGTCCAAACATTCTGATGATCAAGATTCGTTAGAAAATCTTGTCCCACAAGCTTCCCAGCCCGGTTTCGTCTGCGAATTCGTATGTTTTAACCTAATCAAATAATGTCTATAAATTTAAGATACTATTCGAATATATAAGTTTATATTATAAATAAGTTTCCTAACAATACTTTCGTTTACTCAATCGTAATTTCATTTATAATAAAAAATATTTGTAATTAACTGTAATGCAATTCAACTGTAAGAACAAACGCTTGCTTCATTTAAGTTTACAATATAATTGTTAATGAAACGCCTATGTGTTAAATGCATTTGTTCGCTCTAGATAACACAAAGAGCACTAACGATATCATTGTAGCAACCTTCAGAAACATCGCATGGAGTTATTGTGAGCAAGTGATTTAAAGCAGTGTAATCACTAAAAAACGTCTTATATTTGACACTTACTATTGGCCGTCATTCTGTTTGACGTACACTCGACAAATGACGCATTCACACAAATGGAAAATGATATCTGACAACTCCACAACAATGTTATGAAGGCGTAAGTAGCGAGCTCATTAGTACCTTATTATCTAGTACCAAATAACACTAAGGAAAAAGCAGTTGTGATCGTTTATTTGATTTCTTCATAAACAATTGTTTGCGAAGAAATTATAACCGACAACATATAGGAATGTCATCGGAAATTTTGGCATCATTTGCATCTTATATAAGTAATGTCAATTTTCATGCGTCAATAAAGAAAATAACTTGATCTTAGGACCTGACTCTAAATAAATATCGTTTGCTCGACGTTAGTATCAATGTTTGTTCTATTCTAAAATACTAGATGTTTAAAGCGTAATTAAAACCATTTATTTTTTGAATCGTTCTCCTAATTTTGATTGTTATGTTTAATATGAATCATTGTAACCAATCGATTTATTTTCATGAAGAATTATAAAAGTTTTAAGTTGAGAAACTCTTTGTTGATATCGAAATTAATAGCCCAGTTTTACTTGTTAAATAGTAAATAACCAGCAGTACATTGCATTGTCACATATAAGTAGCTAGTAATAGCATCATCCGAGTAACAATTGATAACAATTATAATTAATTGTTTTGTATATTGATTGCGCATTCCAATCGAAGTCAATTGCACAATTGCACGGTCCCAGCACGTTCGTTAACATCGCATAAAACTTCAAATCAAATCTGGATTGCGACCATCTGGCCGGCGGCTGTGTGGCTGAGAGAAGTGGACACGAAGACAATGAAGTGTAGTTAACAGATAGGAGACAGCAACGAGCGAGGGGACAGAGGAGAGTCGGTTAGGCGACGCGCGGTCTGGTCGGGACGACTCGCGGCCACGCGGAGGACGGGCCGACGCTTTGTGACTGACACTCCATTGATTCACTTATACTATAGAACTTAGAATACATATGGCATGTGATTGTAACATTCATAGTTTTAGAGTCATTGATCCACTTAGGATTAATTAGATAAAAATCTGTTTATTGCACAGAAACGAATTTATGTTAAGCGAATGTGAAGATAGAAGTGAGTACTCACGTAATAATCAGTATGAGACGTCTTTACAACACATATAAGTATATATATATTATAGCTAATAGCAACGGCTGTCTTGTTGAACTGCGTCATTGCACCAGATCGAAATGAAGAACTAATACATTAAATGAATTTAAACAAGAGACGCCGGTCCGAGGGAACTTTCTCTTCTTCTAAATGCATATAATCTACCTAACGAGTGACAGCCGGCTACCTGCACCGGTTTTAAATCACTATATAAATCGCGATAGACATAATTTATTTTCATTTATGTTAAACGTTTTCGAAATTTAAATCTGAATGAGCTAGCGTTCGTTTTCTGTTAATTTAATTAGGTCGTGTTACGTTGAGATTATAATAATACGTAATTCTATTTAACAAAGAAAACGTCGAAAGAATTTCAAATATGTAGCTGTTAATTACCATCAGCATCGACGTGTGTACATATTTGTCTCAGCTCTGATCTAACTTCAAAGGGTTGCTCGTAGTACGACTGTTGAATAAATAAGCGACTCGCTATTTACATAATAAGTCCTGCGAAATGTGTCTCTCTGTGCTGCATTCTGCAGATGGTTTCGTTGATATTAACGACGTGCAGCCGGACGAGAGCTATGGATCATAAAACTCGAGCTGTGAGCAGAACGGCAGAGATGATGTCAAAAATATTTTTGGCACGAAACGACAGTTCGCCGTTGCGGTACGTAAAATATACCATATAAAATATTATAGGCATGTCGAGGAAGTTGTAAAACGGTATGTATTTCTGAATGAATCCTAGGGTGTGATCGATCCGATTCTTGCAGCATTACGGCTATAGCTAAGTAGACGCTTCCCTTTACCTTGAAACCGTGTATCCATTAATACTTTTCTAATCTTCTTTCTTGTCCCGAAAATAAGAACTGAATGAACGAGAACCTTCCGAAGTGGACTTTACTGGATCCGGCGTACAAAAGGCGACTCCATTAATATTTTAAATCTCGCGTAAAATTCCGTTAGATATTATAAAGGATGAATTATAAGTTGTAAAGCCAACCAAGTTGAATGCGAAGTAAACCTTCTCGCATTCGAGTTACCTGAGAGGACAATGGCGTATTATTACGTTAGATAAGTCCTTCGAGTGAGTTGTTTCCTTGGAGTAAACAGAAAATAGTTACCGTGGTGCCTTTGTTTGTCCATTCAAGATTCCTTTAGTCATTTGTTTAGAACCGACAAAGGCTGTGATTAAATAACCGTCTATTAGCCTATACGAATGCATGTAAGATTGGGTTTCCTATTTATTTGCTGTTTGTACGAAGGCGTGACGTTAAATTATTATGTAACGGGTTTTTTCCGATAGCATAAGCTATAATTTGATTTGTCAGTTTCTAATAAACAAGACCTTCTTATATATTAAAGACATTTTCACCTCGCAGCAATATTTTTTTTCACACAACTTTCTAACGCTATGAATTGAAGCCATATAGAGTCGCACGTACGTAGGTTTGCACAAACTGCAAACACGTTTGTAGTAGTTTACACAAAGTGGATTCGGTTGCATCAGGTTCACGTTTCAGTTAGTACAAAGAAATATGATAGGAAATTATATTCTAAATATTCAGCCAGTCTTATAAATTGTCTATTTAGTACCTACAAAAGAGTTTATTAACAAAAAGGTTGTACATATTATACTCGAATGAATCTATAATCTATTGAATAAATAGAATCAAATCCCGTCGCTGGATGCCCGTTCGGTCATAAATAGCTCGAGTCGTGAGACATCGCGGCGGCTTGGGCTACGGCTAGGAGAGTCTTGAACGAGTTGGTACACTGATAGCCGCGTCTTTGGCGCCGCCGACCGCGTTATTTCCGACGCCATTACTCACACCGGCTTCGACTAATTATAATATACACGCTCACGTCACTGACCGCTCGCATAACGCACAGAAGTCCTGTTTGCTTGGATGAATTCGATTTAGATCTGTACAATGTTATTAATGTTACGGAATGTAGTGATTTAATTGCTTCTAAGAAAACAAGGTGTCACATCCGACATGTTGGTTAGTTTCTTTCATGTGTGAGCTTGTCGGCAAGATCAGAGGCGTCAGAGTTGCGTGGAAGTATGCGGCCCTGTAGTCGGAGTAATGTAATCAATGCCCTCTGACATCGGCCATCTCGAATACCGATAATGTTGTTATTAGCGTATTATTTTATAAGTTACAATTTTTATCTTAAACCAGCTTTAACCAAGTAATATTGATCTTGGTTTTGTATTAACAATATAGTCAGCAAGATTACGTTATACTGGTTGTAAATTATTTTTTTTAAGTAGGTCGTAAACCGTTTTTAGGAAGATTATAATTATTATTTTGAAATGTTTATCCGAATAGTATAGTAGAATAAATATTTAACATTAATTTTATTAATAAAAATAAATCATTACAGTGGGGACGTATATTTTAAAACCTATTAAGGTTGCTCGTATTAAATTTTCTCCAGTACCAGAAAATAAATGACTTTACGCTTTCACATGTAAAAAGGTTTTCGAAAGATTAATCGAAGCGATTGTGGTCCCGGCAATTTGTCCTCGTAACTAAGAAATTGTCATAACAACTAATTTTGAAGCCAACTTTGATGTATTTTAAGTTTTTATTAAATATAATCCCGAGCTTAAATTACTAATTCTAATATACCTAGATGTTAGAATTTTTATCATCTTTGTAATGAAATTAAGACATTTTAATAATTATCACTGTGGCCATTATATGTTGTATGTATTGTGCTAAAATGGATTTTATAGCATTCAAAATTACAAAGAAGTTTCTATCGAAATTAGGAAGCTGTACGTTTATTATCTTGCTCAAATAAAATAGAAGTAAAATGACTGTTTAAATTATACCTAACAGTTGTATTTTAAATCCTTGCTAAGTATTATTTAACATTACTTTTAAAATTCAAGAACGACGACCGGCCATGACGTAAAAGTTGTTTCAGGCGATGTGAAGTAAGCGAACATTTCCTCCGCTATCAGTGATATCACTCGCAACTTTTGTTCTAAATGATGAAAACATTTTTCAGTTGCTAACAGAAATATACGCGGTGACAAATCGCGTCTCATCACGTGAACTGTAAGGGTTCCAAATAGCTCTCACCTATACTCTGTTGCTTAATATGATTAATAGAAACAGAATACAAAGAAACAAAAAACAAAAAAAAAACACAGTTGCAACGTTTTCAATTTATACTGTGATGTAGTGATCGATTATTTGCAAAAAGATTTCAAGACCCTAAAAGTTGTTGTATTTTTAAAACTATCCGAAATAATTTTTTCGGGTAAACGCTATTTTCCGAGAATGACACCAAAAGGGTGACGCAAAACGTTTTCATTGCCAAGGCGAGTACCGGTCGCTCACTAGTGTAAGTGTACCATCAGCACCTGACCGCCTCACTTGCCAATACAGAAATACGTCCAGCACATATAATTAAACCTCGACGTGTTTAAACTTGAGCCCATTATATCAAGTTGCTGTGCGGTTTTGGCGGTTGGCCTCTCGATAAACTTTTCACGATTGTAGGCCACCCGGCCGTGTTGTGTCTTGTCACTCGTGTTGGGTGTAGACCACCCGAGAGCTCGTAATCGATGTCGTAAATATCAGTGAGTCTGTGGCGCAACAGGGATCATCCTCACCCAACTGACTCCCGATAACATGCTTAACTGATAGCCTCGATCCTGAGTCCACACAATGTCTTTGATATTATTAATCCTCTTAGTTATAGATGACGTCATCGTTGTTAAGCATTCTTTACCAAGGAATCAGATAAGGAATGTAAAGTATCTTCTGCATAGCTTTAAATATGTTTTTTATACTGTCCACTTACTACACATGTATGTCGACGTAGCATTATCAAGTGTTGCAGAATCCTCATAAAGTAGATGACCTACTTTGAGTACATGGAGCGAATCAAGATCGCATAAATTGCATTGCGTATTTACTATTTGTATCAGTCGTGTATATATATATATATATATATATATACATATATATAAACTACAACTTATTGTAGGATGTTTCACTGGCACAGTCACAATCCTAGCATAATATTAACTGTCAACGGAATTCGCCTACTCCAGGGATCTTTACGATGTATGTAAATAGACATAAAACTAGTACATTCTCTTTGATTTTAATAGACAAGTATAATTATATAGAACGCTCGATATTATATTTTCATAAAATTAGGCATAGTGTATTTTGTTTTGATTTTGTTCGTTCCATAATGATATTGTAATGGTCGAATAATAAGGACGTCCATAATATCAATTTTTTTTTAATAAAAATAGATTTGAATGTCAATATATATAGCTTCGTTCCAGTTTTATAATCGAAATATGCCATAAACAGTGAAACATCATTCTATCAACGACTGTAAACAGTGGTTGTAATTAGCTATTTAAATAATAATTTTCACACTAATTAACCACGCAGATATTTAAGCTGTCCAAAGTATTTGTTAATGGTATAAACATTAAGACTAGTTTGTTTGCAATGTAGCCGGGACTTAGCGACAAGTTGTCTGGCAGGGCCAGCGGCGCCCGGCACCGGCACCTCGCCCCCCTCGCCCCTCTAGATTATATTATGAGCCGACTCCCCGCCCCCGCCCCCTGCACCCCTGACACCCCCGCACCCCTCACTCCGCACCGCCAGCTCGCTGCGCCCGCGCCGCTGCTTCTAAGAAAATGATACCGAGTGTCGAGCATCGATAATAATTTGACGCACACCGACGCGTTTTAAAACGCGTGCGAGTGTGTCAATCTTGAACAGCGTTTAAAATTATACTCCGATGTATATTACTTAGAGGTTAGAGCTTAGAAATAGGATTCATATTATGGCGTCATAGCGATCGATGTGTACGTACGTGTACGAGGTAATATATGCGTTGTGTCATGAAACAACTTGCTCTATTATGGCTGATAATTTATATTAATATTCCTCGATATATATAATTATAGATGAAACATTGCGCTAATTTTATAAATCTATATATCTGCGTGAATAATAATCTTCCACAAAGGAAATAAACGCTCACAAATCACACACACACGCGCACGTGTGTGTACGAGCGGCAGAGACGTGTGTGAGTTGTGTGGACGCTTGTGTGGGTGAATAATTTATCGGCGAGTGGCACTTGGACGCTGACTCGTTCGTGAGGTGGGTCACACTTAATATGGAGACTTGTCTAATTTACTGAATAAATCTACAAGGCTTAGTTTCTACTGTACGAACATTACTTTCAGCAACTTAACACATGTTATTGATTCGTCACGATTTCCTAATTGATATGTTAATGATGAGACCTAAGGACTGTTTGTTTACTGATCCATTAATTAACTTTATACAAATGTCGTTATTGGTATTTTCAATAATTTCCAAACCAACGACCACTGAGTATACGAACTGAATTTTATAATCTTTATCAAAATTTAATTTCAAATATTATGAATCAAAACTTAAAACACATTTTGATGACGTGTTAAATAAATTGAATTTGTTATTCGAAGTATATAAAATTCCGTTGAAAAACCGCTTACTGGGAAACCACATTTCAGTAAAACATTAGGAATGAATAAAATGAATTGTTTACTTGTCACTTGTTAATTCCGCGCAAGCAGAATAGCATTATCTGCAATGTAAACATCTGACCTTGTCTTCTTAAGGGATAGGATGTACACAACATTAATTACAAGTAGATAATTTATTAAACGGTATACGTAATTGCTTATACAGATAACGGTTTAAGCACTAGGGAAATATTATATTGTCAATACTTTATTCACTGTTACACAATTTTAACAAAAATTAATTATACATCTTGATATTATTATAAAAGTGAGACGGCTATGTCTGTGAAAAAGAGATTTCTCTCTAGTCTCAATAAAATTCGCGGTTATTTTTAATCATGACGGATCTTAACATAAAGCACAAACTTTAAACTCCTTTTTACGGAAAAATCGCGCTAGGATGGGAATAAAAATTGGCAGTGTGCAGAAAGTTTATAATATATTATACTTTATATTACAGTGCTTTTGACACACTCGTAATATATAAGGCAGAGGAGTTTTGCCAACGTCTGGAGTCTCGCTTTATTTAAAACACAATCAGTTACGACATTCTGTTGTCCTAGTACAAACTTATAAGTTTTTTTAATAATATTTTCTTTATAGATATGATAAATAAATAGTTTGGAGACTATAATCATACGAAGATATTATAAAAAGAATATTATCAAACAGTTATTTTGTTTATTACTAATAATAGTATAGAAGTAATTGAAGTTATTGTTTATTAGTTCTTGTCTGGATTCCGTTTATGGCAACAAAAAATAGCTTTTAGATATGTCTCCCTATCAAATTTTACTGAAATGGTTTTTGCTATTCAGCCTTAAGTACAAGACAGGCGGAGTATGGATCTACAATTAGCTATTATCTTGGCGGTTTATATTATGGCAGCTGGGAGATGTCTGTTTAATTTAAATATATAATTATAATGTAAGTATTGTCATGGGACTTCCTAAATAATGGTGTAAAACTGTAACGAAGGTCGCTTATTTTAAAAAATCATATTTAGTATTTCATATGTTCCTTGTAAATTCCGAAAAACACTTCAATAGAAATGTATATCTACTGGAATTGTACAAATGCTTTTTTAATCAATCTGTAAAATAAAGGAGTTCGGTAAGCCAAAAATCTTTAAAAAATTCTGACGTGCCATAAAAAACATAAGTCCCTCACAGTCAACCTTTAAGAAAAAGACGTTAAAAAAAATTGTTATGACATTAGCAAATGAAAATCATCTGTATTATATCATTGGTTGAATAGATCGTGACAGGTTATAAAACCGCAAAGTACGGCTTTGAACGGAAACGGAAAAGTCAATCCGGCGTAATAGCTCTTTCTTAGAGTCGAAGCATGTGTAAGGAGACGTTTAGCTTGTTTTTTCGTAATTGTTTATTATTCTGTACGTACATATTTGTTCATGATAGTAAAAAAATACTTTACATGATTTAGCTACACTACAACTATACAAAATGTTTTATATGACTTAAAGAATAATTACTTAGTCATCAAAACAGTGATTAGTATTAAAGATCTCTTGATATTCTATATTTATAGTGTAGATAAGATAATTAATAATAAGTTAAATGACAATTGAAATCTACAAGTATAATAATATACTTATATTACGTAAAATCTATCAATAAGGACGACGAATACTTAAACGATATTGAAATTCATCAAGTACCTACACCAAATGGATTACTTTTTTTATGCAAAATATTTGGTTGTTCAAAGTAGATTGGTTTTTCATATAATTAATATTTTTCCAGGTATTCGAATCTTCTAAAGTATGTAAGTAATATATATGCATGTGACAACTATCATTTTATTTTTCAATAATGAATCAGTATATACGAAGATCGTAGCCTACTTGTTACATTCGATTAAACAATTAAATTGTCATCATTTTTAATTCCTCCATCAGTGAATGGATAGGTACGCTCAAATCTCAAGGTGAACGGGGGCCCGCCACAAAGTCTACCGGCTTTACCGCCATACACAGCTTTGTTATGTGTAATTACTGTTTATGGGAGGAAATTCATAGAAAAACAATATAGAGTGTGTTAAAATATTGTTTACTTTGTTTTTTATAAAAGTTACCATAAATTATATGTATTTATAGTGTTTAACTATATATGGCAACACAGATTTGTCAATAGAGTTTTCTGAATGAATCTGAATTCCTTTAATTCGACATTTCAACGAGAGGACAAGAAACAGGAAAACGTAGGTTATATATTCCCTTTATGTAGATAGATACATATTTATTTATGACTAGACATGTTTTATTTATAAGTTTGAACATTTAAATGTGAGATAAATAAATATTTTGAAATTAAATTGAGGACAAAGTTTAAAGTTAAACATAAAAATCTTTAAAAATATAAGATTGGTGACACTCAATTAAATTGTAATTTCTATATATCTAAATAAAACCGCAGCCGGTTTTGCTAAAATTTGATGACTAAAAGTGTGATTTGTGTCATATCTCGAGGTACACCAACACAAGCTGCCTACGTGCAAGCTACGGTTGTGCGTCTACGCAGTGTGAATCACAAAACATTGAATACAAAACAGATAATAATAATCGACGCCGTTGTATTCAGCTTCGAGTGGACATTTGTTGCAAATAATATCTCCGCCATGTTATTACGTTAAAGACCTGTTTATTTGAAAATAAAGAAGTGCGATTTTTATTTCGTTTTGCATAATTATATCTAACTACGTCGTAGTTTTAAAGAATGAACTGTGTTGTTATTAATGATTACGATGTTGTTGTCTGTTGCTTTTTCGGACTTTTTGTGCTAATATAGAACTCCTATAAATATTCATTTATTAAGGAGTTAAAAATAAATGTTACAACAGTGAAATTTAGTTTTACAGTTTACATTAGGATCAACTTAGTACACAGATCGATCTTTTTAATTGCTTATATGTTTTCCTATTATCCATAACCCGTTTTTATGCCGATCGTTAATCGTTTTATTATGCAAGGCGAGTGACGCAACATCCTGACTAATCCTGCGAAATGGCGAGATCTAAGGACAATTAACATTTTTATATCCCTCGTTTATTAGAACTCACTCATGGTATAATCATTTTGTGAAGTAGCTAAGTTGGAAGGTTAAGGTTTTTTGTACAGAAGTTATAAACCAGACGCTGTCTAGCGATTATTATTTGCACTGAAAAAAATTTAACTGACAATACTTTTTTTTTTAAAAAAACCTCCGGACAAAGTCACCGGACCAAAGTTATTAAGTCTAAACTGCCTAGTAGCAAAGAAATCTGAGCTTATTTTTACCTTATTTACATTTTTCTTCGTTTTAATGAGTACGAGGAAAAATTTTCTGTCTGTTTTATTATGTTGGTGAGTGTTAAAATATACTAAACAAATGACGGATAACAAAACAAGGGTTTTTCAATAGAGAAACGTCAATGAGTCATATGAACGAGATTGTTCAAAATGCATGTCACGATTTTCACTATTTGTTTCCTTACTAACTTGTAACTACCTACTTGACTCACTATATATTATATACCTATAACGAATGTAGAATTTAAGTTAGCGTTAAAAATTTCTTCCCTGTAATCTTGAGACCAAACTTATGCACAGGTTGTCAATCAAGATACCTTTACTTTTTTTTATAAAAAAAAGGGGTAAAATTAATTTATTTTCTACTTGTAAGAAGTATGCTTGACGTATAAATAATTTTCAAGTGAATAAAAACGCTGATATAAATATTTATTTCTTGAAATATGTATAAACATAAATCGGGGATTTTAATTAAAAGATAAGATTTGACGTTGACCATTTCACGGATGTACTTTTACAATAATGTCATTGAAAGTTGTATGGCTTTGTTTAATATTTTGTAAGTTAAACAGGAGGTAAAATTTACCTGATCTTATTCTTTAATTTTATTGACACATTTGTAAATTACAGACGTATCCGAAACATTGCATTATGAAGATATTGGTTTATTTTTTAAAAGAGAACCAGAAGAGGGGACTAGGTTTGTATTGTGTTAAAAATACAGCATTTTATTTTATACTTTTTAATATATAAATATTAATATTCCATAAAAAGAAAATAATTGTCTCATTGAACATAGGCAATAACATATATATGTACCAGGTTTTTGAACGTATGGTATAAATTATTGATTGTCTTATTGTATGCACTAAACAAAAGTTTTTCATTTGTAGGTGCGGTGTATGTCCCACCTACTTCGACAAGATTTGTGCATTCGACTTCGGAACAAATCACACATACATATTCGACAACCACTGCGTCATGGACCTTTTCAATTGCATTCATGGCACAGGTATAATAAAAATTGCGAGAAAATAACTCTTTTAGGAAACTTTTTCGTAGGACGAATATAAGCTTTAAACCCCTCCCTATCTCATCTAAAACGACTCTGTCATTCCATCTCTTTAAAAAACTAATTTACAAAGATGAGGAATTAAAACTTTAAACATCCGACGGTTGAAATAAAATCAATATTTTCGAATTTACTACACGTTTTTAGTCATGTCAACTACATACCTACTCCTCATACAAGACTTCGTGTGTCGGAGATCACGGTTGCTGCAAAGTAACGAAAACGTCGGGAGTATGTAGTTAATATAATAAAAAGCGTGTAGTAAATCCTAAAATATTACATTAAGTTTCATGAATACTCGCGAACGTCTTAGATCACATTATACGACGATTAATCTTCTTGCCTTTAAAAATTTCATACTATACATTGCTTTACAATACCTAATTCCTTACAAATTAATTTTAATTTTTTAATTTAATTCAATGTGAATTTTTTTTTAATGTTTATGAAAATGTTGCTGAGGTGAGGGGAACCTATACAATCAGAGCTTATATTATTGAGTAATAGAGAAGACTACAAGATCTTGTTACTAAACACTTTTTCAGAAAAATATATGTAAATTTATATTAAGTTCTTACAAAAACTAATTTGTTAAGATTGAGCAGCTTATTGTGCGGTTTGTAAATCAATAATTTTTTAACCCTACATATGTTCCTATAAATTAAAATACTTCATAGTGTGTATACAGTATGTATACCGTTCACAACATAATGAGACAAAAATAATTTCAAATCTACCTCGTTTAGAAAATGTCCACGTACAATGAATACTCTTTCTTTAAAAATAATTTTATTACTGTTCAGAAATGGGAATTATTACTGTATTTATTTTATTATGATCCTTATTTCCTGTCTCATTACTGGTGTGTAATTAGAAATCCTTTCTTTCAAAATTTCTAATCGCACTTTTATCTTCTAGATTTTACTCAAATGAAATATGAAAATTGTCTGTATTTCGGAAACTTTGCTTATGTGCACGGAACAAGGTTTGAAGACGCAGATTACATGGAGGACCACTTCGCCATTAAGAATTCAAAGAAAAATAAGGACTTTGCATAATCGTACTTCATAGGCGCGGAAAAATATAGTATAGCTATTTATGATAATAAAACTACGTTAATTGTTGCTTATAACTTTATTCAGTTACAGTAATTACAAATGCAAATCATTTCTAACATATATAAATACACGGTGCGTAGTATTACACATAAAATTATAATTCAGAATATTTTATTAATATTATTCTATTACGATTCATTACTGTTACTGTTAACTGCATTCAAAATTAAATCACTGATATTGTCTCTGGCCTGTTGCTCTATGGAAACTTGACTTTTCATTAAGCCGGCTTCACACTCACACCAAGTGTCGGTTGGTGTGAAGACGGCTTAACTGAGGAACATTGGCTATGTAACTGACATGTGACCGAGTCGTTTGTAATCAATCTTGTCCAATTGTACCAGAGGTCGCAGTTGATCAGCGAACGCCCTCATGTCTTCACCGATAGCGTCCTGTCCTTGAGGTGCCAAAACCTATAAATAGTTATTATAAAAGCCTTAGTTCAATAAACGTAGCGACTGACACTGACATAGTTTTTGACAAATCAAAAATGTTTGTGAAATCCCTGTTTAAATAAAATATATTCTGATTTAGAAAAATTTTACTAATACATAATAACAGTATTAGAAATCTTGCACTGATATCCATTTAACTCACAATAATAATAAGAAATTAAAAGCAAATTCAACCCTAAATTTTAATGAAACAAATTCTAGTATAAAAAATAATACGAATTTAAGTGTTATAATATCTTTGCAAATTTAATTATTTGATTTAAAAAATATAACACACTGTAGCATATTATTTAGAATATGATAGTGAAGAATACTATAACGCAGTACGCACATGAAACTACTGAAAATATGCTTAATGTATACACAAATACATAACTACTTTTAATTTTAAGCTACTTATGGTTTTCAAAAAGATGCCATTCAACTATTATATGTATGTATGTATCAGACCTTTACTTCAGTCTTTATACTAATAAAGATTATATGCTTCAGTGTTTTTCATTTTAAACTATAGATGTATGGTTAGCAAAACAAAAAGAAAAACGCCAAGAAGAAAGGAAACGTTGAAATAACAGCAGGTCATACTGGTTACCAACCAAGCTGGTCCCCATATGACTGTGAGCGGTCAATGGAGACTTGTATTCAACTTTAACTAAAAATTATATATCTGACATTTTATGAATTGTGCTTTCAAAGAAAAATTATAAAAATAATAACAGCCTCACCCCTTCCCATCCCACCCTATTCGATTTGTATTCCATATATCTGTAGTAAATTTATTACATACTAACTTTTATTGAAGTGTTGTAAATGATAATATTTAAAAAATAAAGCTATTCATAACAATTATATGTACAGCAAACATTGTGTATAACGTGAAAGATTTGTAAGCCTGAAATAAAATATACAATACATGTGAAAAAAAATTAGAGATTGATAACAGCGATCTCAAGTCATTTGGGCGATTAAAATTTTCATGACATTATCATGGCCTCTATAAAAAATGAATAAAATTATCAAACTTCAGTAGAAAGTAGGTTCGGTCCTTCACAAAAGATAGTACCCTCTGAAATATCTTCCTATTCACTGATATTACAGATTGATACCTCAACCAGATATAACAATGGAACGACTATAAATTTGTATATGTGTTGGTATACCGATAGCTCCACCAGATAGCTCTGTGATATTGGCTCCGGGGGCATTGAACTCTGTGATATCTTGAACACCTTCGCAACTGTTATCTTCATCCTCCCTTTCCTGAACATATAACCTGAAGAACACAAATACTCGCTTATTATTGATGATACAAGTAATTAACTTTTAATAACAATATAACCTCTTTGTTTTTATTAATATTTAATTCAATAAAAATTTTTGATCTGGCAATTGTTTTCAAAATTTTTAAGACCATAATAACATACTATTGTTAACCTTCAATTACACAAACTGATGAAGATATATACAATTTGAGAAGTTACACAGAAATTAAATGGCAAGTTTAAATTAAAACAATTATTTTAAATCAATGTCAATATGTTTTAGAGAAAAGGAGCTCAACATTATATTTCGAAATCATAAAAAAAATACAAATATATTATAATTAAGTTTCCATTATTTCTTAATTAAAGTTTCTATTGCATGTAAAAATTCTTCCATTAATTTTTTTTTATAAATGACTTCTTTTTGTGATCAGATTATCATGTAGTTCATGAAGGTACAACAATCACCTTTAACACTGTATTCAAATTCAATTCTGCATCCTAGTTCATTGAGGAACTCTATCAACATGCCGCTGCAGGCTATATCAAGGCTGGAGCGCACAACTGTCGGTCTATTCTTATCGCCCAGATCAGGCTGGCCTATATATCGCAACTGGAACGGCATATCCCTTGCATCAAGAGCTTTCCGTACTCGTAACATGAGAGGTGCTGCCTGAAACACACATTTGATTTGATAAAAATATTTATAGTATTATTTTGGTTGATTATTAAGTGTTAAGTAGTTTTTTAAGAGTTATACATTAATACAATCAGATTTGGAACTTCATAAAGTTTTTATGTAGTGTGTGAACAATTAAGTTCGATTAGTGCCAATATTAAAAACATACATTTAAAATATACTGTAGATCATAAAAGAAATTTTAGCTTTACCTTTAATTAGTTAAAAATTATAAGTTTTAGAGTAAAGAAATAAGTTGTTTGTTATAAATAAATTTGACAGCCATCTTGTGTTAATAAAAAAAACATACTTCAAACTTTTCGTTGTAAATTTTTAGAAAAATTAGTGTTGTTAGAAGTCTCAATGATCAGGACCAATAAAACTTGCAAATTCTTCATTTATATTTGATCTGTATATATCTGTGTATGAATGTAGTAAGTGATTTTCTAACATAAAATAATATTAATAAAGAATACCAGGGTATCATCCCAGGAAAATAATTTTATCATATATCAGTAAATAAACTTGATATGCATACATCCAGATTATTCTCAGGGATGGCACAAAACAGCACAAATCTTTATAATTGTGAGATTAGGATAGATACAATTCTAATTAAAATAGCATTCTACATATGACAATACATATACCACATACTACAGCTTCTTAAACTCATAATTTTTCTCTGGGGACTTCCTTTGTTTATAAACTATATGAAGCTTACAAAAACAGAGTTATATAGACACACAAAAATATACAATACATAATTTCAGCTTAAACTATTTTGCAAGTGACAGATATGTATGTGAGATTAATTTAAAAAAAATGTATTATTACCTGTTGATTAGGATCTCGTAAACTAAAACAAACTTCCTGATCATCGAACGTTTCAGGACCGGCATCGACGTTGTCACATAAGCCGCGGAGACGATGAAGTAATACCTCTACCGCCGAGTCCAACACAGAACCCTAAGTTATAACATTGAACCTTTGATTTTTTATATTTTTTTTTAATTCCTAATATGTAAATTTTTACTGACCTGTAATAAATATTCTTGGTTTGGTATAATATTTGCCTTAAGCGCTTGTGAAAGGCTATCAGTTGCCGTAATAGGAGGTGCGTTAACAGACATTCTGTATAAAGTAAGAACTAGTATCCGTTCACTGAGTATACAATGTGTTTAATATGATATTATTAAATCACAAGGCTTCGTGATTTGATATTATTCAAAACAAGACTCTTAGCTTTATCATTTTTAAATAAACATCAGCAGCTGCTCTTGACTTTGACATATAATTTTTCTAGTAATCTTACCTATAACAAAAATTTAAAGGATTTTTTAGATATTATAATCAAAAAGATTATGAAACAGTTACAAACTAATAGTAACAGCTGGATTAACTTTAAAAAAGTAAGTTGTTTTAATAGAGATAACCAAAATTTTACTACTGCTAGCTAATTTTGAAAAACCTCACTGTGTGTTAAGTTTTTGATAATTATAATTTTGTAGTGTCATAAACTAGATATTAAATTATAGATGTGTAATATGTTAGATATATATTTACTGGTAAAAGTTAAAAAGATACTGTGAAAAAATATGTCATATGTAGGTACCTAATACCTTGGTATCTATGCAAAGAAAAAAGTGACAGTTTGTAAGTTTAGTGTTTACAAATTTCATTATAAAGTGGTAGTAAGTAGTAAATACATACAAGTTTTGTTACTCATATCGAATTATATGTTCTGCTAAGAAATATAATTTTCATAATGACTGGCCATGTGTCTATAAGATTAGCATCGGAACGAGTAAACCATTGTGTTCCTTGTCCAAATGAATTACCACGGTTTTATACACCGGGAGAGGTTATAACTGGCATGCAAGACTTTATGCGGTAAAATGTTGAATTGTTAATTTATCATTTCAGGCTGTTTACACAAGCCATCACTATTATTTTAATTTTGTGCATATAAATAGAAAACTTGCTACCGATCTCTTTTATTTTATTAATATTTTTTATATTAAAGTGGCCATGGAACATATGCAGAAGATGATTCCCTCAAATCATCAGTTGCTGGTGTAATGCAAAAAGTAAACAAATTAATATGTGTTCGACCATTAAAAAGTAGATATGTTGGAGAAATAGGTGATGTTATTGTAGGACGTGTTCTTGAAGTTCAACAAAAGAGATGGAAAGTAGAGACCAACTCTCGTTTAGATTCCATTTTACAATTGTCATCTGTAAACTTACCAGGAGGAGAATTGGTAAGTTGTCACACCTTACATACTGTTTGTGATGAAATTATAAAAATTAAAATCTTTATTCTCTTTTTATTTTGTAAAACTCAAATATTTAAACAAAAAGAGGTGTACATGTATAATATAACGAATTAACAACAAGCTATGTAATTGTCAGGAAAAGTTTTGTACAATTTTGCAATAACAATATTGTAGAGGAAGCAGTTAAAAATTTTCTTTTTCATATCCTTTTTGTTAACATGTTTGTAATAAACTAAAACAAGAAAATAAAACAGAATACAACAATCAAATTGTTTATAAAATCTGATTCTGTTATATGGAGTAATTAGAACAAGTCTTGTCACGGAAACTGGTTGAAGTACTATATTTAAAACATTAAATGTATCAGAAGCAGGATTTTATATTAATAATTATTAAACTTAATTTCAATTTTGTGTAGCGTAGAAGATCAGCTGAAGATGAACAAATGATGAGGAAACATTTACAAGAAGGAGACCTCATAAGTGCTGAAGTTCAAAGTGTTTTTTCTGACGGTTCTCTGTCCTTACACACAAGAAGTTTGAAATATGGCAAGGTGATTCATATTAATATTGTACTGTACAAAAGAATCATAACGAAAATTTAATTAATATAATTTTTTTTTGGATAAAATAGCAAATATTTAACTCTTATATTTGTTTTACAGTTATCACAAGGTGTCCTAGTTAAAGTATTTCCGTCATTGATTAAGCGAAGAAAGAATCACTTCCACAACTTGCCCTGCGGTGTTTCAATAATAATAGGAAATAATGGTTATATATGGATAAGTCCTCACAAACAAGACGTTATACTGGAGGACAACCATGATGAAATAGAGAACTACGACCATCAAGTAAGCATCAAATGATATTGTATACTCAATATAGGTATTGTATTTTGAAAGGGAAGGAATTGAACAGTTTTCTGTCTTTGGTTTACCCTCAAACTTAATGTTTAGAGTTCCTTAATGAGAGAGTGAATAGACTTTTACTGTGATGATAGTTAATTACTGGCCAGTTGTAATGAAAAGAAAAAAAATATTAATGTTTAAAATATTGTATAATTTAATTGATTATTTAGAAACAGAATTAAAATTGGAAATTGTATTAAATTATAGTAGAACCTTTCAAAATGTCCACAGTGAAGATACTGTCAGAAAAATGGTAAATCATTATAGGCAGAAAATATCAGTATATTTTTGTTTATTTTTCAGGCTGTTAAAAGATCGGACAGAGAGATTATAGCAAGAGTTAAGAACTGTATCAGCGCACTGGTGGCCTCGAAGATGATGCTAGACGATACAAGTATTATGTTTGCATTTGAACAGAGCCTCAAATATGATAATGTGAAGGAACTCTTGGATCCAGAAGCCATGTTGGATGTAGCGTTCCTTACACAACACATGCTAAATGATATTACTGAAGACTAGATGTTAAGAAAATATTAATAAAGATTTTAAATAACACTGACTTTGTTTGTTATATTTTGTACGCCTTTTTTGGCAATGACATTGAAAGACTAGCATCTAGATGTCTAGAAGCAGAGTTGTCCCATAGACAAACAGTGAAAAAATCTAGTAATTGGGCATCACAGATCTTTTTTTTTTTTGGTCAGCGAGGAATAAAAATAAATATCAATTTGGTAATGATATATTAATATTGTTACAATACGTTTAAAAATGAGAAATGAAGACATCGATTTGGCACTTTTTATTATTAACATCAGTAACAATCACATCACTCGTATTATATAAAATCTTATAAAATACAATAGTAAAAATAACTTACAAGTAAATTACTTCAAAAAACCTAGAGTTATAATTTTTATATTAATTTTCATAGCCTTCGGTATTTGGCTTGTTTAATTTAAAACTATACTAAAATGTTTTGTATAGGTATTCATAAAAAAGTTGTATCAAATACGAGTAGGAAGTTTCAAAAAGTTCTTGGTTATATAAAATATCTCACAACACTTATAGAAAAAAATCACATAATTAATATTACTTGACAATATTGTTCCTCTTCCCAAGAATCCTCATAAGATTTTTCGACATGAAGTATGGTTTCTCTTCAGAACCGTCATTTCTTTCGCAATCTTCCACTGTAAAAAAAATAATATTCAGAATATCATGTAATGTCCAATATAAACAGGTTGTAATAATTTTAAATTATTTATAATCTTATCCCTTCATCCTTTATCCCTTGATAAAAAAGATAATTGTAAAACAAAAAGTTTTATTTGAAATAAAAATAAAAAACTCACGGAAACATAAGAACAGCGTGTCCACAGCGGTGGAGTATACATTGAAAAAGATTGTACATATGAGGTAGGTGGCGATGGCGAGGAGTGCTGCGGGCACGTGGTGGTGATGAAGACGAGCGGCGCCCGCCTCGTACAGCGCCCCCCACTCCAGTAAATAGAACACGCCCAGACCCACGCCCAAGGAGATGCACAGCTTGGACAGAAAGAATATCCAATCCGCCATCTGTAATACATGAAACAGTCATACATATTACAGGAAGTAAAAGTACTTTCTAGATATCTGTAGTGTTAAGCATCGATTAGATATCGATTAGTAGTTCTGATAACAAACAAGGATGCAAATTAAGTGAAATGACATTGAAGTATTGAAAGTATTAGTTTCGATTAAAGTTATTATTATTGTACATTTGTAGTTTTATTTTAGACTGAGATTTTTAAAGAGGCGAGTTTATGATAAAAGACGTTAGATTTTTTTTTTGCACGAATGTTAAACGAAAACACTTCGATAATGTATAACGTTTTACCTTGTCCAATACGACGAGTCGGACCACATTCCTCATTAGCAACGAGAATGCGTCACTGGCGCTCTTACAAAAATTCTTTCCGTGAATAGCGCACATGATGTAAGCATTCTTATTCACGAACTTCAAGAAATTCTCCAGACACCAGAAGAAGCACCGACAACAACACAGTATAGCTCTCGTAAAAGCGTTGTCAAACTTTTTCACTTTATGGTCTATGTATTCCAAAATGACTCTGATAACTCGGACTATTGCAATTATAAGTGCACCGAAAGCAACTGTCCCTAAATGATACCTGGAAGCAATGAGATCTTTAAATAATTATGTCGGTGTTAGACATTACAATAATATGTAAAAAGAAATAACAAAATCTTAACACATTAAAAAAACACTGCATAAATTGCTATTTAGCGATTATACTGGTACAAGTGAGGCCAAAACCACCTTACACCATTTTGGAAAATAGCTGATACTTTTGTGTAAAAGTAGTGTTGCTGCTGGACTTAAATTAACCAAACAGCTTAGAAGCACCGCAAAAAAAACTGTCTTTCAGATGAAAAAAAAAAACGTTTTAGTGCTACGATGTCCCAGACAGACATACATTCTTAGACGCCAACATCAAAAACTTGTATCAACCTTCTTTTTACGTTGTGGGTTACATACACGCCAATATATTTTTGTTTGTTTTTTTTTCTTTGATATTTATATTATACACTATAAATATTTACTAACATTGATAGTCGACTCAGTAAAGATTTTTTTTTTGTAATGGACCTCGCTCTCACCTGCGATTGCAGTGTGAAAATTAAGTGTAAATATTAATTGACTTACCGAATTGTTGTATAAATTGATGACGTTAGAGTGAAAAAAGGAAGATTTCTTTTGTTGTAAGTCCAATACCACGTAGAGAATGTGTTTGCTAGGGTCATATCTGCCACACCGCTTATGAAGAACATTGCCCAGAAAAATCCTAGTAAATTTACGACTGTAAACAGAAATAAAACTGCATTATTATAAAACCAAGAGGCCATATAAAAAAAAAATACTTTTTCAACGTAAGAAAAGTATGATGTATCTATTTTAGCCATTCGCATATCATTGCAGTAGTATGGAGCTATGTGAAGGAAGAATAGCTTCCGAAGCCTACATACATTCCGTCTAAGTAATTCTACTAGATGCAACCCAACATCCTATTAAAACAACGTAAAATGTTCAACAGCAATCTTTTTGAATATTTAAAAAGGGTTGCCATACTCCTTAAGCAACATTTTCAAGCTTAAGTTTTTATTATTTCCAACAAACTACATAAAACCCAAACCCTTTTCTATATTTCAACATAAATGTCGTACTGCTTGTTAAAAACATTTCAGTAATATTCTATTTTAGAAAAAAATAGTATATACGAACGGTGCAAGTAGATGATGTAGTGTGGACTGTCGACGCCCGTGTAGTGACAGGTCGCGTTAGCGCACGGCAGCAGAGCGTTGGACGTGTCGTGACAACTAGCCGCGAACCTCACTGGATCACACGAGACGCCGTCCTTTGGATAATTCGGTTAAAGACGCATTAGTGTTTACTTTTTCAGATTTCCGGTATTTACCATACGCAGTTTGTAGATAAGAAATCGATTGATGCAAAACACAAACGAGATCTTTATCAAAAAAAAAACTTATTACAAAATATATTTTCTTTGCTATAAACTGTAAATGCCTTCTTATTTAAACTATACTATTGTTATTAGATATGAAGATAATAAAAAAGCATTGTATATTGGAAAAAGTATAATATAATTACAATATAATTTGATAGTCTGTATAATCTAGGACACCGGTGTATTGTTACCTCTTTGTACAAGTCGCCGCAGTCGCAATTGGTATCGATTCTCTTGTTAACGACCTGGAAGGCCGATTGTCCGATAGACAACAAGTGCATGAGGACCAACACCCCGTAACCGATTATAGCGCATTGGAATATCCAAGGGAATATCGGAAACACTATCGTCGTCTTATTAGCTGTTACTGCTCTGGAAATTTATTTATAAAAAGTAATTAAAAAAAAAAACTTTCATTTATAAGTAAATAATGAAAGGTGACCTTGAGCTCGTTAATTCATTACAGTAAACTCTTACCACAAATTCACAACTTGAAACTAAATACGGGACGTTTCCAGTTTATATTTTTGAAATTTCGCAGACGTTGGTATAGAAGTATGTACACGAACGTAACGCTCCGTATTGAGTTTAAAAATGTGAACTTGTTTTAAGGGTATTCATAGGAAGTATCAGAGATATTATAAAGGAAAGTACTCACTTGCTGCCTTCTCGTATGAGAGCTATCGCTATCGTTATTCGACTTCTCAAAAATATGATAACCGGTAATAAAATAATAAAAATAGCTGCCAATATAATGACCAGAGCTAGCCATGTTTGGTATTTCCCGAATATTGACTCCACGTAACCCTTCAAATTTGTTTCCTGGTACAAGCCAACGTTTTCTTTATAGTAAATGTAGTTCTTGTAACAAAGATAAATGGCTGAAAACAAAATCGAGGCGTGATTAATAAATGGAAAAGTAAAATGCCATGAAGGTGTAGCCATATTGTTAATATCTTTTACCCACTACATAACCTTTAATAAAATGATCTAGCCAGTAGTTTTAATTATACAAAATCGTTATTTGTTACTCTATTTGCAATCTAAAATTTTAATGAGGTTTGAAATAATAAATTGCTTACCGAATCCAAGGAGAGCGAATAGGCCTGCGATCGAGACCCATACAACGGGCGCGACCAGCCATCGTAACAACAGTATGTATATAAAACATAGCAGTACGATGCCGATCAGAGCACCAGCTAAGTACCAGCGGGACTGCTGCAGATCCTGGACTATCTGCGACGACAACTGTCGCACACAACAGACATTATTGGATCGTATGCTCAAGCAAGTAACTAGTTTGTTTATTCATACTTTTCAAGATCTCAATCTCTCAAAATCTATATTTACACAACCGTATCTCAAGTATTTTTTACATAGAAACCTTGAATCTATTGCGTTACGTTGTGACAAATTAAAATCTCACCGTTGATAACACGCTCGTGACTCATAATTGTTGTTAACTATTCTGTGTAATGGAATTAAAAACTGGTTCGATCTGATAAAATGTAAATACTTGATTATAGAAGCCCAGCTCAATGTATAGATAAATGCTTGCGACCCTTACTATTGTTATTTATTATAAAGTTGATTTTGCTGTATAGTATATTAAATAAAATACAAGTTATAATTAAAGTCTACAATACTTTTAATGTAGGTACTAATCAATAAGAAGTAAAAAGTGGAGGATACTAAGAAAGGCAATTAATATACTGTGAACACGGACATGCATGAGTGTGAAAATGTTTTAATTTCTAAGTATTTTGTATAAAATCTAAGTGATATACGCTACCTGATTGAATTTAAGCAACTTGGTGAATTGTTCGGTCACCTGTCCTTCTCCCAGATCGAGGTCTGAAACCTCTCGCAAGACTTCAACAGCCGCGGTGACGTTAACAAAGCAGCGACCCAACACTGTTCCGTAAGCATGCATTAGTTTAGCTTTTACGTATGATGATTTTAATGTATTGGTTTGTTAGATACAAAGTATATTCTAGTGGGATAAGACTGTAACTGTTACAACATCTTGATGTTCGTCGGAAGGCCCGTGGAGGTTATAAAATGGTCTGTATGGGGATAACGTATTAGTCATCGGGTGCACATGCGGGTAACGGTGCTTAGATCGTGCAGGATCGCAGCCATGCTTGCTACCTACAATGTGAGCTTCTTTCTCGTTCCTCGTGAAAAACGTGACCCATCTCGCGGTGAACCAGCCAACGTAAGAATCGATGGCATTCAAGACTTCGATCAAGGACTTCTGGGCTTCCTTCGGGTTTCGCACACAGACCTCGGAAGAGCTGGCCGCCGGTGACTCGCAGGATAGCGCTGAGAGGTCTCCGATGCAACGGTACAACACTGGGGCGCATCATTTATCTTTTGCATTCAGTTAGACGAAGCGACACAATTATCTTAGGTTTAAGATTATCACGCCACACTTCAATACATCAAAACAACACAACCATTTGCCAAGATTGTTTGATATTTTCCAAAACAACGATGGTCCATTAGTAATTAGATCAATTTACCTGGTTGACTCTGTAACACAAAACTGGCGCACTTTTCTTGTTGCATGTACGCGATAGCCTCCGATAACGTCATAGTTTGTATATTAGTGACTTCATCGGTGCACACCATATTCTGCCTTAATTGTTCAAACGAAGCTGGATTTTGTCTTAACTCTTTTTCAAATATAAAAGTTCTCTCAGGACACTTTTGCACACATACCTTAAAAGAAAATGCAGGTATTTTTGTTATAAAAGACACTTCATAGATTATGTGACAATTGTATTTCAGGAACTGTTTAAAAGACATTTATTTTTAGTTTTTATATATAATATAAAGAAAAGAAATCTAGGCGATACAGAATTATAAAAGACATACATTAAAATAACTCTGAACGATGCATGATTTAATATTTTTATACAATAGCATTCTTACTTGTGCAGTGGGACAACCAGTTATAGGAGTGCCGGGCGACAGACATTTCGCGATGTTGAAGAATACAAGATATTTCCTATCCTCAAGGCCGGAATCCACACCACAGCGGCGGCCTTTCGAGTCTATAGGTGCTAAAAGTTTCTCCACACTCCCTCGTGTTATACCTAAATACGATTACATAAAAAAATAACAAAAAAATTTAAGAGTTCCCAACCATATTCAAATATTTATCTTGTTTGACGACTTAATATAAAGCTACATCTAGAATCCACATTCTCAGATCTAACATGTCAATCGCCTGATAATTAGCGCAGTACTCACTATAATAGCCGACGAAGCCCCAGCCTCCAAGAAAAAGGGTGAACATAATCAAAAATAATACATCCGTGCATGATCGGTTGCGGGTCGGGCCGTTGAAGTTCGGATTATATTTTATAGGCTCTCCTGGAAAATATTATAAAAATTATCATTCTTAAAATCAAAGGATATTTTTACAATTTTCAAATTTATTCATAAATGTCTAATTAGAGCACTACGTGTCGTGATATGGTAAATAAGTGATATTGTAGTAATATTTCTTCATTTGCAAAGTAAATTGCGTAAGTAATGACGTTGTTTATTATGTAGACAAACAATTTAATTTATCATAATGATCATATGACCAATAATAATATTATACTATAATTTAAGACGTCACTCGATCCATGTAATTAAGACAACATTTATGTTCACCTACTTTGTCGTACACGGCATTGTAAAGCAATTAAAATGTGTACATATTTAGTTCTTGAGGATACATAAAATAATAGTATAAAGAGTATTTCGTTGCCTGTTTTGGTTTGGATTATAAATTTTATTTTTGCTTAAGTTTTCACTAGTCACAACTACGCTCTCTTTCTATAATAGATATATATTTTTTTATAGTATCGATGTTCTATCAAAGATGTATAATAATTTTATTGAAAAAAACAAGAAGAAGGAAACAGGAAATATAAGAACCACTGCGACAGATAACTACTTTTATAATATCAGCGTGTCATTTATTGTAGGTGTTACATTTAATAAAAACAAGATTACGGGCTTATGTGTCTAGAACTGTATTGTTTGCTTTTTAAAATTATGATTCCACATATAACTCGATGAGAATGGCGGGAACAAAAATGATCAAATGTGTTAAGGCTGCTAAAGATAGATTATTATCTTCGTTGTGATAATATTTTAATCAACTAAATAATAACAAAATTAGCTCGAATTCGGCTTAAATCGATAAAGAATTATTTGGTAATATAATATTTTGAAATACTAATACTATATACTCGAAGTATAATAATAATATGAGTTTATTCAAAAAAGGTGAAAAGTTAGCAAGCAACACAGCGACTTGTGTCATTCATTATAGAAAAACTTACTTGATTCTTTCGGTGGCACACAGCAATTATCACAGCAACCCATCTTTTTTGATTTAAATGTTATATCGCAGAAACATAACAAGATTTGTCTCAAAACGACACAAACAATACGATATAAGCCTTATATTTCATGATTTTGTCTTCACTGAAACGAATTTACAATTTAGAGTGGAGCAATCACCTGAGGCTAGCTCGCTCCGCTTATCTAAGTGTTTGATAAGTCAGCATGGTACACTATTGCTTAATGTTTAATGTTGAATAATATTCAAATAATCTGTTATTTTTTGTTGACTTCGAGTATATTACGCGACCAACATGATTTATCCTTTTAATTATTTAGATTGACGTTAAATTTTTACAAAAAAATTGCAAACATAAACATTGAAACTTATTTTTCAAGTGATATATATTAGATAAAATTAAATTTGTGACAGAGTTCGAATAAATTATCTTGTTTAAATGCAGTTATTGTCTTTCGTATTTGCTGCATACGTTTGACAAATACAATGCAAATTTATATACGTACATATAAAGGCATTTAATCAACAAATATATGATAGCAACATGATAAAAATCCAGCAAAAATGTACTAAAACTGGCAGACATTAGGTTTCCTTGTCACACCTCAATATGTTATTTAGCTAGGATAGTAAAATTAAATATCGAATAGAAGGTATGCGCAGATTTTTAGAAAACGGTGTAATTATAAACATACATATAAAAACAGTTATTTAAAATAGAAGTTCTCTTTTAAAATCAAAATACGATTTATCAGTTTTTTTTTTCAATTAAAACGACTACTACACTAGCTACACTAAGATTTAAAGTCACATTGTTTGATTTAATTATAACAAATACTTACAGCCATATTTTACATCACACAATATTATATAAGTCGAGTCTCATGACAACATGTATTTATTTATGACAGAGATTATTATAAAAGCGTGATATTTCTGTGTAAACTTCGACTAAATCTTTTAGAGATGAAAAAACCTCTTGATACATTTAGTTATAACTTACAAGCGATTCGTAAGAGTTTATTTATTTTTACAATAATACGAACGGTTGAGATTTATCATGCCTGATATGTAATTATGTGAACATTTTATTATTACTATTTTTTCCTGACTACGTAAGAAACGAACTTAAAAATTTGAAATACTGCAAGGGTCAAGTGGTCTATTTAATATAGCCTACCATGACACATGACTTAGCTATGTTTAAGTGTATTTATATGTTGAGCGATAGTTGAAGTGGTTGCAATATAAATATTTTCTTCATAAAGTGGAATAGTTCAATTTACGGGGCTTAAAATATGCCTCCTGCAGGGACACCAAGTAATTTAAAAATAGACACTGTCAACCCACCTCCACTAAGTTTTCATTTTTGTACACTTATTTGTCAATATTTACAGTTTTAATGTACACGTTTGTTAGAACATGTTAGAGAAGGATGGAGATATACCAATAGAGTATTATTATTCAATGTATAACCATTGAGCACTCCCGTATAATGTATAGGTGTATTTATTGTTCTTCTACGAGTAAACAGGGTAAATACCACCCACCCTTACATTTCTCCTTTGACAAATTAAAAAAACAAACAATAAGACGTACATGTATCAAAAACGTATTAAACAAAAACATCGAAACCACTTTATAAGCAATGAAATAAATTACGTATGAAATTAAAATCTACTCATTAAAAGAGTAGGACAAAAATAATTATCGACAGAAACATGATCATCTCGCATATATTTCGGGTTGTACAGATTGACTCACCAAATACATTAAACAGTTACTAAACAGCAATTGACTCAAGAATAACAAATTAATATTTAAACAGAATATTTAAACGAGTATTTTAATATGTTTGTTTGTTCTTATTATTGTTCTGTTGTCGGTAAATCCATTTCCACAAATAACCGTATTTTTAGGTCGCTACAAGACACGTCAATACGCGCACGCGATCATGTCATCTACTATATCTGCCTTCTGAGTTCGGACTGTACAGTATACATGTACAAGGAGAATAAAGATCATTTGTGTGATCACCAAGTAGGATGTCACGTAAACGATGAAATAACAGAGGCACTTATTCGTTTTAAACGCTTCAGATATTTATACCTTATAAGTTATAAATAGCATCAGTGTGGTAAATATGACTTATCAAATTTCGATGTTTGCTCGAATTTTATTAATCTTAATTTCTGAATTTTTTAAATTCTTTTTATGTCGTCACAGAAGTGAAAGAATGTCCCGGAAGTATGTAAAGCTCTTAAAGTAACTTAATTAGATAATATTAATGACAAGAAAATCCAAGAAATACTCGTGTATCCTATTAGAGCCAAAATGCAAATCCAATTAGTGTTGCGCGAAGTGTTATCGACTTGAAACTATAATATGTTTTGATACGTGGAAAAAAGTTATCAGTGCAAGTGTAATTGTTTATAGAGAGTTTCCTGTCCTCGACTTTATGACGTAGCATTAACGACTATGATGTTATTTACGAACGTTAGCCGTGGTCATTTTGATGTGTTTACGCAGATGCGAAAAAACGATTTTTTATTATTATTTCCTAATCTCTCTTTTTTAAACTGACCTAAGCCATGCAAATGTAAATTATGTCAGAAAGTTTTCGTTAAGATAATTCTTTTATTCTACTATTGTAATGATAATAATATGTTCAAAGACACTCGAGAAACTGATTAAATTGAATATGTATAAATCAGATAAAGATATACCTAATCAATTAAATAAAGTAATGAATATCTTCAAACACCCTCATAAAAACTTATATTTCTAAGGTCGTCTCCTTGATTACTACACTGAGAGCGTCAGATCTTTTTAGAAATTTTCCGTTTTGTTTTAATGCCCTTCAATTATCATCTATTAAAACAGATTCTAAACACAAATAATAATACATATAACAGTAACAATTATCATAAATTAGAATACAGGTATATAATACCTACATAGTACATTTAGAGAAACAGTTAGGAAAGCGAAAAATAAATTAATATAATTGATCAGGAAAGAAAACAATAATTTTTTGTTACAACAGAGGTGCTGTGGGTTGGATATTTATTATCACTAAAGATGCAAAAACTTACCGTAGTCTTTAGCCATATTTCTTCTTTATAACTTTATTTTACATTTAACTTTCAAAATAAAGACTTATAAAACTTAAAACCAGTTAAATTGAACAAGTCACAACAATAGCAAGGAAAGCACAGTTTTATTGCAATAACTCCTTTCACTATAACAAATAAAGTTTCGTTTGTTTATACACCGTTTCCATAATTATCACAACTTACTTTATAATACGTGTACGCGCGTAAGTGAAAGTTTACTTTTCTTAACTTGAGCCGTGCGCGTCCTACCGCAAAACAACGGCGACTGACTACTGAGTGAGAATGCTCCATACTCCATAGTGCATATAGTGACTGTGGCTTGTGAGCCGTGATTCATACATTTTAGCCCTAACATAGGAGTACGTACTTTGTATAAAAATCTGAAGCAATGCTTCCAACCACAAAGGAAGTTTAGTTTGAATGAAATACGACTCATAGAGTACATAACCACCACGCCTTAACAGAATAGACTTAATTAAGAACAATCATTTAATTCAAGAGTTTAACCATCTAAAGTTATAACATTTGATTGCAACAGGCGACGGTCTTATTAACAGACGCTGCTATTGATAAAGTTGTAAATTTTACTAGGTGGGTATATAAACTTATTTCGTTTCGAATATATCACCTCTTTGGATAACTTTTTCAAAAATTAAAATAAAAAAACGGTTTTGCTTGAATCTAAAAAAAATACAAGTATACAATAAACCTAGTAGTTGGTTTATGATGCTGTTATGATATCTATTGTAATCTTTAATAATAATAATATAACAAAGACATGAAGATATTCCTAAAATAGTGGCCTGTTTGTTAAAATTATCCTAAAGTAAAATATTATTATGCAATCAATATTTCATGATATACCATTAATAAGCACATGTATGTCTAAAATCTGATCGTTGAAAGTATCTACAAGAATTGTTTCCTGACTGTTGCCTGATTTAAAATAATAGGAAGTCAAGGTAACTATTTACCAATTATATAGCAAGGCATTTAAAAAAGGTATTATTCTTATTGAATTGTAATTAATGTTTAAGTGTATTTTAAAAGTAATAAATATATATATGTAGTACAGAAACTAAACGCTTTTAGCTGAAGATATAGCTGATGGAGTACTTTCATCTAGTTAATAGTAGTACTTATTTGCGGTAATTTTATTTTATAATTGAGTACACGTATATATGTGTTTTCTCCAGTGGCCGTGTGACGACCTTGACACGTAATGCATTGTTCTATTCGTGCAAAGATTCTTAATATTATTAATTCCAACGTTTAACAATTCATTGACCGAAAGGATGCCAGTAATCTACTTATGCAATAATAAAAAAAACAATTGAAAAAAATTTCATATTATCAAGCAGTCAAATGAATAAAACATTTAGGAAGCGACGAAATATTTAAACGAAAAATAAATTTATCAAATAGCTACTATAATTTTTTAGAGAAGTTACATTTTTTTAAACATGGCATAGATTTGATGTTCCTTAAATTTGGTTATATTCGATTTAAATTATTAGAAAGTTGAGGAATCCAAAAGTTAAATATAATATGTTAAAACTCAAGAATCTTATAACAAATACTCTTTAAAGGCACTTATCATATGGTTAAGACTTAAGACCACGTCTCATTTCTAGTAAATACTTGTGAGTTTTGATAAATGAAACGCAGAAAGTCCACTTTTGCTTATCACCTACCATTGGGGAATTTTTGGCTTAATCAGTTTATAATATAACATAGCATTGACAACAACGTTTTATGATGATTTAAAATTTTTATATATATGTAATAAATAATTAATTATTTGTTATTCAATTTGGTGAAAAACTATTGTTGTCTCTGTTTATATTTTATGTCTATGATAAATATACACAAAAGTTTATCAATGACAAGTAGGGTTGACATTTTCTTTTAAAATTTTTAACAATGGAATATGGCTGTCACACATGTTGATTTATTATCTGGTACTTTCTTTAATTCACATTATTTGATTTATTTTATATACAGTAGATGCGATGTTCTTTATTTGCTAGGATTCCTTGGCCTGCTTACTTATGAATCATGAAATACCTACTGATAAAGAAGGCTGAATGTGTGAGAGGTATATTAACAAGGGAATTATTATATTCATTTTTCATACATAACTTGAATAAGGTTTATGAACTTTTCTGAGTGAATCTTTATCATTCTGAATCACGTCTTGGCGTTGATTTTGTCATTTCTTTGTCATGCGGACAATCTATATCTATTCAATAACGAGTCGGCAGCCTCAAACCAGCTATGTGGGGTAAACGTCCCGATACGTCGCGTCAGTGAAACAAAGCAAACCCTCAGTATCCTCGTCTGGCTCTTGACCCACGATTCAACGAGCACCTGTCTAAAACTGTTTAATTTACAACTTCATGAATTTTCTGGTCGAGACTGATCAGAGTTAGGAATTTTCTTATGAAAATACTGCAAAAATAGCAAAGGTAAGAAAAACGTCGTCTTTTATATTGCACAATATTAAGCTTTGTTTTATGTTACAAGATACAATTCACAAATATGTATATAACATATACATATATACAAAGATATAAATAAGTACACTTTGCAATAGGTAGTTTATATATATGTTAACTATATACATTCTCATTCAATAAAGGTTTTTGTAGTGAAATTTAAAAAACAAAAAATTTATGTAACAACTCAGGCCCCGACGAGATTCGAACTCGTGATCTCCTGTTTACTAGACAGGCGCTTTAACCAACTAAGCCACGGCGCCGTTGACAATAGTTGTGAAATAATGAAACATAATTAAAATTCTATTCTTGTGTATATAATTAATGTATTAAATAGTCATACGAACTATTACTATAATATTATGCAATACATGTATAAAATGTATTATTTATACCATAAATACATGATTTATGAACGGTTACTTAATCCATTAAAAGGATTCGTCATGACATCAAATGTACAAAAGAAATTAAATATGTATACATAAATATAATCAACAAAAAAAATCACAAATATACAATAGGTAATAATATAGCCATTTCACTGTTCGTGAACCAACCCTATTTGAATTAAAGTAATAATAACATAGTGCGACTTATCTCAGTATTTTACCTGTCCATAAATATAAAAATTTTTGTAACTGTCTAAATAATATTTATAAGTATTGCTTATTAACCATTACCTATTATTTTTAATCCATTTCGTATGGAAATGCATCCGATAGCAAAGTAGTAAACACCCACAGATGTGTCATTGATTTGTCGATACTCGAGACACCCAAATGTTTTGAATTTAAATTTTAACAATTTATGTGTAGATCGGACATCTTTTATAAAGTACTTTTATCTTTGAAAGTTGAATGAACGAGTTAGTTTAGTATTTTAAATATTATATTAACGATTTTGATGCTATATTAACAACAATCAAAAGTGTTTTTTTGCAATTCCCAATCGATCCTTAATAGTAGTTACATATTTATAATTGTGACCTGTCGCTTTCCTAATTTATAATATAATTCATTGATAAATATTATAGTTTGTTTTAAGAGATTTTTTTGTCAATTCTGGTTTAAATTCTTTAAGACTGTTTCAAAATTAACACTTAAATTTCGGAGACATCAATAAAAACAATATCAAGCAAGGCGTTTGCTATTACTTCCGTATTTTTGGCTACATGCCAAATAAGTCACCCTTAGTGTTTGGGAAATGAACGACTTCGTGGCGCCTGATAAATGTATTGCCGTCAAAGATAATAATGAAATTTTAGAGCTTCCACTATCCGTGGCATATATAGAAAGAAGTTAGTGGTTTTATTCCTAAACTCTGAACCCTATGAAAGAGTTTAAAAGAAACATATTATTTTGTTTCTTTCTAGTTAAAATATGAAACATGTGTATTGTGGTAGGAGTTAAACTTATTAAGTTATTTTAAAAGAGGATGTTAATTTCGTATCACGTGTAGAGTATGCAATCACTTATCATTCTTCCCCAGATGATTTCTTTGTTATTAACAAGTCGTAGGTGTGTAATGTATTTATTTAGATTTATTTAAGAACAACCTTAATATTTTTGCTATCTTGTTTAAAGGAGCATATTCGTAGTACCGAAATTATATTTTTGTAACTTTTAAGTTTATTTTTGGAGTATTTTTGGTCCATAGTTTGCTTACAGGGTGGAATTTACAAGTAAATTCCCTATGTAAAAATTCTGAACCAACCAGATAAGAATCTCTTATTTTTTCCACTGTATCGTTAATACATTAATATGGTTTTTATCCTATCTAAATAAAACGTCTTATAAAACTATTTTCGAGAGGCTAAAACATTGAATACTGTCTATTGAGTCAAAGTCCATTAAGTATCATATTTCGGATCCAAAATGGACAAAATAATATTTTATTCGTTGTAAAATTTCTTCAGGTATTCGAAGATACGCATTTAGAAATATATTAAAAAAAATATGTTTGTGTTTTTTAAGTTCTTGGGGCGTCTAAAGTCGTCTTCTTCATCGTCCAAAGCGTCTCGTTTTCAATTGAGATATATTTTTTTAAAGTTTAACATTTAAAATTTCACATTTGAATTCCCCAAAAAGACAGTTATTTTCTCACATTTGTGTTTAATTTGTATTATAATATGAAGATAATGGTAAAGACTAATCACTGAGGTAATTCTTTAAATGCTTCTGAATTGGGCATTTGTAATTTGTTGAAAAATAAAAAAAAATTAAATATTAAGAAATATCTAGTTTCTATCAATAAAACGTAATGGTAATTCTTTAATATCGTAGCCCGGCCGTTAACCAATAGATTTCAGGTATTGGTTAGCAGAAGCTAAAATTTAATTATTTTTTACTAGGCAAAGCGTGATTCGTGGAAAATTTAAATTTAACTCAACATAAATTAAGGTAGTACAACTGTTTCATTCTCAAAGAATAATGAGTCATGTTTTCTTCTTGTCAAAATGTTTTAAAATTTAAAAAATATATGAATAGCTTTTGAAGTTCATTTTAATTAATTGCATACAATTTTTAATTATATGATAAAAATGATCAATAAAATAAATCATTAAACTATTTTCTCATTTCCGCTTTACATTATTAATAAAAACAATGAAACCGATGTCTCGAAATAAATCAGTACCTTCAGTATGGGCTATAATCTATACGAGAGATAACTAAGAAAATAAGTGGCCCTTGAAACATATTAATATATATATATATTTGCCTGTAATTCTTAGAAAAATTAAACAAAGTTCAGTATTAAATATAATTTTTTTATAATGTTTTAGGTTGTTTTTATTTAAATTTGGATCTAAGATTAAAACAAAGGAACATAAATAAAGTTCTCATGTTCCGAGCACTAAATCAAACTTTTCATCATTAATATTTTCATTATAACAGTACAGCTCGTATCTTTTTTAGTCGTCTTCCTTAAAGTGTCTACTGTCGAAGTGTCAAAAGGTTTTCGTGTAATAAAATAAAATAACATCGGTCATAATAATTTTATTCGCATATAATAATTGATTATGATACATGGAGCGCTAACGCGCGCCGGTCAGCGGATGCCGGTTCAGTCGAGCATCTTGGCTCAAATTACATTATTATTAATTCTTTATATTGCATCGACATTCGTTATGCAAAAACCGTGGCTACATATTCACTAGTGAGAGGTCTCGAGGCAGCGTTACAGATGGACGCACATCGCACAGTCCCCGCGCTGTGCATCTCACGCAGCGAGGCCGACGACTAATCGCTTTTTACATATATACTTAAAATATAACAGTCAATTAGACAGCCGGATATCAGTCCGATAAATTTATTTACATACAAAACAAACGAAACACCATAACGCTCTGCGACACGTGGCCGTGGCCGGGGCCGGGGCCGGGCCGGGCCGGGCCGGGCCGGGCCGGGTCCAGTCACCGAGACCGGACTCGAGTCCGCTCGAGGCGGCGGTGGCTCGATTCGTATGAATCTTAAATAACATTAAATCACTTCCATAATTTATTACTTAAAAATACCGAAAACCTAAATCTGTCGACGTCAGTGGAGAGGCGGACGTCTGTCGAGCGGCGATCGCTCGGGCTGCCGGGAGCGCGTTGGCGAGGGGCGAGGGCCGAGGGGCGGTGGCCGTGGGGCGCCGCCTCACTCGGCCTTCACCTCAGCGGGGGAAGGCGTCTCGCCTGCGGTCACCGTCTCCCCGACCTCCTCCATGGTAGCTGATACTTCCCCACCCTCGGTCACACGCTCCGAACCTCCCCCGCCGTCTGATGCAAAGAGAAAACAAATAAATGACAGTTTAGTATAATGAAAATATCGATCTAGTATAATATAGTAAGCTGTATAATGTTCAATAAATAGTTCAGATTCAACATATAGGAAGGTTTCGGAATCTAGCTAGTTCGTAGTTCAAACAAATAACTTCTAGATATACGGATAACAAACTGCGTGTGACGTACTGCGTTGGTGGTGATGGTAGTAGAGGTTGGGTCTCATATGTTGTACGTGTTGCGCGTGGTGTGGTCGCGGCGGCTGCGAGGGCGGCGCGCGGTACATGGGCGGCGCGGGCGCGTGCGGCCTCTGTATGGGTGCTGGGTAGCGTGACGTCACCATGCCGCCGCGGTTCATGGCGTTGCCGTTTCCGTTGCCGCCGTTCCCGCCACGTCCGTTGTTTCCGCCGCCGACCATTTGCTACAAATAAAAATTCTATGAGATCAGGTCGCGGTCGAGTGCTATAATTGAACGCCGAGCGGACGGTATACCTGTTGGTGTTGCTGGTGCTGCTGATGATGCTGGTGCGGTGTGTGTGCTGGCGGGGGGTGAGGCGGGTGCTGTTGATGTTGTGGCGGCGGCGCGTGGTACTTGTGTTGAGGCGGCGAATGAGGCGGTTTCTGCTGTTTTGTTGCTCCTTTGGGCGTCGGTGAGGCCGAGTCACACAAAGGGGCGAATCCGTTAGGATGTTCGTGCAGTGGACTCTTGAGTTGTTGCTGAGGCGGAGGTCGGGGCTGAGGCGGAGCATACTGTTGTTGTAGAGGTGCCCGATATTGTTGCTAAAAAAATCAAAACATTGTAAAGTACTACCATCACAGGGTGTTAAAATTCATAAAATGATATTGGAATTCAGTTACTACCAGTGGTGGAATGATAAAAAATTTCGTATTTGCTATTCGTCCGTAGACAAGTCATTAAATTTTCCATTGAATAAAACAACTAACCTGCATCTGTTGGACGGCCGCGGCGGCGGCGACATGCAGCTGTGAGGAGAGGAACTGTGAACTGAACGCGCTGGACTGTGCTGGCTGAGTGAACTGTAGCGGATATGTAGGAGCGGGCGCGGCGGGCGGCTGGTAGGGGGAGTAGTATGAAGTGGAAGGAGGGGCAGGCCGAGGCAGCAGCCCAGGCAGTGAATATGGAGAATCACCCACGGGTCCCGAGTACCCCAAGTACTGCTGCTGGAACGTATTCACACCACCAACAGCCCCGACCCCACCGACTCCGCCCACGCCTCCACCTTTACTACCTGCATAACAATAAAAAAAAATATATAATATTTTATTAAAACACAATTTTTGATTTAAATTTCTCTTACTAACCAATAGCTCCGATCTGTTGAGTCGATGGCTTTACTGTAGCCGACATGAGCGAGTTTGACGTACTTGAAATAAGTACAGTGCTTGGACTGTTTCCTAATTGACCAGACTGGCCGAAGGCAGCGCCACCTCCTGCCGCAGCGGCCTTTAAGAACCAAATTTATATCAAATTACAAAGTTATATCTATGTAATTAAAAAGTTATATCAAATTACAAGTAAATTTTGACACCTTTATTATCTTAGTCTAGAAATGAAATAGAAACATTTTGATTACCATTCGGTATTGACTTGGCAGGCTCTGGAACATATCCGGTGGTGGTTGGTAATTATATGGAGTAGCAGAACCCGCGCCATAAGGAGTTCC
Organism: Danaus plexippus; assembly: GCF_018135715.1. NCBI lineage: Eukaryota > Metazoa > Arthropoda > Insecta > Lepidoptera > Nymphalidae > Danaus > Danaus plexippus. The sequence goes on along the minus strand of NW_026869845.1, from coordinate 3,232,101 downwards.
AGGGAAGCCTCCAAATTGTCCCCGTGTTTGATCTAAAAAGGCTCCGTATAATCCACCTTGTTGTTGTAGTTGCTGAGATGAACCTAATAATTGTTGAGTCGAGTTGTACAGAACTGCTGGTGGCGATGGGACTGACAGGCCTCCATAACCGCCCTGGTATGTTACATGGTTATAATGTTGAGGCGGCGGGGATTGTAGTTGCTGAGTTGGTTTAACTTTACACACGTTCGGAGGTGCGCCAGTTTCTGTATTGTTCTCTTCGAAATTTGTAGTGAATTGTAGCTCCTCACTACCCTCAGCCACAGCGTGCATCTCCCATACTTTCTTAACACTCGCTATTTTTAAATTGAGATCGGCTGCTAACGGTGATATGGTGTTCGACGTACTCATGTGGGTGCCACGAGGCAATCCTAAAGCTTTAGCTGATTTTTCATCAGTGAGCTGCCCAAGGTCAGAGTCAAATGCAAAATCAAGTTTCATGTCAGAAGAATCCTCGTTCTTCTGTGATGTATCAAAAGCCATTTGAAGACCGAGAGACCCCTCGGCCTCTGACACAGGTCTACCGGTTTCAGCCATAAGCTCTTGTATTGATCTAGGACGCGACCTCACGTCTCCATTGAATGGCATTGACCTAGAATCCACTTCATTTTGAACTTCTTCTCCTTGGGGTTTAGCTGTAACTGCACTAGGTTGATATTTTTGTTTAAGAGCCTCCGCAGGTGGCACAGTTTTATAATTGGTGTTTTCAAATATTATAGTTTCCACAGGCGGTGTAGTCCCATCTAAGACGCCCGCTTTATCAGCAACTACAGCACATGAAGGAGGAGGTTGTTTATTACTTTCAGCAGTTGTGTCTCCTGGAGTACTACGTTGGCTAGACTGGTTTGATTTTTCAACAACTTCGGGTTGGTCTTCAACATTGCCACGCAAAGTTTGTGCAATAGGTTTGTCCCACGCGTTTACTGGTGGCGGAGGGGGAGCAGCACCGGTATCCGTGCCAAAGTTGGGTACCAACCCCATTTGTTGTTTTTGTCTTTGTTTAACAAAGCGAGGTGCCAAGTTAGCCTGACGCGGTCTGTTATCGTAAGGTACATTTGATTTACCGGGAACAGGTCCAGAACCTCTAGAGTTAGATTTGTCATTTGAATTTCTTGTAGATGAACCATTTCTGCCACCTCCGCCTTGGTTTGAACGAGATCTAGGTTGCTTTTCTTCTTTTGCATTAATGGGACCTCTGATATCTTTTGAATTTTTTTTATTACGCACTTCTTGGAATCCGTCATCAATAGCTTCTTCATCTTTCTTGGCAGTCGGTATTTTAGGGTCACCTATAGCCTCTAATGCGTCCGTACTTTTATTGTCACCTTCTTTCCTAATACCCTGCTGATTCCGACCATTGTTTTGTCGATTGTTAGAAATATGATTTCGACTGCCACCTTGTCCCTTTTGAGATTGATTTAATTGTCTGCTACCAGATCGGCGTGGTCCGCCACCGCCTTCAGAATGTTCAGAGGTAGTTTCCCAATTTTCGTCTTCACCACTGAGACCTCCTTTAGAACGCCGATCTCTACCTTTGCCTCCTGAAGAACTGGTATGCGGTCTATTGGTATTTTTGTCTTTGTCACTTTGAACGTTGTCCTTACAATCCTCATTGTCTTTGTTTGCTCTGTTAGCTTGACTAAAAGGACTTTTTGTATTCGGCGGCCCATATCCAGTTACTCTTTTAGCCGGCGCTGGAGGTCTGTTTGTGCCATGGAAGCCACCACGGCCTCGTCGCGAAGGTTGACCACGAGGTGCAAATGGTTCTCTATTTTCTAAACCATCTGTAAATTGGGATCCCTGGTCAATAACGTGACTTGAATCCTCGAGTCTTTCCTGCTTTTTAGGGCCACGTGGGCTACGAGGTGCTCTACGTCGTTCCCTTCGATCAATATTAGTGCCATCTGTTGAACCATCTGACTCACTGGCTCTATTATTTGACCGAGAGCTTCTATGTGAACGCCGACCACGTGACTCTCTTGTACCCCAACCTCTGCCATAGACGTTATACCCTCCACCAACACCATACCCTCGTCCTTTCTTTTCAGATCCTGACCCACTTGATTTACGTTCAATAGGTTCTTTAGGCGGCATTTTGTTTCCTTGATCATTAGTATATCTTTCACTTTTTTTATCATCCTGTGGTCGCTTTTGAGAGTCTTGATTATTTTCAATGGAATTTGAATCAGTCAGTTTATTGCCTATAATTCCGGAAGGATCGCTGCTGGATTTAGAGGCAATAGATTCAGATTCTGACAGATCTTTTTCTGATTTTAAGGATACTGTTTGTTTGGCAGTATTTGTAACAACATTTGACTGTTCCGGAACAAACTGCTTTGGTGGTTGTGAGGAATTAGAAAGTATATCATTTGAGCTAATAGGTTTAGGAAGTACTTGATTAGAAGTAGACTTAGAAGTAAAGTGAGAATCGGTAAATGAAGGGGTTTGAGATTGTATACCAGATGGCATTATTGAACTTTGAATATTTCCCGCAATATTCATATTTGAGTGTTGATTTTGTACAGAAGCATTAGAAGTGTTGTTAGATGTCTGATTGTAATTATTGTTATGAGATTGAGACATGTTCGAACTAATAATTTTTGCATCATTTGTTTCTTGTAACGTCTTGATGGGGTCAGCTTGTGGGGCGTTCGATTCATTCTCCTTTTGATCGAACATTTTGGCTGAATTTTTTTTGTCCCCTGAAATAGCGCTGTTACTTTGTTCTTCCTGTCCCATATCAGCCCAAGAGGTTTCAATAAGATCCTTTTCGGTAAATTCCCTTTGTGGTGTGTTTGAAGGCGGTGAAGATCTTTTTTCATGAGCTTGTGCTTGTATAGAAGATTCTGTCGAAACAAAGGGTTCAGCAACACCTATGCTTTTTCTTTCAAAGACTTCAGTCAACTTATCGGCTGCTGTTCTGCTGCTATGTTCAATTGTATCTAAAGGTTTTCGGTCAGAATCAGATCGTCTATCTTTGTAATCGTTAAAGTCTTTATAAGATTCCTTAGAGTTAGACCTGTCTAACTCTCGACCAGATCTATCATAATCTTGCATTTCATTACGCCATTGAGGTCCATCTTTATCTCTCCGTACCTCATCTTCACGGTCGGAATAATCTCTGAAAAAGGACATCATTAATTTTAAGTGTATGTCAATGGATTTTTAATTATTATATATTTTAAGGTAGACACTAGGTCTAGATTAGGTTAGGTTAAGCGAAGTTTATCCGAAAAAAAATATTAGTTTCAATTCAATGAATAAAAGTCGCGAAAATCTTAGATCTCACTAGGTCTAATCACAAAACTGGATTTCACGTGTAAGTAGATTGGCCCAGTAAATTATAAGATCATTGTTAAGTAGCTGTTACACCTGTCTTTCGATTAATAAGTCTGAGGCTTTTTTCTTCTTATAAAAAAATTATGTGTCTTATATAATATAAATAAAGAAATTATTCGTTCATATGATTACCTGGAGTATGAACGTCGGCCATTATTTGGTGCATGTCTCGGTGCGTTGTATGATTGCGCTTCTTGTCTTCTTGGTGCAGGTTTTCCAGCAAAGGCCCATCCCTTATGTTGGTCTTCCTGCTGTCTGTTCTGCTGTTGCTTTAAAAACCTAGGAGGTATGTTGGCTTGAAATATCTTCGAGAATGGATTTGACTGGTCCCGATCGCGCTCACGAGCAAAATCTCTGTCACGATCCCTGAAGTCCCGATCAGACCTTTCTCGATCGCGATCGCGATCCCGGTCATTTCGGTCTCTTTCTCTATCAAATCTTTCACGTTCACGATTATCATTGCGGTCTCTATCTCCTCGATCCCTAGCTTCATTACGATCGCGGTTTTCATTGCGATCTCTATTGTCATTACGATCCCTGTCACGCAAGTCCCTATCTTTATTGCTATCATTCCGATCTCTATTGTCTTGCCTTCCCCTATCCTTGTTATCCATTGCTCGATCTCTTTCACGGTCGCGGTCACGTTCTCTATCACGATTATCAAAACGATCTCTGTTTTCCATACGATCACGATCCCTACTCTCTAATCGGTCCTTGTCCCTGTCACGTAAATCGTTTCTTTCTCTGTCTTTATTGTCACACCTTTCCTTTTCTTTGCTCTCAGCCCTATCCTTGTCTCTGTGTTCATAATCTCTTTCTCTATCGTTACGATCACGATCATTTCTATCATTTTTATCGCGGTTATCTTTAGAGGACTGCTGTGACGCTGGTGAATCCCGCATTTGACGACGCTGTTCCTCTTCTTTCCGCTGTCTTGCACGAGCAACAGCTTGAGCAACTTCATTACTTTGCTTCTGCCGCCGTTCTGCCCATAACTGGTCTTCATCACCAGGGTCTTGTATTTTTGAGTCTATGCGATCATTTTCAATACTGGTCCGGTTATTATTAGTCTTGTTGCTAACTTTCACAGTAGGAGCTGAAGACTCACCATCTGAGAAGTCTAACTTTTGGCTGAAATTAAAAAGATTTTGAATTACAACACCCGGTTCCAAACAACTGATTACTAAATTAAATTACATGTAACTCACTCATAATCTATGTCGTCATGTTGCGCCCATCCAGCATCACGAGATATATCATCAAGAGAAGATATCTGTTCTTCACGAAGAATGGGCCTTGCCGTTAAAACTTCAACGGCTCGAGGCGTAGCGGACGGTCGCTGGGATTGCCTTGGACCAGCCATGTTACTATTGGAATTACCGCTTCCGCCGCCACCGCCAATGTTTCTAGAATCACGAAGTGATGTCAATGTTCCCAAGCCCAATCCTGTGCCATTGCTACCTTTCATCAGCTGAAAATTAATATTAAGTTAAGTAATTAATTTTTATTATTAATAATATAATATGTAACTTAATATTAAATATATTTATATTTTCTACATACGAAGGGTGGCAGAATAGCACGGAAAGCGGGTGTTTGCTGTGAAGCGGGCGTGGAGGCGGGAGCGGCGACGGTGGACGATGTAGTTTCTTGCCGAACGCCGGCCGTGCCACCGCACGTCCAGCTGCCTTCCGCTGCAAAACAATCACAAATATGAATTACTGGTATTAAATGCATGCAATTTGTTAAGTTCATATAAATTAGAATTATCATTTTAAGGATAGATAAAAAGCATCATTGTAACTTTTCCAGCAAAAATATAAAGTATTATTAAGTCATTGAAACCATTTCACTGATCAAATATGTGTATAAAAACATTTATATATAGGTCACAATTTAAAAATATTTTAGTATTATTATAATTTATATTATATATATATATATATATATACATGTATGTATGTGAGTGTGTGTGTATTGAAAAAGTGACTTATTATCAGAACTTACTTTGTGGTCTCAGCTGTGTTTGAGGCACAGTGTGATCTGTAGAACGATGTGAAGGTTGTGCAGCAGCCTCTAGTGAAGGAAATTCTGTGCGAAAATGAGGTGAGGACGGAGGGGGGAGAGCCACCCATCCTGACGCAACAGCACTGCTGCTTGAAGTTGTGGTCTGAAAAATTAAAGTAAAGTATTTGTTGTAAAGAAAATAAAAAAATTATACACCCAAAAAACAAATATGGTTCCTTAATAATAACTGTACCATTCTTATGTAAAATATGCTTTTGAATAATAAAAACTGCATTCAAAATCAGAGTGCTTGTTAATAAGAGAATAGCAGACACAAATATACATAATGTTTGAATATATGAATTCCTAATTTAAATTTGTATATAAGTATAAAACATTAATATACTCACTATAGTCTGAGATGTGCATGTCGCTTGAGTAGTTGCAGGAGTAGTTACAGTAGATACAGTACTAAAAAACAAAAATTATAGACATAAATTGCTAAATAAATATTAAAATATTTTTTATATAAGCCCATGTACATAATATTATTCATAATGTGAGCATACCCTAGAGCTAAGAAGCTTAAATATTAAATAACCCTTGTTTATTTAAAACAATATAGCATTACTCCCATCGCTAAACAAATTCTATCAAGCATGTGAAATCATTACAACTATTAAAGGTGACCTATATTTGCTATTGCAAATTAGTTATTACATTTAAAGATGTCTTTATAAGTTTTATGTCATGCATAATTTTTTTTAAGGCAGGCACTAATTATATTTCTGAAACTTACTTAGCGTTAGGATCTTGGCCAGTTTCAGTTTTTAAAGAAGGCAGGTTTGCTGGTGGTCGTCTAGCTGAAGGTACTTTTCCAAGACTTTGCATTCCATGTTTACGGCTAAGTTGAGATTTCACTGATGACGGTTCAGAGCTTTCATTCTACAAAATAAATTGTAAAAATAATATTTGAAATTTATATACAGGTAAAAACATCTATTAAACAAAAGTATATACATACATACAATTTCAAATAATATTAATAGGATAAATAAAATCAAAATAAAATCAACTCGAGTATCAAATAATGAAGTACTTACTTTTGTACTTTTTTCAATAATTATCTAGAAAGTAAAACATGAACAAGGTTATTTTATAGGTCAATGACCTCAACTGAACAAAGAAAAAGTCAAATTTAAATGACTAATTAAACTATCTCTTATTTTAGGGTCTTGAAGTTAGGAAGTGCTCAATGTCAGCTGAACCTTTATAGTCACTAAAAATGGTTATTGAAGGTAGTGACCTTGTCTTGTCAATGCATCACGGTTTACCAGCTGCTTTACACTTTGTTGTATGTACACAATAGGAAATGTTCATTATAACTAATAAATTGGGCAGGAATAAGTTCATTAGTGTTACATTACAAAATATAAAATAAAATCCAAATCAGTAATAGCAAATGTGTACACATATGATCAGTCACAATTAAACAAAATAGGACTCATTTAAATCAGTTTGTGCAAAATGCAATGGCTTTTTTAAAGGTTTTTCTGAGATACCTACCCTATTAGCGCAGTAAAGACTATTGATGTCCAATTTCTGATATTTTTGCTTCCCGGACGTCGGCTTGCTCTGCGCCGTAGTGCCTCCGCCGCCCGGCGTCGAGAGTGCAGACATGCTGCGATGTACACACCATCAGGACACCCTCGCACCGACCACCAACTGCAACCAGTGGGATTTACTACACTACGGGAACAAACTCTCAATGTACACTTTTTCACAAAGACTGTCCTTCAACAGCAATGGACGCTTTTAACTATTATGTACACTACACAATCCTGAATATCATGTACATGTAGCATTCACATATAATCTAGATCACTCTGGTGCAACACTTTCACAACACTTGGTAATTTAGTTTTTTGCCCTGCCCTCCGAAGTATATTGACGTGTTACATCCGTAGGCTAAACGGACGCTGGATCGATGACTCCCTAGTTTTCTCCATAAAAGTATATAACACTTAAATAACTGTTAAATTTTGCCTACTATGCATCAGCATATCGGCTACAACAAAATACAAGGGAAGAAACGGTAAATAACAATAATTTTCATAGTTTGCAAAGAGAATAGAATTAAAATAGACTGGTACCTTGGTCCGTTACACCTGGTAAAATTATAATATAATTATCTAAGCTCAAATGCTAATATATAAAAGAAGATGACTTCAGATTTTTTCTAAATTCTACTCTACCAAAACTTATATCACTTTATTTTAAGATGGCGTCTCCAAAAGACGATCTCCTTCACAATCAATAGCGTGACGTCACAAAGACGCATCTCAGCGCTATCTGGAGGAAAACATTGTCAAACTTTTGAAGTTGCGTTCAAATAAAAAAATAAGAGTAAAACTATGTAAAAAAACTATTAAATAAATATATTGATAAACTAAAAAAATTAAGGATGTGAAATATATAACATATTTGGTAATTTATTTCTAAAAACTTTAGATTTAAAAAAAATATTGTAATAACACATAATACATATATTATAACAAATAAAAACTAACAGTTATTACAAGCACTTCACAAATATGTTTCATAGACACATATTAAAAAGTTTATTAAAATATTAGTTATAAACTGATAGTGATTTATATATAGTTTGTTTTTTTAAATTATAAAACAAAAAAGTTTGCCTGCATTCTATTATTATTGACTTTAAGTGATAGAGAGGAGTTTATTTTGAATAATTCTTTTTACATTACGCTTCATTATACGTACGAAAAAAACATGATTTAATTTATACCAGTATAATATAGAAATATATTTATGTTTAACATTAATAAGAAAAATACATTTCATCTAATAAAACAAATTCAGATGGAATATCAAAGGCACCAAAAAATCTATATTAGTTTTAGTACTACTTTAAAATATTAAGACAACATGTTATGTACTATTAAATGTAATAAATTATTATTTTATACCGACTTTACAAGTGTTATGCCTTATTAAATAAGTTTTTTTTGTATGTTAGTTATAAATATATATATATCTTAATTTGATATATAATTTAAATACGTATATAAAAGAACATATCTTTCCTATTTTGTGGAAATAATATTATTGTTATCTTTTAACATATGCAGCTAAACAAAGACATAGTCTTATTCAATTTCATCTCTACATGAGGTAGCTATTCTAGTAGATGCCACAGCTTACTTACGCTTGCGCAGTTTAAATTTGTGTTATATTGATGAAAGAAAATCAGTAAGTAAGGACCGACGTAGAACTGTACAACGAACGACGGAGAACCATATAACGAGGGGTGTTGGAGAAAACCGGCAGCCATGTCGGGTAATTTAGGAATGGAACAATTGATCCCAATTGTGAATAAGCTTCAAGATGCTTTTACACAATTGGGAGTTCATATGCAACTAGATCTGCCACAAATTGCTGTGGTGGGTGGACAATCAGCAGGCAAAAGCTCTGTACTAGAAAACTTTGTAGGCAGGTAAGTGCGATTTAAACACAATATTATATAAGAATTATTAAGGTTTAATACTAATTTGAAAATAATAAATATTTTCTTAACTGTTCAATCGTATAACATAAAAATTATATAATTGAACAGTGAAGTTAATTTTAGATTTGAAAATCATTAAATGTAAATTTATATTCTAAGAAATTTAAAACAAATGTTTACAACGTATCTGTGTAGAACGTCTAGGGTACATAAGTATTATTTTTTTCAGTATTATGTATATAACATTCATTTATTAAGAAGAAGAATTCCTAAAATAATAGTATTTTATGTCATAATATTGTCGTATAAATGTCCTATATTTACTGCGCATGTCACACAGTATTGATCTCTCAAAACTGAATGGTTGTTTTTGTAATAATTTAATCATTTTTTTAACAATTACATAATCATTATTTATTTAAATAGAGGAAATCATGAGAATTTATACAAATTCGAAAACCTTACCCACTTTCTTTGAGTAAAGAAAACGAATCGTCAATACAATTCAGGTATAGATTTATTCAATAACAATATTTGTTTTGTAATGGTTTGAGAATTATTGCAAGAAACGGAACGTTGCGTTACCATAACCACCCACCAACCACCATATTGAAAAATAAATTAGTTTATTGATGATGTGAAGTATAGACGATGAGCAATCAGTGATTTTTAGTGTTAAAATTCATGTATATTAAAAAAAATGGCAGGAAATTTTGGAATGCAACAATTAATTCCCATTGTAAACAAATTGCAAGATGCATTTGTGCAAATGGGCGTGCACATGTCTTTAGATCTGCCACAAATTGCAGTAGTGGGTGGTCAATCCGCTGGAAAAAGTTCTGTGCTAGAAAATTTTGTCGGCAGGTGAGGGTTTAATTTAAAAGTAACGAAACAAACAAGTTATACGGCTAATGGCTATCGTTAGAAGCGTTGGGAGAACAATCTCAAACCGTTTACTAGGCTCATATTTGTGTAAAACTTTTATTGTCTTTGTTAGTAGTTATATTTTAATATTGTTATTGTAATATTTTTAATATTGTGCATTAAAATTTATGTGGGGAAGTGCCTAAAACTATGTATATTTTTAAATTAAACTATAGGGAATTTATAAAATCTATGTTGCTATACGTTTTTATATTTTTGTGTCGAAAATGTTATGAGAATAGTCTTTCTCGTTAAACTATATTTAAAACTTCAAAAATACTTTTTTTTTACATTTGTAACATTTCTTTTTTGGTTAAACACAAATCATAATATATTATGTGCAGTCAATGCTTTATTATTTTTAACTTTTGCCCAAGATATTAGATTCAAATTGTTTATGACACACATAATTTTATTTGCTTGTTCAATGTTATAAACATACATGGCAAAATCAAAAATATAAAATAGATACAACTTCTCAATACCCTAATATTTGTTACAGGGATTTTTTGCCTAGAGGTTCTGGTATTGTTACAAGAAGGCCACTTATCTTGCAGTTAATAAATAGTAATGCAGGTAAATGTATTGAAAATGTATATATATATGATTTTGCTACTGAATAAAGTTATTAAGGTTATGTTGGCTTTAAAAGAAATTATGTATAGTACAAATCATTCAACACTTTATTAAAAATGACAATGACTTTTTTACATTTTATCTTTTCATTGTTTGTAGATATATATTTTTTTATTGTGTTCAGGAAATCTATATTTAAAATTTTGTTAACTCTTATGTAACTTGTTTATTAAAATTAAAAAAAATTCTGCAAGTAAATATGTAGCCTTCAGCAATTATTGATATTAATTGCTCTTGACCATTACATTAATAACTGTCATCCTCTGTTTTTGGTTATTTACTTATATAATTGCCTTGTGTGAGGAATACTGAATTCTGTTTAAATAATTATGTAAAAAAAATTACTGCATGACTTCTAGCAACAAAATACATAAATTAATGTTAGCACAAATGTTGCCCGAAGTTAAGACACCTGTTTTTCTCTTTTGTATGTATGTGTATGAAGGACACAATTATTTAAATATAATTTATTTTTCTAACTCATCCGTCTTCTATGTACAGAATATGCTGAATTCCTACACTGCAAAGGTAAAAAGTTTACTGATTTCAATGAGGTGCGTGGTGAGATTGAAGCTGAGACGGATCGCATCACTGGCTCTAATAAGGGAATTTCACCAGTTCCCATTAACTTAAGAGTCTACTCACCAAATGGTAAGTACTGTCTTTCATTCTTCTACACAATGAGAAGCCGAGGTTTTAGTAAATTATATTTAAGCAGTACTTTGATAAAAAAGTAACAAGTACTGTTACTACTACGACATTATTGGAATTAACATAGTATTTCATAGTACATACTTAACACTCATGAATGATAGAATGTTAAATTTGTTTTGTCTGTTGATCTATAAAGATGACTTTTTTTTTTGTGGATCCATTTATACTAGAAAATGCATACTGGCTGAAAATGCGTCCTGAAAAACCTAAATTTGTATTGAAATAAAAGTAATTAATACACAATTACAACTTAAGTGGTACAATTAAGTCAAAATTGAAATTTCAAGTCTGCAAAACCGCTGACAGATAGATGTATGTTAATGATAGCAAATTAGATGTAAATTTGAACTGATTCAATATCAGCTGCTTGTCATGTTGAGTTTCCCTTTATAAATTGGGTTTGTGTGTCACCGACTCATTGACATTTGCCCTTTATCATATAATTGACATAATTTCAAATTGAATTTCTGAACTTGGCAAGAATTCCTTTAATAAATTGTTTGTCACTGAAACTTAACATATTTATGGCTGTTTATGGTTAAACAAACATCACTACATTCTGTGTTAATGAACTCGGTTGTAAACTCATAAAAATTTTATTAATTGAAATTATGATAATTTTTTATAGGATTTACCTTCTGACATAAAAGGAAACTTAAATCAAATTTATGTGGCCCCCATCATGATTTGTAAACTCTTGGTCAGTTTTTTTTTATGGTGGAGAGCCAAATACCAAATTCTTTGAACAATTCGCACTAAATTCTTTCAATAAAATGCTTATGTACATCGCTTTGCCTTGAGACAAGATAAGTATGTAAGACAGGAAGGATATTTGCTATCGACGCATTTTGTGTTTGGAATAAAAAACTTGAATGTTGACTAGACATTGAGCAATTCTGAAAAATGGGAAGATTTTTTTCTTTATGTTCTAATAATTTCCTAAAGTGGAGTATCATATTAGTTTAAGGAATGTACAGAATAATACATTCATGACTCTCAAGTGCAGATCAGTTTATACAACATTGCTCTAATTTGAGTTCCTAATCGTCAAATATATCCAAGCTTTACAAGATTCCTGATTCTTAGCTCTCAGAAGCAACACTCCTTGCTTGATCTGCATTCTGCTTAACTCCAATGATAAACGTATAGAATTAGTTCCAAGGTAGAGTAATATCGACCTTGATGCAGTAGCTGTGAAGGGTACAGATAGCATAAATCTCAAAGATTAGCAAAACCTTTCCTCTATTTCCAATGTTAACTAAGCAGGTTTATCCTATACTAGTAAAAACCGTACTAAAAAATAGAGTTCCAATGATAATATCTTAGATAGCAGAATATTTATACGAGAAAAAGTGACACTTTTAAGTTTTAGGACTTAATAAATTTGGAGGCCATCTGGGAAATAAGTGTCTCCAAAAAACTGGAAATATTTAATAAAATCGAGGACTTGACTTCATTCTGCTAAGATTAATGCTATTTCCCATCCACATGGGATGATTACATATCATTTCTTTTTATGGTTCTGGGTTTATAATTCTCTCTGTAGTCACTGACTCAGTGTGACGATGAATAATAGGAAATAGCCACAAACTTTAATGTCATGTAAATGTTTCATTACTTCATATTGCCAAAAAAATCTTGTGAGTTTTTCCTTGACATTCGCAATAAAAAGTCTTTCACAAATTGATTGTGTATATTTTGTATGTAGAAAAGAAGTATGACAAAATATTCATCTCTCATTTCCCCACATTTCGCACATGTACTTAGGTATCGAAAAGAATATATTCTAGAAACTTCCCACAAAAAAATCTCGTTTATTTCCAAACGTATTTTTGTCAAATTAACAGTTCCCAATGTTTTAAAATGAACGTTTATCACTAGGGAAGTGATGCAATCTATGATGCTGTGCTGTTGATACGATAAACAATGAATCACTATTGAAAATTTCTTAGACAATTTATTGTTTATATAGTGCTTGTATTTTATAAACGATTCTTATAAACATATCGGTTTTAATCTTAATAGATAATATCATTTAGTTGTCTAGTTACACGTTCTAGATGCTATCGTTATACTTTTTACTATCTGTTGCCTGCGGTGTTGCCTGCTTATCAAAATCCCTCTGAGATATTATGCATTACGATCATTATGAACTTTCATCCGTTAACTCGAAGGTACCTTAAACAGTTCATGATTTGATGACAATGGACCTTAAGAGAGAGTCCTTTCGATTTAAAACCCCCCTTCAATTGAAGTGTTTATATATAGATTGGCAACGATTTAGTTTAACTGAGAATTTTTCTTTTGAAGTGGTTTAAAAAGTAGCCAAGCACCTCTTTAAGACATTACCCACCTCGGAGTGGTATTCTCGACAAAAATTTAAAGTTTCCAGTTTTCATGTAGATATCGTATAAATTATAAACATTATACTCGTTTAGGGAAAGAGTTTTTTTTTTTAGAAATTACAAACAGACATTTAAATTTCATTCTTCAGTATAAATGTGAATAAAAACGATAAAGGAAGTGTATTATTATAAATAAAGATAAAAATCAAAGTATACTAATTAAGAAGAATTACGTAAAAGAATTCGCAATAATGTACACACGTTGATGTGATTAAGGTTAATTGTAAGATTTCTAATGTTTTCGTTTTAACTTAAAAATAGAAAATTGTTATTGCTTTGCGATAGTCTTTCAGAGAATAGAGCATTTCGATTATATGAGCTCCTCGTCTGAATGAATAATTCGGTTATGGACGAAAAAATCTCCAATATGTATTATATTCATTATTAAGCCAGGCTATGGTAATGTGCTTGAACGCATTTAGAACAGAAATGAATAGCGGACTTCTCCTGACGCGACTAATCTCATTATATCTTATCAGTCTCCTATCAGTCTTCATGTATTAATAGTTTATAGTACTTCATCAAACATCTAGATCTGTACACATTACTCGCACAAATAAATTTCGTAACCGCTATATGAACGGTTAGCCATTAAGCGTATACATAGAATTTTTAGCGATTTATTTAATTAAAATTAAGTGAACACTTAATTTGAATCCCTTTATATAAAACCTTTTCCAATCTGTGATGTATTGTAACTGTAAATTGTATATCATTAGCTTAAAAAAATATATTCTTTTACGAGAAAGTATGTTAGAATTCGTTAGTAATAATCATTCGTTCTACTCACTACTCACCATAACGAAATGAATGATTATGAATGAATTGATACGCTACGAACCGGATTTGGAAGTGGTAACTGGCATGAATTGATTCAGTGTGTAGTGATTACCAACGAATTTATATGAATGATTAAGTATGACAATATGTTCAATTAAATGAAACTAATATTTTTCACGATGAAACTAATATTTATCACGGTTGCTGAAAAGTAACGGAAACGTCGGGAGTATGTAGTTTTTTACAAAAATAAATCACGCGTAGTTTATCCGAAAAATATTAGTTTCATTTAAATGAATAAAACTCGCGAAAATCTTAGATCTCATTAATATGTTAAATAACTAATATCTAACAGTGCTATACTATTTAAGTTTAATCCTATTAAAATATTATTGGTATAGAAATAAACGATTTATAAGAATTCTCGTCTGTTCCACTGCTGATAACTTTATTATTATTGAATATAATTTATTTAAAAGAACACATTATATTGTTTTATGCGTAATAATAATATAAACATTCTTTATCAAGTGTTTTATCTTCGTGACATAAAAAAAAAGATTGTTTTATTGTACGATTGTGTGACTGATAACGTAAAAACATTGTGTTCACTACCATAAACACGAGTATACATCGTCACTACATACGGAACGTTTCCCGTTTCTCATTCATATATATATATATATCTATATATATATATACATATATATATTATGAATGAAAAAACTGTTAACGCTCCGTATGTGCTGTGACCATGCAAACGAAGATTAGTCATACATTTTATCATTTATAAAACTTAGCCCGTTATATTATTATAGTTTTCGTGACGATACAAAACTTTTGTAATGTTATGTATGTTTACCGGAAATTATTTGTATATTAAATACGAAATTATCTTTGATAAATAATGTCTGTACCGTTTATGCATGTAATAAATTAGTAACAAGATTATTAAGAGTGCCTACCTATTTAAATATGTCAATAAGATATTACCGTTTCATTATTATCATATTATTATAATTAAAAAAAATAAATAACAACATGATTTTATAATCCTCAGTCTAATATTATACCAGTGTAAACAGACACATCAATTTTTCATAGCCCATATTCCGCGCGCATACATTTTTTACGTCTGCGTTTATTTCTCCCGATGGGGTCAAAGCACTCTTTGATAAATGTTTTGGTAACAATACGTAGCGGTTCTATCTTCTGAATCACCGCGTCCTTCATTTGCTTCCGATATTTATTCCGATATTTAAGGTCATTACCGAATATATTGACTTGGTTACATTAATATTAATGTTTTATATATTATTTTATTATGATTGACGATGAACTGTTATTTTAAACAAATATTTTACATTTTTTATTCCTAAATTTGTTTTTTTATATATTTGTTTTAAAATTCAGTGCAGAATGCTTAGTCCAAATTTGTATCGTCACACCGCGTACGGAGCGTTAATAGTTTTTCATACAAAAATCTTCTCAAATTAGGTTATTTAATCAGAAACGATAACGTTTCGTATTTAGTGCGACGATGAAAACAAATGTTAAGCATATATAATCGATTTTTATAGCTTTGTCGTATTAATTTCAATATCTGCGACAACTTTATTATTTAGCGAATGTTGACTTATACCTTCTTATATCTTAAATATTCGGAAGTTAGTTGAACCGTGTTATAGACCATTTTTTTTTTATATTAACCTCATATTCGTAATATGCATTAAGCAATGTATTTGTTTTTTGACATCTCAAACACAGTAGAAATACTATTTAAAGATTAAAATTATGAGTAATTGTTCCAGTAAACTAGATGCCGAAATATTTTTGTATATCTAAACGTGTTATATCTTTTGTTATGAGGAATGAGACCTTACACCAGTAAATCAAATCTCCATAATCTTGACGTAATTTTTGAACTCCTAAAAAGGCGAAAGATAGCTATAAATAATAATTTACTAAATTATAATTTTATGACTACTTCTCAAAAAAAAAAACAATTAAATTTTGTAAATATTCTATAGACGCGCTATTATTGGGTAAGTGGAAAAAAATTTTTTTGATTACAGTATTGAACTTGACGTTGATCGATTTGCCTGGCCTGACGAAGGTGCCCATCGGAGACCAGCCGGCGGATATCGAGCAACAGATTAAAGCGATGATCTTCCAGTTCATAAGACGCGAGTCCTGCCTCATCCTAGCTGTGACGCCAGCCAACACTGACTTGGCGAACAGCGATGCCCTCAAACTTGCCAAAGAAGTTGACCCACAGGGTAGGACCCACACACCTTTTTTGTTCATTAAAGACTATATTTTATTAATTATTCCACTTGTTACGAATGTTTACGAATCAGTGTCATTGTATATGCGTAATCGTCAACTGCTTGACCAAGGTTTCCTTTAAACTATACTACACGACCCATATTTGGCCTTTTCAATTCATTGACATTTCGCTATACTGTTCAGATTCGCGGCACACCTAATAGGTGGTCTCTCCGCGCTACTCTTATATGTAGAAATATTCCCAAAATAAAAATTTAAACCAATATAAGGTTATTCGTTGTAGGTCTGCGTACTATCGGTGTGATAACTAAGCTGGATCTCATGGACGAGGGTACTGATGCTAGGGATGTATTGGAAAACAAGCTGCTGCCTCTGAGGCGAGGGTACATCGGTGTTGTGAACAGGTCGCAGAAGGATATAGACGGGCGCAAGGATATATCGGCAGCACTCGCCGCTGAAAGGAAGTTCTTCCTCAGGTGAGTTAAGGGTATCGAGTTGGCCATGTGCTTCTTATAATGGTCAACTTTTATTTAAACCATAAAGGTACATGAGTAAAGTTGATTTGTGCTTTTATTGAGAATTACCAACTAAAAGAGCTTATTTTACAAATCCAAAAAAATAATATAAAGTAATTTAACAGAATATAAGTTCCTCGATAGAGTTCTAATTGCTATTATAATTCCAGCCATCCCTCCTACCGCCACATCGCCGACCGGCTCGGCACTCCGTACCTCCAGCGAGTGTTGAACCAACAGCTCACCAACCACATTAGGGATACTCTGCCAGGGTTGAGGGACAAGCTGCAGAAACAATTGCTCACCCTGGAGAAAGACGTCGATCAGTACAAACACTTCCGACCAGATGATCCATCCATCAAGACAAAGGCCATGTTGCAGTATGTAGATTTAAGATTGATTTATTATATGAACATGGAAATACATTGAAAGAAAATCGCGATTTCTTCCCGAAAATTTTTTTTTACTATGTCTATATATTTCTGGATAATTTAGAACAGATTTCTACAAATTAATTTTTTTTCTGCAAAGCCTTGAATCGATATTGTCAATGATATAATTCATGTACAGAAATAAATCGGAATTTCTTCATTTTTTTTAAATCAAAAAAATAACCTTTCGAATGGTTTCTCGAGCATTTCAATTAATAATTTCGTTTGGCACCTTCCAGAATGATCCAACAGCTGCAGACGGACTTCGAGAGGACCATCGAAGGTTCTGGCTCAGCTCAGATCAATACCAACGAGTTGTCAGGTGGAGCGAAAATCAACAGATTGTTTCACGAGAGGTTCCCCTTTGAAATTGTTAAGATGGAATTTGACGAAAAGGAGCTACGCCGCGAGATCGCATTCGCCATTAGGAATATTCACGGTATAAGAGTAAGTAAACTTTTTAACGTTCTAAATTAACTTATATATTTATTTATAGATATATTAAACGGTTTCTTGCAAATTTGTTGTAGGTTGGTCTTTTTACACCTGACATGGCGTTTGAGGCTATAGTAAAGAAACAGATCGCAAGACTAAAAGAACCTAGCCTCAAGTGCGTCGATCTGGTCGTGCAGGAGTTATCAAATGTGGTTCGCTTTTGCACTGAAAGGGTACGTTTTATGATACGTATGTTGCTTATAGCAATATTAACTAAAAACTCTATCTTTTTCAACGTAATATAGTAGACACTTATTGGACACTTTATATGAGAATTATACGCCTAAATGACATTTGTTCTCTTACTCTCTAACAAGTCCACTAACAATTGTCATGTTTTAAATAGAAGAATTGCAATGTATTAAAGGCTTCAACTATATCTCTGTCCTTGTCAAACTTTTTTAAATATTAAAGTGAATGTGTCCGTCTCTGTTGCACTAATAGTCAGTTATATCTTAATTATTTTCTGTCTTTGCCAAGATGTCCCGCTACCCGCGTCTTCGCGAGGAGACCGAACGCATCATCATGTCTCACGTACGTTCACGTGAGCAGCAGTGCAAGGAACAGCTCGTGTTGCTCATCGACTGCGAACTTGCATACATGAACACTAATCACGAGGACTTCATAGGATTCGCCAAGTGAGTACTCCCATAATGATACCTTAGAATTTCGCGAGCACACATTTAAATAAGACTATGCTGTTACCGTGGTCATAGTTGCTGAGAAGTAATTAAAAATGACAATATAAAAGGTTTTTCTTAAAATATCAATAAAAACCGAAAAAATGCATAGTTTTATTTAAGAGTTCTCCCATAGTTCCCTTTAATATAGTCTATGGTCTGTACAGAGATGTAAGATTATAATCATTTTATTACATGAGGGCCAAGGATGAATGGTAATTACATTTGCAAAATAATTATTTCTTTTTAATGCTAAGTCTAGGCTAGGACATTGAATTTATTGTTTGAATAGTTTTGCAAGCTATTAATTTTTAAATTTATTTTAGTGCTCAAAATCAATCTGAAAATTCAGCTAAGTCAGGTCATCGCGCGCTCGGTAACCAGGTTATTAGGAAAGGTTACATGTGCATTCACAATTTGGGAATTATGAAAGGTATGTCCCAGTGATTGATTGTCAATGGTTCATAATATAATATTTGTAATAATCATCAAGATATCTCCAGTGACAATAATATGGAGGAAAAAATAATTTCATATATGTGATTTATAATGATTTTAATTGTTATTTTAGGAACTATAATTTCGTTTCCAGGAGGTTCCCGCGACTACTGGTTCGTGTTGACGTCGGAGAGTATCTCGTGGTACAAGGATGAGGAGGAGCGTGAGAAGAAATACATGCTGCCGCTCGACGGACTTAAGCTGAGGGACCTTGAACAGGGGTTCATGTCTAGACGACACATGTTCGCCCTCTTCAACCCCGAGGGACGAAATGTTTATAAGGTGACCTATGACCTTATATACTATAATGACTGTCTCCAGACGTCAAAACTAATTAATCAAAAAAATCAAGCCAATAATACATTTTTTAACCCCTTCCTTTTTTCCTGATCAACAAAAGTACTTCATAACAATCTAGATATAATTTTAAAAGAGAAATGATACAACAATATCTAAATTTACTACATTTGACCTCTACCTTTTTTTTCTGTTTAACAAAAGTTCTTGATAACAATCTAGATGTACCTTTCGGGAGAAACAATACAATAAAATCTATTTTCCTCGTGGATTTTGTCTCCGACGTCGATTTTAGATAAGCTAAAGTGTGATCACGTTGTTTATTCATCATTATAATTTTCATGTTGGCTTCAGGAAAAGTTGAATAGTTTATTAAAATAATTTAAAGATAATTTCAATAGACCAAATATTTGCTAACGGAACATTGATATTGAATCAGATGACATCTATAATAATTATGTTTATAATCAGATATATGAGCTATTTGAATGACATTTATTTTTGGTCGTGTTATAGGACTACAAGCAGCTAGAACTTTCATGTGAAAATCAAGACGATGTGGATTCGTGGAAGGCTTCGTTCCTGAGGGCCGGCGTGTACCCTGAGAAGACTTCGGAGGCGGCGAACGGGGATGAGGTCCGTATGATTTGGTTCTGCTTTTAGGGTTGCCTGTTTTTCGTCTTTATCCTCTGTCGTATCTCCTATCTTTGTTTTGTTTTTTTTTTTTATTTTTTTTTTCTTTAACTTTCGAACCTATAGCATAGTATTGCTTTATAATAATTATTATAAAAAAAACTATATTAATATTATTTATTATATATTTGTACAAACATATTTTATTGTTTATGATATCACTGATTATTTATTGTTGCCATGCCGTACAGAGCGAAGGAAACGAGGTTTGTCCATGGAGGATTTTTAAAATCGTCTCATAAATCATTACGTCACTTCCATATAACATAGCAGTGTCTTCTAGAAGACTATATATATTATTAATGTTTTCTTGGATATCAATACAGATCTGGTGTAGCATGAGGCATGTAGTGTACTAATTGTGTTGCAACTGTCATATAATCATCATTAATGATTTTTTTCATAATAAATGTGTAAGAACAGTGTGTTTTAACATGTTTGATATTCACAGATGTGTGTTTGTTTTGGCTTCAGTCACTCGCACACGCTAATGCTTCCTATAACATCGTTAAAATCAGCTTTAATAGTGAACATTATTTTCGGGAGTTACATTTTATAAATCCTATCGATTCAGAGCAAACTGATTGTTATATACATTTTTTTTGTTTGTTATTGTTTAAGCGTTGTGTTTATTTATTTTTTTTTAGTTATTTCCGCCTTTTCCGGGGTTGGGTGGAAATAAGAAAGTAAGTCTAAAATAATTTCCAAGCTTGTGTGCTGGATTTTGAATTTGTATATAGGTGATGTGATGGATTTTATTGAACGTGCCATAACGCATGTGGGATTTTTTTAAAATAATTAGCTTATATTTATGAGGCGGCAGTGTGGTTAAATTGTTATAGTTTAGGTTATTGAATATAAATATTAAAGGCGGTCCTTTTTACTAATTGCACTCTACGGTGAGTATTTTCTAACACATCAATAGTTAGATGGTGGTATTAGGCGGCTGTGCAGGCTAGAAAAAAAATGCATGTTTTAAATAATAACAAAAATAAATAAATAAATAAAAAATAACATTTGGCTGATCTAAGGCTTCACATAATGTCATTATCATAGTTTTTTTACTAGATGGTGTACAAATTAGAGATAAAATGCTTTTATAATTTGAATAGACACGATCTCACTAAAATACAAACAAATTCGCAGGCATTTTAAACATTTAATACATTTTCTCTTTTGAAAAAAAATAAAATAACAAAAAATCTTTGAATTTTTATATACACATATAATATTTAAACATATAAGTCTATAAACTTAAAACAATAATAGTGGTCGAATAATGAACCTTAGTGACATGAGATTTATGACTATATAATAAAATGATTATTTACTATAGAGATGTGACTGCAACTAAACAGATTGAAAAAAATATATATTACATACTTCAATATAAATCACATAAGGACATAAAATATAAAAAATCTCATTAATCAAGATACTAACAGATAACACATCTAATAGAAAAATGGTGGCAATAATATTAAAAATTTTAAATGTGTGCAAGCGAAAAACTAATCACAATTGATAGAACTCGTCTATCAATAAAATATCATTTTAGCAAACAACACTAACATACTCAGAGACTAACAAATCTACCGGTATTTATTCGTTCCCAACACCAAATATACTACAGCATTGTGAATGTGTCCTATATTATGTTTTAATACAATAACATGTATTCCAGAGTTCGGATACATCGGTGACCAGCAGTATGGACCCTCAGCTGGAGCGTCAGGTTGAGACGATCCGTAACCTGGTGGACTCTTACATGCGTATAGTGACCAAGACAACCCGGGACCTCGTCCCCAAGACCATCATGCTGATGATAATCAACAACGCCAAGGACTTCATCAATGGGGAGCTGCTGGCACATCTGTATGCCTCCGGGGATCAGGTAACACTGGTTTTTGGATAGTTATCTATGAAGAAGATATTATATGTATGAAAATCAGTCTGAGATTTTTTTTGTGAAAGAATTAGTAGTTTTCTTGTTACATTTCCAAAATTCTTATCCTTTACTTTATATAATTTTAGAAAAAAAAAACCCTTTTAAGCAGACCTCAGGCATCCTATAACGAGATCAAAAGTACTGGGTACACATTGGATGTTTTGGATATTTCTTTATATTTTTGTTGCTAACCTTTGTTACTGTTGAATGTGCCTGTATAAGTTTTATTAGATACAACACTTAAAGCCTTTTCCCACCAGTCCCAAATGATGGAGGAATCACCCGAGGAGGCTCTGAAGCGAGAGGAGATGCTGCGAATGTACCACGCCTGCAAGGAGGCGCTCCACATCATAGGCGACGTGTCTATGGCCACCGTGAGCACCCCCGTGCCGCCGCCTGTTAAGAACGACTGGCTCGAGAGCAGGCTGGACTCCAACCCGAGACTGTCTCCGCCGTCACCGGGCGGCCCGAGGAGAGCTGCGCCCGCGCAACAAGGTTCATATCATTTACTAGTGATAAGGTCTTAGCGGAGTTCATTAGATCGTTTGTGGGTCTTAATGGGTGTTATCTCGAGGAGTTGTAACAGACTTCTTATTGGTGCGAATTTAAAAAAAACAATTGTCAAGAGGACACGTGCTTTTCAACAAAACCCTCATCTCGTTTTCTCATTACTACACAGCCATCGGAAACTAATCGAAACTGGGTTAAATGTTGAATAATACAATTTGTAAAGTAAATCCTTAAAATATAAACTATAACACATACATATTATGGTGGCCAGTGAGATTACGCATTACATAAAACCTCCGTGTACCCAGGGTCACTCGGCCAGCGTGGTGCTCCCCCAGTCCCCGGTGGTGGCGCCGGTCGCCCCGCCCCCCCTCTGCCGTCCCGGCCTGGAGGAGCCGCCCCCCCACCCCCCGCCGCAAGACCCGGACCCGGACAGGGCCTGCCCGCGCCGCTCATACCGACGTGAGTACACACACTCACATACAACTGTATATACCATCACACATACAAACAATGTTTAATGAACCAGCAGATAAAGATACAAGTTATATATCTTACATTGAAATACATAGTTTTTACTTATACATAAGGCAACTGTAGCCTTAGAATCTTATATTTAAATAAATGTATATTATATGTACATTTGTATGTGCTCTCGCTGTATACACGTATTACAAGCTTCGCTTTTATTATAAATAATGTTTCGAGGGTGATGTAACAGCCATAATAGCAATCCGCGTGGGCCTGGTGTTCATGTATAACTATCTGTTAATAACAATATACCTTTGCTAATATTATATATGTATCAAGTATGTACGTATTGGCGAAGGTAGCAATAGTTGTATGGTTGTTCGCAGACGGCGTTAAGCGAGCAGAACCGGATACTAGACATAACTTATAAACTTGAGGTACTAACAGACGAGCATGTTGACTTAGTACAACTTAACAAACACTCATATGTTTTGGTTTTATATCACGTATATATATGTCGTTCTTACTATATATAAAATGTTGATATTGAAATGGCCATTATAACATGGACTCTGCTAAGTTGTGTATTAGGTGATTGGTTATTTATGTATGTAATAATGTTGCTTCCGTTTTATATAACACAGAAATAATTTTTCGGTTATTTTTTATGGATGAACACTCTTACTGCTTATGAATTCAACGGGCGATGTGAGATACTTGTACATTAGATTTTTTTTTCTAATTTTCATTCTATACACTTTGTTAGCAATCTCGAGGTTGTGCAAACATCGAAGGGCCTTTAGGAAATTATTTATATTAGAATTTTATTATACTATACCACTTTCTATGAATATTTTGATAGTTTTATTATCAATGATGTATACTAGCTGATGCTTGATGGATATTTTCTGTTGTATTTTTTGTTCTCGCGGTCAGTTCTTGTAACTCTTAGACCGTACCTGTAATAAAAGCACTGCATGACTCGTTCCAACTAATGTCTGTGTGTGGTCTTCTCTAAGCTTATGTTACTTGTATGAACTATTTCGTTTTAAGCTGCGTTTTTGAGAATCTATGAAGTCTGTGTAGTCTCTAGTGTTATATCCGTTCAACTGAATATTGTTAACGTTTTTGTTCACAGTTGCCCTGTAAGGTTGTTTGATTTTGTGTTATGGCGGTTACATTATCCGATTGAGACTTACAGAGAAGCTGTGAGATACTGTATTTCCTTCCCCTTTCTAGGGTTCCGTACTTATTTTTATTGTGTAACATTTGTTACACTTACATATCAATAGTAAAAGTTCTAATGTGCTCCCCGATTCTTAGATAGCAATCATTGATTATTAAATATTTTTTAAAAAAAGGTAAGGAACCCTCGAACGTAGTTTATTCAATACCAATTTGGTAGGTCATTGATCTAAAAAGGTAATAATAATAGGCGTCCCGGATCCGGCGGCGGTGTAGTCGGCCAGCTACCTCCACATATGAGACAGCAGATCAACCAGGCTGTAGGACAGGCGGTAACCAACGCTGCCATCAGCGAACTGAGCTCCGCCTTCGCTAAGTTCAAGTAAACTACAGATTATATACGGCTGTAATAACAACAGATTATATAAAGCTGTTATAACCATAGACTATACGAGGCTGTAATAACCACAGATTGTGAGAGATTGTAACTTCACGCGTGCACACATCACATAAAAGGTCTGTAATGAAAAATTTAAAGTGCATACATTTTTATTAAATGCACAAATTAGACAATAATATGTATAACTTATTGGTGATTATTACATATCTTTTTTTAAACATTTTTATTTTGTTAAAATGTTGAAAAATTCCCAACGAGACGTGCACTTGTGAAGTCGCTTTAGTTGGTTAATGTCTAACATTGTATCCTCCTAGACCTAACAGCTTTGTGTTGTAACAAAAAAAATTTAATATCCTTTAATGTGTACATAACCTACATAATATTATTTGTTCTATATACATATAAAAATTAACAATTAATTCTGTCGCGCCGACCAACACATGTATGATATAGCAAAGACATTGTATGAAATTATGTTAAGCGTTTAAATTTAAGTTCTATTAGATAGTTTTATTAATGTGAAAAAAAAAATAAATAAAAAAATGTTACCATATGTATTAATCGTAGTAGAAGATCACACACGATGTTGCCGCTCCGGTCAGCTGTCACTGGTTTGTTGTTTGGTGTCTAGGGATCCTCACCTTAAATACGGATAGTGACACGTTTGGCATTAGTGACGTAGCGGTTTGTAAGTGACGCTGACCACGCTGGTTACACGAGTAAATTGTCTGCACACTGTAATGCAAAACTAGTATAACGTGTCTATAATAATAATGAGGATATATATTAATATATTAAGACTCCCCCAGCGCCAAAACTAACAGTTTATACGTTTAGGAATTGTGAAGATGTTCAGTATTAACTGCGTGTTACGATGCAGTGCTTTAAAGATATTTCAAATTATACGATCTCGGTCCGTACACACGGACTGTGTTAGAATACCGTTTGTAAAAAAAGTAATATATTTATATTTTCTTTTTTGGAAATTAAAATGTAAAGATATTCAGCGGCTTGAGGATAGTTTGTATATTGGGTGGATTTAGTTGTCGCGTGAGGTATCAGGATGGCATCGGACGAAGCATATCAAGATTTGTTTCTATGTTTTTCTTTTGTAAAGCAACCGTTTTTTAATATGTAATTTTTAATATAATCTGTTGTTGTACGCACTCTACTGTATGTAGCGTTAGATGCGTAGAAATGCAAAATGTTCTCACCAAGTCTAGGTGTTCCGTAGCTTAGGGACTTCAGATTATACAGAGTCCCCAGTAGATAAATAATGTTACGCATTTAATCAGATATATTACGAATAGCTTACCCGTTGATGTGTCACAAACGAAAACAATCATGAAGTTATGGGCGTTGGATTTTAATAATGAGATTGTATGTAAAACTATGTATATGTACTTATAATAGCGGAGACCAAAGTCGTCTGTGTTGTTGCTGCTAGCAATATCTTTGGTCAATTACTAGGATGGATTCGATATTGCATTGTTATGAGAGTAATCGTTGAATTAATCGATTTTTGAATCTTGATATACATATATATATAACGTGTAGAATTTTTCGCTTGTCATTCTATACTTATCCGTTTACTCTCGGTACTTGAATAGATTTCAAACTTACTTCGACTTGTAGCTGTGGGTTTAGAGTGTATGACGTCACTGTAAACAGTTCCTACAATTTTACCGCTCTAGCTAATCGTTCGTCGCGCCAATGTTGACGATATTATATGGAAGTGATATCATAAAAGTTTTGCTCTCTTGTTAATAGCGTTTTAGTACCATCGAAAATGATATAGGAACACATTGTTGGATTTGATATAGTTTATTGATATTGTTAATCTTATGCTGTATAAAATAGATTAATTAAATGCTATACGTGTACATGATGCTTTTGATTTCATCCCGCTGTCATAGATGAAAGTAAATAGCTTCGTCCTTTTAACAAACTAATATGCGACTGGACTTGGATTAGGTAAGAGAAATGTTTTTTATTAATTATTATTTTATACTTGTATAACATGTTGAAAGATCATTTTAGTTTTTTTTTTCACACAGACATTACCAAACAATAGTGCTAGTGAGGCCGTCGGAGAGAAAACTTGAGTTTAATTTGAAAATGACATTCCAGTAATTTTTATGTCATTTTCAAAATGACATTCCACCTATTGTTATGTCATTTTCTGAAATTGATTAAACTTATGATGTTATTTGAATAAAAACTTTATTTACAATTTAAATCCCGTGTAATGGTTATATTATCGTTTTGACCTCCATCTTGATTATTTCGAAGTTGACGTGTCATCGGGAAGAGAAGTGAAATGATTTATATTAAATAATAAAAACGTGAGCTAGATACGAAAATATAGTTTTTTATGTAAATGTGTATAAGGAACTGTTATAGCGATAGACCTATATATCGTCTCCCGGCGATAGACCCGCTACGTACAATGTACGAATCCAATAGTAAACAGATCTTATTGAAGTATTTACGACAAGTGTAATTTATTTAAAGACAAGGTGTGATAGAGCAAAAAAAAATTCTCACCTCATATTTTTATTGCTAATGTACAACATATGAGCGACTCCACAATGCTTGCATTTTTTATTATTATCATTTCATACATGTTTTATGTTCCAGACTGTATGTTATTTTAATGCTGTAACTATTTTTGAATTTTATTTATTTTGTTTAGACCCAATCTGCTTTCCCTTTTATGGATGTAACATGTATTATATTTTAAGGTTTATTTGTTTATAACTAATATAGTGTTATGTCAATAGCCGCCCGGTCCCTACCGTGCCGCCGAAGCTGCCCGAACGACCGCAGAACGGACGGCCATTTTGAAAACATCGCCGACATTTTGTTGAGCTACAATGTAAATATGATATAACCGGGTAAACCCTCGTTCTTAATACACGACGAGACGCTTGGTTCATAAATTATTTATGTTTATTTAAATTATAAATTAAGATTGTTTTAAGTAGCGAACTTAACAAATTATATTTTAAACGCCGCTTCATCTTTGGGCAGCCTATTAATTGTGTTAGTTTAATACCTCCTGTATATATTTCACCTTTATTTTAATATGTGACGAAAATTTTGCTTAAATATGTCGAGATTGGAGAGATTATTTGAAATTGTGATAGTTAAGAAGGTGCTTTAAATTATTTTCTGCGCGGCTTCGCGCCTTCGAGGAAGTGAAATGTTTCTTATGTGGCATTTAATTAATTCTGTTGCGTGACAGTCACCGTGAATATCAGAAAAATATTGATTTGTTTCCAATTTATGTAACTCGGTTTTTCTTTTAACTCGTATCCCGAAATTAGAACACTATATATTTCATTACAAAAAAAAAAAAATATCCATACATTCCTTACAAGTTCACGCGACAGCAAAGCGTATCTTTGAATATTGTATATACCTAGATGTTATAAAATGTGGACCTGTTTATAAAGTGTACTTGTGTATACGAACTGTAATAAATGTGTATATAAATTATTATTATTGCCTTTTACTCATATATTACCATACGACAAGTAGAACTTTGGCTTATTATTGGTCAAGTTTAAGCATAAGTCAGGCTATTCCGCCCTATTATTATTATTTTTTTCCATAAAAGTATCTTAACGTCTACTAAACAGGAATTAATGAGATAGTGAATTTTATATTCCCAGTTATTACATTTAATAATAAGTTTATTTATTGAATATATTTCTTTTTTCATAAAAAAAATCTACCGAAAATTATTAATGTTGACATACTTTTAAATAGAACAGTTAATACGAAAGTTCCGGTTTCGATTGAAAGAATTTCATTACTAAAAATAAACCATAAAGATATATTAAAATATTAATTACTTTAATTCAACATCGGTTTTCATTAAAACGTTTTTACCGATCTCAGATTTCTACAAAGGTACATTAAAACCGACACGCCCCATACGGTGAAAGACAAAAAGTGACCATTATTACAATTTAATGAAGAGAAGGCTATTAGGTTGGCTTTGATTAAATCGTCGGTCAGCGATTGTTTGTCTCTGGTCCTGCCGCTGTCGCATCGCAGGGGCTTAATCTCACTCGCACGATTCTGATTACACGTGATTGTTGTATCAATCAATTCTTTTATTAAATTATTCAGTGGCCCGTTATTCTATCGCCTTTAAATCGTCTCTTAATGGCCGTGGTCAGGACGGAAGGGTTTGTGATTATGTCTAACTACTTTAACTTTAGCTCCGCTCTTTTGATTGATAGTAGCGAGACGAATGTTAAAATATCTAATTGAAAATAATAGACAATATGATATAATACAAACAGGCACAGTCAGTGAACTTTTAATAAAAATTCACATCTGGCAATATTATATGTCATTAGTAAGTCAGTTTGACATAGGTATGTATAAAATACATGTTTTGTCATAGTTCATACGTAATACGTATCCGTACGTATCGTACCTATCGCATAATATACCTAACCATGAGTGTAATAAACTTGTTACTGTTGTTATGTACTGTTTGCATTTAAATCTAAGATAAGGTAACTCAAATTATAACTATTCAGAGCATAAATTCTTCATAATAAATAAATGTTTTAATTCAAAGGAAAAAGAATAATTGTAATCAGGTTATTCGATATTTAAAAATGAATATCAACTATCTCTTCCATCAAACATAACATATGTATATGTCATGCTGTCGATATTTCATTAAATGACATAACAAAATTAGATTCACTAATAGCCACATGGTTTGTTTTTATAATAGTCGGGTATTATATTTCGCACACTTTATAAATCCATAGTAAAAGTAGGCTATATATTCAGTATTTCAAACGATCTACTTCCTGGTGTGAGGTTAATAAAGCTAATAGGTGTAATTTTGTATATAAATCATTGGGCACATTCCCCCCATCGCGACCACTAACCGAGCTATTTAGCATGCAAATGTAACAGCTTGCATTACTATTAAGTTTTAAGGTATATCGATATAATAGATTATGACGAGTACCACAACAAATTAATTTTAATACATATATTTAATCTACTTGTTAGTATGAAGTACAAAATTTAATCTCGTGGCCAATATTTACATGCTTAAATATACATAAAAGGACTTACGCTATAAAATATCGATAGGCTTGATATATGTAAATAACATAATATGTAAATATCCTTGCGAATAGTGCTGTAGCCATAAAAAGACGATATTTATGAGATAAAACTGTTAGAATTTATCTAATGTAAATGAGACAAACAAATCTTGATATTTAGTTAGGGAAATTTATGTTAATAAGTTTGAGCTATAATAAAGTTATTTTAACAAGCTTTCCTTATTTATAGATATACAGTGTTCAGTAATAATACACTTACGAGCCGATTTTGAGTTAACTAAATCAGATCCGTTATTACGAAGTAAATTACAAGAATGTCTTAAAATATGTATTTAATTAGCTAGGACAAGCGTGTGAGACTTGTATTACCGGAACAAGAATCGGCTCGGTGTTATAATTAAACAGTTGTCTAAATTAATTAGCAATAGGTGAGTTCCCACAAGTTACTAAGTCACCCTCGCTTGCGGCGACCGCTTAAAATTCTCCCAACAATTAAAGTGCGAAGTCCGCACACACACAAACACATTAGACATGCACACATGTATACTAATTACAGACGCTTTTTACGATAGTGTCAATCATATCTGGTGCGCTATGGTGTATTTGATTTTAGTTTTTAATGTGTCGAACATTATTAGATACCATCTAAGTGGTCTGTCGTCTCAATGTCGTTTATAAAAATTATGGACATGTGTTAACTTAAAATGAAACGAACTGGGAGATGTCAATATATAGTTGTACAATGTACAGCTACACACTCAAAGCCAATAGAGTTATTCTATTTTAGTATTAAACATTATAATCGAAAAACTTTTCAATCAATAGTCATCACTGGCTGAAAATTACACTTTCTTGCTTTGTTTGCTTTGTTAAAGATCCGTATCGCTCTCGTTCAAGCTGTGAGCAATCCAAAGTTTTAATATTCAGAAGGCCCTGAAGTTTCGTAATTGTATATAATTCTTGACATAATGACACCCAAAACTGTAATTTGAAAACTTACAAAGTGATTACATTGTAAATTGTGATTTAATGTTTTCGCTCCGAGCGTACGGAATGTCTAGTGTATACCCACACTATACAGTAAATGCGAATGACAATGTAACTATAATCGCTTAACATTAATATAATACGAAACTTGATTATGCACTGTGGTATCGTAAAATCATCAATTATAGGCTTAAAATAAAGAAGAGCAGGCGGTTATTGCAATGACTAGCGAACAATTTAATATTCGAGAGCATTTTAACTTTTTGTAAAGTGCAACACTTTCCCAGCCCTCATTGGAGGGTTCTTCAAAATGCTACTGCGTTTAGACAAATGAACAACGCTGCACCCTTGACGGCACACGCCATGTTACAACGATATACTGACAGCAAAAAGAGATTAGTGTTTTATATTAGGCCTTTACGAAACAGAAAAAATATTAATGAAATATTGAAAAATAATGTACTTTTATCTCAATTAATAATTTCCAAAGGAGCAACAGACAGTTTTTGTTAAAGGTTGAAAAAAATATTGCGGCAGTAAGCACGTTCCTATTTCTTTTCTTCTTTCTTAGATATATACATAAAAGTATGTACATTTATATAAAAGCGGTAAAATAAATCCATATAAAGATTTAATATAACCAAACAGAACCAGCTACCATCTAGTTAATCATGATTTCGTGTTAAACACAAAAGTTTTGCGGTACAATAGACCGTATACAATAAATCAATTGAAGTGGGTGGTTGACTTTTCACTCAAATGTGTGGTTAATTGTAACCGAAAATGACTGTTGATCGAGCCACACTTAATTTGAGTGGTTGGGGCTGTGGCGATAGGGTGGAAAGTAATGGGTCAGTTGATTTTATGATTGTTTGATATTTGTACGTATCTTGTACACCGGAAATGGTGTAATTGTAATATAATGATTTTGTAATTAGTGTTTATTTTTTAAAGTTAATTATTTTTATATTAGTACTTAACGGTATTTATTTTTATTATATTTAGTTATTAGTAATAATTGCTGTATATAAATATGGGATATCAATTTTAAGAGTATTTTTTTTCATTCCGGTTATATTACTACAAATTTAAGAATTTTGAATCTTTGTATGTACGTGGAATAATTTAAATTATCTTTAAAAGAAAATATTTAGCAAATTAATTTCCTAAAATAGATCAGTAGTTATTTCTAACATTGTTACGTATTAATATTATTTAAGTCAATCGTTGTTTATTCTTGTAAATGTCATTTTATAATACATTTAATGTTTAACTTAACGTTTCGGTCTTCAAGAGTTTTATCCTCCACCCTAACATTTGTTGTAAAGAGGGAAACAATATAATTGCTCATTTGCGTCATTTAACTTTGTGGAATATATAACAATACAAATAATGACGACCATTCTATGTTTTTTTTGTTTGTTTCAACTCGTTGCTAGGCTACGAACAAATCTTTTTCATTTCGTCGAACATCTGTCTGTTCTAACAGCTGTATCTTAAAAATACATCGTAAAATTCTGTATAAGTATTTATTGTTTGAAATAAATATAAAATTTCACGATTAATAAAGTTAGTTTTAGTGTATAATGTATTTTATTCTTCAGGCCAGTATGATTCTATAATTTTTTTAACTTTCTCGTCAACCTTTTTCCCTTCAGGCGGTTGTCTACCAAGCAGGAAGACGAATTTCTCATGACAGTCTATCATACCGAGATATTGGCCTTCAATGATCTTCAGCCTCATCGGATAGCGGTGGAATTCCGATAGATCTAACTTCGCTGCAATTTTACAAATCGACAGTTATATTATATAATTGTAGAAAGTACAACAATCTTCCAGTTTAATTCGACGGAGAAAGTTAACTAAATTGAGAGTTTACTATATAATGTCAAAGTTAAAGATTTTATACCTGACGGAGGTGGCATTTGTAGGGTCCTATAAGATCCGTTACTCTCCAACCTCTCCAAGTAATAATCTCTGGTTTTATTGCTGTTTAGGCTTTTGCAGGGTATTTCCATCTTAAGTGAAATGGTATCCCAGTTGAGATTTTCAACGTACTGACCGATGCGATCTTGTAGCTTGTTTCTTTCCTGGGATAAATATTTAAGTAATAATATTCGAAAGTGACAAATGGTAAAACGCCTAAATTTACTAGTTTGGTATTCATATCTATAAATATGATGTAATGTTGATTTACTAAAGGTTTTCCTTTGAATGTGTTTTCTCGTAAAAGCTGTTAGCAAGACAACATTATACATTTATACGTGTTTATGATATTTACCTGTTCATCGACGGGGGTAAACTCAACGCAATGAGGGTCACCCGAGCCTTTTTCCTTCTCAGTTATGAAGTGCAGTAAGTGCCACGTGCCAATCGCCTCCGAGTCGTTGAATGTCACTCCTTGGGAGAAATTCTGGCAGTTCGGACCATTTGTTCTGTCGTGAGTTTTCGCGGTTATTACCGCGGTTTGTAGTAATGCTATGAATTCAGTAAAAAAAAACATTTATTTTACAGACTCAGATATTATTTTAATGATGTATATATGTGCATTCAAACTTCTGCTAAATTGACTTTGGACGTATTATTTCTTCTTGATTTATTATGTATAATAATATCTTGATCAAGAAATTAATGAAGGATGAATTAGATTTACTTTTACTCTAGAAAAGATAATCCAGATACGAACTTACGCATGATGATATATTATCTTTAATGAAGTCGATGGTTAAACCTAATTTTCTAAATTGAAAGAGATCCAATACTAAGTGGTTTTACTCCGTCGCTAGTTAAAACTTACTGTAATTGATATATTATCGTAAATAAACTAATAGGATATAATTACCGAAGGACAGTAGCAGCATCAGCTTCGACATGTCGTGGTACAGCATGGGCTGCGGTAATGAACTGAATGACTTGATTAGCTGTGTCCAAAGGATAACAGCATTAACAGGTCATTCGGAAACTTGGGCTGTGGAGAAGGCAGTTTTTACTTACGTTCTTGGCCAATTACTTACATGAAATTCGTTGAATTTAAGCAAACGAAATTGTCAATTTCTTCAGTAATATTACACATCAGTCCCTATATAAATAAGCGTTTAAATCTTATTATTTAACATTTTCTTTTGTCTATTTAAAAAGCTTCCTAAGAATTGGGTTGTAGAATCATGAAACATACAAAGAAAATGTCATTAAAATTATTTTTATATAAACGTTTTGAATAAGGAGACTAACAGAAACGAAATAATATGAATAAGGATATTTTAGAAAGTCTGAAAAGTCGAATCGCATGCGACTAAAAATGTTATAAATTCCTAAGTTCCTTCATACTTTCAAAGACGCTTAGGTCTTGATTCCAGAAGTAATATGGACTCATTATTAGGTAAAATTAAAGCCCTATGACCTTCCGAATATCCAACAACTTGTATGTCATGATAAAAAAAAATTAATAGAAATATGTGTGGAACATCCAAAATTAGTTCATCTTTGTTAAAGCGTTGGATTGAAGACGGCACGGTAAACTGAATAATGTGTCGCGTCCTGTCTTTGCAATTGACGAAATTACTTGCCTCATATGATTAACAAATCACTAAGGATAAGGATATAAATCTAATAATTATTTTTAATTATCTTATTTACCTAATTTAAACGTTTTATATAGGTTTCTAATGCGTTTGTAAACATAATATACTTTTCGTTATACGTAGTAACAAATTTTAACGTATGTCGGTCGTTATATCGAGTTACATACGATCGAGCCACAACTTTTTTTCACGTCCTGTGTGGTTAAACACTGAGCCCCACTCTTTGTCTTAAGAACTAAATGTGTTTAATTTTTACGACATGTTTATGTTAAGCTGAAATGTGTTCTAAGGTGAGGTGGTTGTGTCGTTATTAGTTTGCGTTTGTAATATAAAAGTAAGGAGTTGTGGTTTGCGACGCACGCGCTCCTTGTATTGATTGTTCAACATGTTTTATTGCTGGTTTCAGTTTAGCGCACCTGTCCCCTTTTGATTTAAAGCGTCTTTCCTCAATAAACATTACATTAAAAAGCAGCACTTCATTCCTAATGATCGAAAGGAAGAGTAACGACAAATTAATTCATTCATTATTTTTAACGTTCGTTTTTAAAACATTTTACATTAATGTTGTTAAAATTAACTATCATTAGCACATATGCCAATAATATATACGTGTTTGAATTCAGTTATCATTACTATACAACAATGAGGCATAAAATAGTAAAGATATTTTTTCATATATTTTTACGGTGAGATATCTATAAAAGCAGAAATATTAACCACCTCTATTTTCTCAAAATATCGTATCAAATCATTCTGTACTTCCCATCTTACATTGTATATATTTTCATATTTGTTTATATTTCTGGAAATTCGTCAGAGTTGAGTTACTTTATGCGCGAGAGTTATCTGTGAGATTAGAGCGAGCCATTCCTCAGTTGGATGGACGCCCACCGCACAACATGCCTCGAACCAAATATAACATAAATTAATAAAACTGTTTGTCTCTTTACATGTTTATACTTAATAAAATAATTATACCTTATACTTAAATTTATATAAAGTCGCTGTAATTTTTAAATATATATTTTCAATAGAATCATGACGTTGAGAGTATTATAAATATATTTTTATTCATCCTAAGTTACACGCAGGTGTTGCCATTTTGTTTTACTGTAAATTAATAACTAAGATAATTTTAATTTTCGTCGATTGTCCGTCGCACCTGTCTAGAATATAGCCGAACGATATTTCATATTCCGTCATTACTAAACAACATTAGGCTAGCCTTTTGTTCTGAGTTCGGGCCAGACATCCCGGTGCGGTTTTAATTATTATCCGAATACATTAATGTAATCAAAGCTCGATACATCATACTCGCTATCGCCACGCCTCGGTTTGATTAATAATTCTAATGAGCGGCGGTGCCAAACGAGTTAATTAAGCATTCGTTTTTTATAAGATGCCACTGCGACCAGTAAACGGCACATCAATCACCGCTTTGAGTTCGCCGCGACCGCCAAACTTCTTAATGATTGAAATGCTCCAAAACCAGGATCATGAGCACTAGGAAGACGAAGACGAAGACGAAGACGAAGACCTGTAACAAATATCTATCTCGATTCTGATGTACTATACCAAGTATACTACAGTTACGGAATTGTAAATTATGTAACCGTAAATTTACACAAATGACAAATCACTGAACAAATTTTGACTTATTCAAATAAACACATAATTCTAATTGCATTTTATATATCTCTGTTAGTTTGTTTTCTTATGATGTCAAAGATTAGAATTGAATCAGAGTAATAAATAAATTAATACAGTTTATCCAATGGGAAGGTTGAAACATCAAACATTATCAATCACTGGCAGCATCGCCGCGAGCGGGATTGCTTTAATTTGATAAAACGCAATTAGCTACCAAAAAAATCTAATCTCAAGAGGCGGTAAAACTTTTTTGGCACCAGAATCTTAGGGATACGTTCCATTTTGATGGCTTATAGACTTGGTGTTCGGAACAAAGACTATCCAAAACAATAAACAGTTCATAGACTGAAAATCATGAAGTCGTATGATATAAATTTAGTTTCATAGAAAATTATTGTTATTGTTGAAGCTGGAATTATAAAAAAAACGTATTTTGGATCACTAAACTTTTTCTTTAATTTTTTTCTAACTTTTAACTTGCCTCGCTTTTTTTGGTTACTTTTAATTGCAGTGGTGCAAATAAAATAATGGAATGATTCTATCTATTTCTCAATTGGACAAATTTGTAAAAGGCGAAGTTTTTTAAGTATTTTAGGCGAGTCATTCCAGTGGCAGTATCAAGTGGAACCCAGCGGGGTTCAATGTCTAATTCACCGCGCTACCAACAGGTGGCAGCAACACCGCTTTTCAAATCTGACAGACGCCATTGCCTTTACGTCAGAAAGCCGCGAATAAAATTAATGATGTTCGCGCCTTAATGACGTTTCACGACGCCGCTCCATTGTGTCCGTAATACAACAATTATTGAGATCATTTATTAAGTTTATTGATCTTTTAAGTTAATCTTTTATTTCGTAATTTAGCTTCGTGCGAGCGCGCGAACTCATGAAAAAATATCTCATATGCGGAGTCATTTTTTGGACTATTTTTGTCATTATACGGCGTGATGTGAGCGGGTCTTTGAATGTAGAGGCAATTACTGCCCCGCATGTGGTTTGATTATGTACGACGGTTCCATTCCATCTGAGGCTATAAAACGCCGGTAAAAATATTACTAAAACCTTTGTAGATGGTTTAGCTTCCGTTGCCAAATTGATGATATTAAAAACCATTCTTACAATTTGCTTAATGGTTCCTCATATTGAAATATCATCAGACGGCAGTCAGATGTTATGACCGATGATATATTCTTATATATTTTTTTATGTATATTGAAAAACTCTGAAGCATAACTAACAGCATTATAAAAGCCTGTGACACAAGTTGTTAGGAAAACTTGTATTTTGATAGCACTTCGGTAGTACGCGTATGCCTCGCGCATACTTAATTAGCAATGACGTTCCTTGCTCCTTTGACGCTCGGTAATCTCGGTGCTTTGCATCGATAGCAATTACCGAGTTCGCCGTATAAGCTCCTCTTACGAACTCCTGGTAGCTACTCATTAAGACACTTATAATAAATGATGAACGGAAAACACGTCCAGCAAAATAATGTCTAACAACAGCATTATGTTTACGAACGTGATATAATTTACACAACAAGGATCAATTTCGAAATAATTGCAAACTATTGTAATTTAAATCTAGGATTTTTAGATAAAGACGTATCAGATCAGATGCTTTGTCTTCCACAATTATTGGAAATAAGCGCAATTAGATGCAATCGTGTCGGAATTATTGTAATAACCAAAAAGAATCGATGTTCTAACGACCGTTGATAGCTGGCCGGCGATTGGAGCGAGCTTCACCAATGCGCGGACGCACGACCGAGCATCGTTAGGCGATCCGCAGACGATAAGCTAATTATACAACATTGGCAAATATTGATTGCCATAATAATATTCTCCTCTATTTTTCAGATGGTAGCTTTGAAAGTCATTTAATCCCTTCGCAACCGAAACGGTTTTCGTTATAGCATGCCAGCTAGTCTTTTAGTTCCGAACAAAAATGTTTTCTTGGAATTTGATCGATGTGGCAGAAAAGTTAGGACCATTATATTTGCTCGTACTTTTACATTAGTTCTTATTCGTTAAATTCTCAATGTACCTGCGCACAAAAAATAAGTAAAAGTATATGGATTTCTATCTAGTGGGAATAAATGGAGGCAATAATTAATTATTTTTGAGTATTCGTAGTGTTAAGACGAAGAATCCAGTGCTTCATAAAAAAAAAAATCTTCAATTAGCACGCTGGAATTAAGACATGAAATAACACTGTCTTATTGTATAATAACTTTTATAGCACGGGAATTATAAATCTCGCTCTCGTTTATGCTTCATGGTAGGTATGCTACATGATTGTAACCACCTATACCTGGATTGTAGCCACGGCAGTCACGTACTATTGATAGTCTTGCATAGAACCATTTGTTTCATTTACTCGTACGTGTTTTATTCGAAGCCCGGTACTGGGGTATTAAATGCGCCATTCATTATTTCCATATATAATAATTCTGTTGTTCCGTGTACACTATTATACTGAATTTTACAACAATGTATTGTGCGTCATGTTTAATATTATATTGAAATTAGAGGGTAATGATAAAACAATAATTATTCGTATTTATGTCCGCATTTTGATTTTATTGTAAAATGACGAAAAACTTTGAACTCTACCGAAAAATAGTTAGATATATTATTTGGCATTTACCAAATTCTCGTCTACTGGCATATGTCTCAGTAGTTATTCGTTTTTATAATTTACGAATCCTATATCTAAATGTATGGCTGTAGTTCTAAGCCAAGAGTATTAATTCTTTCATTGCCCCCTAATGTTGCCGTAGTTCAAGCCGATATTCAGTAAAGAAGGTCGTATATATTAGACTTTGTTATGTCAACCAAATGACAGAGTATGGCCTATTTTTTTATGATACAGAATGGATGTTATAGTATAGATATTACCAATATACTGTTATTGCGTTAACTCCTACTGAAATTATGATTTTCACGATTCCCATGTGGCTAGAGTTTACTGGAGAATCGTTTATTTTTATTTATTTAATTTCTTGTTATGTATTTCTTAAGTTTCATTAATATATTATAGAATATTATTGGTTTATATCTATTTCAAGGAGCTGACTTAATTCTATATCAATCTTCGTAGTCCATGTTGGCTAACGAAGCTCGTGCATTGCTAATACATTTTCAGTATGAGTTGGGTTCGCTCGAGTTTGGCTTTCAGAGGGCGGCTTACATTCCTGATATATTTTTGGTTATAGATAAATATGTAATCGATATTTCCCAATCCCTCTAAGATTGTTTTTCATTCTCTTCTTATAAATTTAATTCCATATTATCTTTACAAATTTAAGTTGTTGTGTTATTAAAGATTAGATACTCGTTAACTTGTTTGTACCAAAATCGAATATATTTTTGAGTAATATTGTAATGATTTTCATAGATTAATTAATTAATTATATATTTCAGTAGTGGTGATATATTTCTCTATACGTTTAGCCCGCATGTGAGACAATGATTTTATTTTGTTAATTTTGACATTCATTCTCTTGTAATTCTTCTAACTATAACTGAATTTAGATAATAATTTAGTTTGTTCTTCAAGCAATAAAATCAACACTCATTTGAACGCATACTTTACCATCTCAATTCTCTAGAAAGTCCTCACGTTGTATTCAAAAGTATATTAAGTTAAAAATATAATAGATAATAAAATTTAAGTTATAACTTAACACAAAAAAAAAGCCATCTCGATGAATAAAAACCCTTAAATCGAATTCCTGAAAAATATTTACATTAATCATTTAACCGTCTTATTGGGATGAACACGTCATCTGTTATTTTTTTTAATATATACCAATGAAAGGTTTTATAATATTCAGAATTTTTCTTATATTTAGAAAAAAAAATGCAATTTAGAAGAATGATTTACAGTACAAAAATAGTTTAAGTCGATATTTAATTTACCGTAGCACGATAGTTTTATTGACGAACCGTCTTGAAGACTACATTCCATGAGTTACAGCTTCGAAACGTACTCGTAAAGACGAAAAAACTATATTTTTTATTTGAATGTTTGTTAATTTTCTTCTGCTAGTTAGTCGTAATATTTATGCAGCAATATTTTACAGGTATTTTAAGCCGTTTGTGGTACATTCATGGAGACCATTTGGTAACTTTTAAAAAGAGCTTCCTGTAAGATCTGACAGGTCTTCGAAATTGCCGGTGTCCATTGGAGCTGGCTTGTCACTTTTCATCAGGAGACTCGTCGGCCCAATTTTTTATTTTATATAATAAATAGAAAGAAAATCTTATGTCCTGTATCTACAAGGAACTGAAAATATTCTTTTGTCTTCTTTGTCGTGATAATGTCAATGGGAAATTGGTTTTAAGGTGGAATCTATTGAAATCAAATCGCAAGATAAAATATATTTGAGTCAATTGAAAGGTTAGCATTTCAAAATAATGGCATTCTTTATTATATATCTGATGTTACATAATAACAGAATCCCTTTTGACATATTTTTTATTGTGACTGATTTGTATATTTTATATAATGATAGATATTTTTTAATCATAAATTTTTTATACTGGGTAGGTATATTATATATATTTTTTTATTAGAAGGATCACCCCTTGAACCTTTTTCAACCTGTTCATCACACCTTATGATGTAAAATTTTTGTCCCATGTGAATTTTATTTGGCCACTCCAAAAACGTTCTGCAAAATTACGGACAAACAGGAACATTCATCAGTTTGTAAAATTAAGGATGTTTTTCTTTTCCTTGTAGGTAATATCAGCTTTTCTTTGTATGCATAAATTGTGTACTTAAGTCTCCAAATTACTTTAAATATTCCCATATACAAGCATTTTTCACGACTGCTAAAACTAACCAAACGTAGTTTTTTAATGTCTGTATAAATTTGACACATACATATATTTTCCAGCGGTTTAGGATCGATGTTTTGTTATTGTTGAAGGGTATTCGACACTACACATCGCAAATAATTCTTGCAGGGACCCAATTATGTACAATAATACATATTATTACGTAGTCTCATTAAACAATTTATATTTTCCTTGAAATCTTCTTCCGGACCTCGCGGCCGTTTTGGAGAGTGGTTGTTTAATTTTTGTAATTGCTCTGTCGTATTTTTAAACTGTCGCTGTTTATCGGAGGCTCTTTTTTATTATTATAGGTTTTTAATATATAATTCTACTTTTTGATGTTTGTTAATATTAAATGAAATTTAAACAAGACGAAAAATTGCAATAACGTAAGCGATATAAAAAAAAAATCAAAGGATTAATCGAGACGGGGACGAGATTTTGTAGAACATACACAAATTGAGATGGCAGCTGGATTTTGGTTACACAATATTATAAGAGTTGTATGATATTATCTTTTAGCATCGTCCGGGGAGCGAGCGAGGCGTGGGCGCCAACATGTACTGCCCATTTGTTCCGATGACGTCGGCCTTTATTATAATTCATTTACCATGTTCAGGGAGATACACGCTATATTATTATACTGCAATAATATATACCGGATGAAACTCACCGACATAACTCTCACTGGGTTCACTTATATATATTTTGTAAAGATAAGACGATTGTTTTTTTTTTTTTTACACATAGCTTTACCTTTATTGTAAGACAGTACTATATAGACCTAAACTATAAAATAAATTTAATAGCCAACTTGATAATCTATATCTGACAGCATTCAGTTATAATGTTATAGAAATAATAACTTATGTATGTGACGAATTTTTAATGCAAATTAAATGTTTAAATATAAATAAATCAATTAGTTTTTCTAATTATTATAACAGTCACTGAATATAATTAATTTATAATCTATAACTCATTAATTGATGCTCTGTATACTTTGATGTTATCAGAGTGGGCCTTGTAATACAAATAAAGATATCTGTCTAGTCGTTTTACCAAAGGTTTTTATAAAGAGTTTTTCATTCGAAACCTTTTAATTTAGATCTTTGATATAACTAAGTCAGCTTATGTTCAACTCGGACAATAGAAAACGCAGAGATTTATATTCAAAAGTTTTTATGTTCCCTTAGTGTTAAGACACCAAACACCAAAAAAAAAAAGTGTTTTGATATATGTCAAAATCCAAAATATTATATATGTAAATTTAATCTTAACAATTTACTTCTCTTGAGTCATCGACACATTATGTATTGGATAACGATTTAAATTAAACATTCTGGTTAATAAAAAATAGTTTATTGATAAAATTATACAAAATTATAATTTTCATCGAATGTCTGTATAATAAAATATTATTTTCATCATGCTCACAACACACTCGTGTTGTCGGGACCACTTGGACGTTACATTTTGTATAGCACGTAGATAGGATACAAAATAAAATGTACTGAAACATTACGCGTTTACTAAACCATTCAGTCATCTCTAACAACAAGGCGATTCTTACTTCGTATGAATGTTTTTTCTATCTTCGGTACTCAATTATTCTGCCAAATGAGACACGATTTTGAATATCCCTCCTCTCTGTTTGGAGGCTATACTTCTAAGGTGGTCCGGTATAAATGTTATCTATATTAGTTCGTTTTGGACTCGGGTGTACTCATGGAGCGTGAAGACACACGACTTTGATCATCGTGACTAAACGCATAGATCACTTGCAGAAACACTCACTGCAAAATTAACTCTACTAATATATGATTTAAAGTGCAAATAATTTTAGAAGTTAATAAGATGTTACTTCCAGGATTGTCACGGAGCCTAAATATAATTTTTGAATTCTCTTATTATTTTATTTTATATTTTTTTTATATTTCAAATATATCTACACCCAATAGACAGCCGCAGATGTAAAATTGTTTTAAAATTAAGCCGAAAACGTAATAAGTATGTCTTGTGTTCATCCATGGGAAATAATTGGCTTATAGAAAAATACAGGAAGTCATTAGTAGCAAAGCGACGAGTATCTATTTCATATTGTTGGAATTTTATTTCATAGCAGTGGTCGCTTTAACACCGTAATGTATTGTATCATTGGAGTAATTTTTTTTATATCCATGTATTTTATAATACTATAAGGTTATAGAATTTAATGTCTTAAATTTATCAGCTGCTTTTTTTTCCCTTTTTAATAAATTATAATAACTGTGTTACTGTTATTGAGATTTATATAATTATGTCTTGAATGACTTAAATAAAAAAAGAAGTATAATGTACATAGGTACAATTTATTTACATCGTTGTAATAGGCAGCCCCACAAATAGCCTTTGCTAATAAGCCATTTGTCCTCGCAATTTGACATTTTAGACATTTTAATATACTTTTAATTCGCCTTATGAATAGAATTTTACGCTGTTTGTATCATTTTGTTCATTAATATAATATTTATGGCTCGTTATACGTGGGAGAACCGTTAGGATGTTAGTGACTCCATTGTTGCCATGATAGCTAATGCATTTAAGTGACTACAGCCATTTTAGAAATTCGGTGACAATTTCACATTGATGTAGAGCGTATCTTAGTTTTTTTGAATCGAATACATGTAAAGATTTTTTTTTATTTATTGTCTATTCGACGGAATCTTATAATGTTATTCGCACTGAGTTAATGAACTTTGTTTTCACTATATAATATAATCACGTTAAAAGCATTTAGGGGGTCACACAGCATCTTCGAAAACGTCACCCATAAAACCTTTATGATTAGTCAAACCTGTGGCGAGGACGATTCATTATAGGCCATTATGCGTCGTGTTTATCTCCTTACTCTCTACAAGCCAATAAAATAACGAACGACCGAGATAACAGCCGGACAGTCCTGTAATCTCCGGAACAAGGGACACTAATTCGATTGTGGTTTCGGCTGAGACTTTTTTTGGGTTTATGGCACAAATTGAAGTGTTAAAAAAAACTACAAATTGACTTTTTCGTGGGTCATTCATTAGTTGGACCTTGAATGGCGTGTTGTGTCGTTTTCGCTCAATTAGTTAAACGGAAATGAATTTGTTTCGGTCGCACACGGCGCGGGCGCCGGTCTACCATCTTCCTCCGACTCTCACACACGACCGCGTACTCTGTGA
This sequence comes from Danaus plexippus, assembly GCF_018135715.1. NCBI lineage: Eukaryota > Metazoa > Arthropoda > Insecta > Lepidoptera > Nymphalidae > Danaus > Danaus plexippus. Next base: position 3,187,941 of record NW_026869845.1, on the reverse strand, counting down.
TTACCTGTATACGAATAATGACCAATTGTGTATTAATTAAGCAATTTATAATCGATTCAATATGAATTTGTAGGTTATTAAAACATAAATTAATTATTGACAAAATACGATATATCCTCTGATATTATATTCAATTAAACTTAATTTATTTACATATCGTAACTTACATTTTATTAATTAAAAAAAACTGTAATGTCTAGTCTAGATTTTCCCATCCATGCCGACGCTGCGGAAGCAGACAAGTGAACGGTTTTTTGTTTACGTAACACAACATATCACAAACGGCGGAGTTCAGATGTTTGTTAATCAATGGAGCATTTACTATTAACATACACATTAGCATATCGGATACTTCCAAATTTCAACCTAACGACGATCAGGTAACACAATAAAAATTAAACTATATTACTTATTTTTAGTAAAATCTACCTTTAAGACCTTACGTAATCTTTCTCATATCTGCTACGTAAGTAACGCTGGCTATGCGATGTTTATTACTTTACATACATATGTATACCATATTGATTGTATATTTAGATGGAAAGCCGTATTCTATCAAAATGCACAGGCTGTGTTATGTTCTCGTAAATATCATAACAGTATGCGCCTAGAGCCTTGTTTCCGACATTGTAAACTGCGGCGTGTAGGCGATCTGATTATATTGACAGCGCTAGCAAAATTTATAATTTTCTTCAATGCAACATCTGCTCAAAATAAACCCACGTTATCATTTACCACATTATACTGAAACGAAACTATTTCTGTTTATCGTATTAAATGAATAATCGTCTCGGATCAGAACCAATAAACGAATTCCTTAATCGTAAAACCTCAACAATAAGATGATTTTGAACACATTTAGCGTATCGTCAGTATAGTTAAAAGCTGTATAATAGCGTTATCTGTGGGCCGGCACTAAATTGGGATGTCTCGGCGAGGCGCGGCGGGCCTTATCAGTTTTGTCGTGTTCATCTTGAGTTGTGTTAGGCTTTACTCGGGATATTTACGTCGGAGCACGTCGGGGTGGCGGGTATACATGTGACAATGTAGAAAACTTATTGCCTATACGTGCTGCGGCTAGCGAAACGCCTTCAGAGCTCTTATAATGTGGGATAAGAAAAGACTGGCGGACGAATATCGGTGATGTGGAAAGTGATCGCCGGGTATCGAATGAGGTTTATTACTTCAGATAAATCCACGACTGTGGATATTAATTAAGTATGAATTTGAATATGTGATAATGCAAATAGTCGATTGGCTATCATCGTGTAAGTGAACTCGACAACCCTTGCCGGACGCAATGGATTGATGAAGCGCTTTTTTGATATTTTTCCTGTTTTTTTTTGTTCGTCTTATTGTCCACGGTCCATTGATAAACGGACAGGTATACGTACTCAGACAGGCGCCAACATTCCTCGCCTCGACCTCACACTTACTCGTGGCGTTATAAAAACGGGCACACCTTTTTATACTAGCGCTTTAGACGTATTTGCCTCCCTTTGTGACCATCTCAGTTGTTTGTTTTGGTTATTAGCGATGCCAGAGGAAGTGGATGAGATAAATCTATTGTCCCTAAGCGTTTTATGATGCCAATTTCAAATATCCGTTTCAATTTCCCAAAACACACTAAATCTCAGATCCGAGGAGCGCCGGCCCCACAGAGATATCTTCCTCCATTAGCACCTCAGCTCGATAACATCGCACGATTATGTAATGAAGTACCGTTTTACTAATTATAATATGTCAACCGAGGTGCGGTCAAACCGAGTTTAATGTAAAAGTTTTTGTCAGGTGCTAATTAGTGTTAACGACACCTTATTGCCGATTGACAGGCCAGAGCCGCGGGCTGTGAGTTTAGCAAAAACAAAATCCGGAATTAAACATATTACCATTTTATTGACACTCTAACTAATGAATATTTGAAAGTTCTATCATCGTATTACGAAGTCGACAGGTTCAGTGTCACTTGTGTAAAATTACACAAGTGACAGCTTTCTTATTTATTATTTTTTTATGTCATAAATGAATTAAATTTAAATGGCGGTGAAATTAAGCAGAGAGGAACGTTTATGTCCATGTCATTTACAATATCGTGATGAGAATGTTTCTTTTATAAAGTTAAATTTCTTTTTTGTTTAATTCAACAGGATACAGTTTGTGAATGAAGCGACTTTTTTGCAATAATTAGGGTGTTGCACAAATTATCAAAAACGGCGAAATCGGGATAAAATTGGTCAAATGTAGTGACGGTCCGTCATTTAGAACCCAATGAATTGTTTGTTGGCGGTACCTTTAGTTCCTTGTGGGCGTGCTACTAATGGTGCAGTTTTGATTTATTTACCAAATAATTTCCGGTTCCAAAATAAATCTATTTATAGTGTTAATAGAGCATGTTATGACGATGCTCAGAAAAAATAAATATAGAACAACTTACTTCTGTGTCTTAATTTCAGAATTAATCATTATATTTATTTAAAAAGAAATAAAACATAAAAATCTATTTTACATTGTACTGTGTACGTATTTTATGTCTGGATACTTTCTTATCTGACTACTTTATCTATTGAAATAGGTCGATACTTCCAGCCTCCGGGTCATCTGGACCCAGCGTCAATATTGAACAATTTTTTCCCGCTGACGTTATAACGGCAATGTTTACATTAATTTCAACCCCAGCGTTTTATTGTTTGACAAGGTTGCGTAATATTTAGAAGTAAACTGTTTTATCCCTCGCAGCTAATGTAAAACAAACTTTGTCACGGCACATCTAATTCTTCACCGGGTCCAGTTCTTGATGTTAATTTTTGTCCCAACAGAAAGTTAACCGCTAATAAATCGATAATTTTATATATGAACTTCATACGAATACAATTTAAACTCCCAGTAACTAACCATTTTTTATTAGGATACTCTATTCTGTTTTTATTTTTGAATGAAAGTTTTTAAATATAAAAAAAATATATAATAAGGCTCTATCATAGTAAAAAAAAAAATATCTAGACATGTACATCTTTGGGAGAAAATTCAATTTCAGTATCAAGGAACATTAGTATGTGAATAGTTTGAAACACGATGATATTAAAAGTGGCAATGTGAATACACCATCAGCGATCTGAATTAAGATCCATCTTCATATCCAAAACAAGAAACCATATTAACACTGTATCAGAAATCCAAAACATTCCATCACGTCCATATCATCAAAACATTCTCACAGAAACGAACATTTAATAATCCGAATGTTTTTAATGCGAAACAAACGTTTTATTTTCAACGTAAGCACGTCACGTACGTTCTAAATCATTGGTCAGTCGAAAAGATACCGAGATAGCTCCTATTAGCTTACCATTGGATCATTCGGAATGAATCGTATGAAATCGATTCGAATCGAGGATAAACACTACAATCAGGGAGTCTCAGCTCGCAGCTGTTAGATATGCGATCTTCGTCATCCACTAAAATAATATGACACAGCCGTTTTCAAACTCTTGCCTGGCGCTGTTCATATACTTGTAATTATGTTGTAAGGGTCGCAACTAACTGCACACAAAAGAAATGTGTTTATGATTTAAATACATAAAAATATCTTAGTTCATACGAGTGTGTGAGCGAGTTTAATATCTTTTTGATTAATTTACACGTCTGCTAGTAACTTTTATGTCTTTTATTGTGTAACCCATCACAGAGTTATCTTGTTTTTTGAAAGCCTTTAAAAAATCCATAATATTCATAATTAAATATATGTATATACATTTAAAGAACACTTTGTTTCTAATGTGCATGTGCGGACGCTACGTCAGAGATCAACGTGGTCCCTGTAAGTGGTTCCTCATGCTTTCAGAGCCTATAATTTGACAATATTTTGTGTCAGTTGGGACTTTATTATTACTTATGGCATTACAGGTCTGTGGATATAACGTTAATACAAGAACAGCGGCCGCAGGGCCGATTAAGGGCGACGTAACCACAGGCTTCCCTAATTCAATATTAAAAGCATCCTACAACGTGATCGACAACTAATAATACTCTAATTTTAGGATATGTCCCTGAGAAAACGACGGAATGTCATCTTTTATGAGGTTTTTTTTCGTAAGAAGTTATATGAAATGGATCTTTAGAAACATTTTCTTAAGGACGAAACGGTTACGGACATTTAATGAAGCATTTTGGACAAACTTATAATTTCGTATATTATTCTTCTATAATATCTGCTTTTTGTTATTACGCGGTTAGATTTTTTACTGTGCTGTAACAACTAGCATGTTTTTTTACATGTCTTTGAAGAGCATAAAAATTATTTTGGGAACGTATCTCTATTTATATACCAACATTTAAGACTAATTTGTTTTTAATGTACAAAATTGTAAATTCAAATGAACGATTGAATTATTTATAAATTTTTTATTATATACACTTTGCATTTATAACGATTTAACTGTAGTTTAATTTCTTTTTATTTTTTTTTATCTGCTTTGCCTATGTAATTTTTTAAGCTGTAACTTAACATAAAAACTCGTATGAGATGTATTATGTATGGAAACATAAAATAGCAACTAAGACTCGTGTTCATAAAAATACCAGCTGAGATCAACGGTAAATTATGCGTAATTAGCTAAACAATTGATTGATTTGTGACAAGTATCGATAGTAAGACATTTTAAAGTACCCTAAAATAAATCATTGTTACGATAGACCAAGCGAATAGTAGAGACTTACATCTTTTATTATATATGTATATAGGTCCTTCCGATTGATTTGATTCAAAGTAATAAAAATTTTATTGGTAACATTGTAAGGAGTCACAAAACTGTATTATTAAAATCGATTACGCCTTGACACTGTTTTATTGGATGGAAACATTAAAGTATCGCCTCGAGCAAACATTCATCAATTGCGATATCAAAAAAAATTCATACAAGTTAACACATTGAAGACACGCTTTACAGACAAACTCTATGCAGGGAGCGGTAGTTTTGAAAACCGTATTTAAATCTAGAATAAACTTACAATTCTAAATACAAATCAAACCTAGATTGCATTCTGTCTGTAAATCGAGCTGTTATACATAGCATAATGCAGGGCCGGCTGGTCCCAGCCCATGCATACTAACGCAAGTAATAAGCAGAGTGATGCCATATTTATCCCTACTTGCTGTACTCTAGAGGCCGGTTGCTCGATTATAATCGAATTCGGAATTCGTTCCATTTGTAACTAACTATAGTTAGCGTTTTATCTTTACTTTGTTAATCGGACTGTTTCCATCGAATGATTCCTCGTGTAAAATCTTTGATAGATGCTATAAAATATCATTTAATAGAAATAAGATTGATGTATTTATCGTCAACATTGATATATAGTAAATACTTTTTATTGATCATTAAGTTTGTAAGCGACGAAGCTCACAATAAAATAGCTCAAGTTTCCATTACGTCAATGTCATAAAATAATTTTGCTATAAAATTAATTGTTGATTTAATTTGAATAATTTAAAACAATAATTAAGAATGTATATCTGTTTTTTTTTTTGTATATGAGAATATAGTATGTTATTTTTTAACAGTAAATAGCGTGTTTTTGTCAGGTATTGTTTCTGGTACGGTATATTTAATTAATACTGTTGTAAGTGGATCGTAATGAAGGTGCCGTTTTTGTAATACGTCCTCGTCTTGTTGTTATTATGTCATCTTTTTATTTAGAAGAATCGTTTGACGAGGGGAATTCTAGGTACTGACAGGTTTTGCTATCAGAATCTAGCTTGATTATTCTAATAGAATAAAAAAATACGTATCAATTATTGATTTTTTTTGTCGCTTTGAATAAGAAGGCTCTTTGTTGGAATTAACTTTGTTTGATCTATGAGTAAATTTAATTTTAAGTACCGTTATTACTTTTTTGTTTTAATATACGCTATCAGCTTCACCTATTGCGTTTTTTAAGTACATAAAAATATACCGGTCAAATGCTACTTAGGTTCATCAGCAAAAAAAGTACCTGAAATTTATAATGATATGAGATAGATGACAAGATGACACGATATATATATATATATATATATATATATATCCCTACTATATATATAATATTCTCTTCATTTTTTACACTATCTTATGCATATAACATAGATTATATTTTAAGGAAAAGTAAAAGTCCTTCCCCACATTCATTAACAATTATTTTTATTTCATTAAGCAAAGAATTCAGGACAATAAAAAGTGGTAGAGGTTTCGAAATTAATATTAGGAAATAATCATAGAGATTTATTTTTAATATTAATATCATTCCAAAAAACTAAATTGAAAATATTATTATATAGTTACATAAGTACAAAAATATATAAATTTGATGTAGATATTTGATAATATTACAAAAAAAATATTAATTTTTAAGGTATTTAAAACAGTCTATAGGTAAATAGTTTTATAAAAATGGCCTTCATAATTCAAAAACTACGGAGTACTCAAAGTTTAGGAACGTCCAATGATCACATTGGGGGCAGCGTTGCGTAAAAATCATTCGCGGCGCTGCTTACAGATAATGGGACCATCATTGTTTACAAAAGTAAGTTTAATTAACGTAAAAAAGCACGTTTACTCTAACAGCCGGCTTATCTCGGCCATCGGTTATAATGACTCCTCTTCGTTATTTAGCTGCGAGTCGCGTCTGACAAGTTTCCGGCCCCGTGATCGCAGTTTTTTCAAATTTTATTATTTAGTTTAGAATCGTTATGTATACCTGGTTTTAATGTTGTATTTACACACATACATATATACACACACATAGATATTATGTATGTACACAGTTGATATAACAGATAACAAAGCAATATATTGTATACCTATAGTTTTCTAAAATCTGTTAGGTATGTATTAATGTAATTAATTGTAGGGAATGAAAAAATCTGATCAGGCTTAAAATTGTTAGGTAACTTCATGCAATCTGATAACAGTTCTCTTATTTCTGTGACAAAAGTTTTAAATTTGAATCTCATTTGTGACACGATTACTCGTCATAAGTCCTACGGATGAGATTCGGTATGAATATTTCAATAAAAAATATAATTAGCCTCATTTAAATATATTGTTGTAATTATTAATTAATATTTAAATTTATTCGTTTAGATTTTCTTTTTTTTTTGTTAAATTAACGTGCGTGAAAATAATTAAAATGATCAGTAAACAGAGCAGCATTTCGAGCATAGGCTTTTTAATACTCATTAAAATTATAATGGAATTAATTAAGGAACAATGCGTTTGCTTGACCGTAATTTTAACTGCGAGATTAACTGCCACGTGTTTACGTAACGGAAAAAAAATCCGTAACTATGTTACGTAATGAGTTATAGGTTTAGTTGTGCAGTGTATTTAATATTTGTTTTGTATTAATATTAAGTTAAATAAACAATTATATTACACAAAAAAGAGAGAGAAGTTTGCAGCAACGCTTAGTACAAAATATAAGAGGATTCCTATAATAATTATAGGTTTGAAACAGTATGCTTACCCCGAGTGTGCATCAACACAACGTACGGAGCGTTAATAGTTTTTTATACATTAACATTCACACGTCATACTATTAGCATATATGCTAATAGTATGACGTGTGAATTGAAGTGAAGCGTTTTCCATTTCTCATTCAATAATATATTATTCGCTTCGTGTGTAATGACGTTACGAACTCGTGCTAAGCGTAAAGAACGCTACTTATTTAAAGTTTTGTCTACAGATACACACGTATTAAGTACTGTAAGTAGTCTAAATGAAAGCAATTACCGGTACACGGTCTACAGAATAGGTATGCACATTATACTGCCGGCCATTATATTTTCACGCTCCAAGACGCCGATTGCCCAACACTGTATGAACTTTTATTATTTAACTTATCATATTATATTATTTAACTGATTCAGATAATTCTAAGGAAGCTGGATTTTGTTCTTCGTTACGTCATTTTCATGATGTTCCTGCACTATGCCTTATATGTGTAATTGGAATAACAATTTTGAAGCGAAATTCTGGTGTAGCGTAACCAAAAAATTAAAAGATTATTTAGGATTATTAATTAATTATCGATTACAATTATTAATTGACTTAAATCTTGATTATTCAAATAGGTTTGTAATAATATTGATCTAGTTTATATTTTATTTATTGTGTTAAATAATTAATTTCAACGTATAATATTGTAGATGTATCTGTTTTTTAAGTTCAACATATAAGGAAAATAAAAGTAATGGAAATTTTTACAAGTAAAGTAGTAAAATAAGAATTGTATATTAAGTGTATGTTCAATGTAACGCTTCTAATTAACATACCTGTATTAATGTTATTGCCCACGGAGCATTAGGAAACTGATCAAGCAGAGAAATGGCTTTTCATTACCTTTTTACAAGCGTTTATTGATATTTAAATAATGAAAAGAAAAATTAAATCCTGGAAGATTATTCCCGTTTGGGAATAATAAAAAACTATCTTTTTATCGATGTTAAAAAACAGGTTGTTGGAATTTATTGGAAGGAATAAAAACTGTTAGATTACTAAAACACTATCCACAAAGAAGATATGAATTCATTTTTAATAGAAAGTAAGTCTGTGTAATGTCTATGGTACTTTGGTGGGATCTCAATAACGACACGAACTAAATTGATAGTTGTATTTCACGAGCATTGTTTGCAGTGCTGCACTACCGATAGTTAACTACGAGTGGATCTGATAAAATATCACGCACGCAATTTCTCATACTTTCAACGTCTGTACACTTTTTACGTACAGCTTTTCCTTATGTGCATATGCACAATTTGCTTAAATTTTCATATAAAAAAGCTCGTCTGCGGAAGATATTCGATCTTTACATTAAATCACATGGTATATAGTAGGCTCCGCTTGTCAGTTTGTGACTACTAAACGATATATACGATCTAAAATATTACTACCTACATAACACCAGACTGCACGATCCTATTATCAATTAAAAATATATATAGAACGATCCGAATAGCACGCAAACTTCGTTTTTAAAATTTTTGACACTTAAAAAGATTTTAATATAATTTTCCAAAAAAAAAAAATGCATTTATTCGGAGATTTGTTTGTGATTATTATGAATATGCAATTAACGATAATTAACAAGTGCTCTCCGACTTAATCTATCAATTATTACATTTTAGTCTTTATATTCTGAGAACTGTTAGTTTGTCAACAAAGAGCCGGCCGGGAGTCGGGGATGTGATCCAATTATAATATAAATTTCCTTGAAATCGATATTTAAAACAAGCGATAAGGTAAACGGAAACGCTCGATAAACGCTCCTGCTTGCGAAGTACGCGGCGTATAATAATTTTATTACTATATAAAAATTATCATATTTGTAGTATAAAGGCGAACGGCAGTCATTAAATCTACGGCGAATGTTTTTCAGCGGCCGACGTCGGCGACCGTGAAATGACTGTCAGTGTAGAAGTTAGCGTTTGAGTTTTTTGTTCGCAACAAAAGTATTTATTCTACGTAACGTTTGTACGTGTTCTTATTAACTAAGAAATATGATTTTGTAATTAAATATACGATTAAAGAGCTATGGGAGCGTGAAATGAAAGAAGCTAAGACGTCTGCATTCGGTAGAACAATATACGTACATACAAAGATGTATTTCATGACCTGTAATGCTTTGTTTTTTCGTTCAGATGGACTCATTTTAATTTATATATTTCCGTGTAACTAACAGAAAGGAATGGACAGTAAATACATGATTAGTTATTAATATCTAGCTGTAATTGGATTTAATTTTACTGATTTAGTAATTTGTATTTCATTTTGTTATTATATAAATAATTTTTTACATCGATTTCTTAAAATTTATACGAATTATCGAGAAATTTTGATCATCCTCGAGTTTGAGGCTGAACGATAGTATGGACACTGAGTCAGCTATGTAGCTAACAATGTACCTATAAGTGTAAGGTGGAAAAAAATATTATTTTTTTTTGGTATCATTTCTCATTGTACAATAATTGATTTGTACATGGATATTTTTATTATAGATAAAATAAACAATTTGATATAAATCTAGCTTTCGCGAATAAACACTTGAATATAATATAAATGAATATCATCTTTACTTAATAACTTAAGTAATATATGTTAAGTGAGAAAAATAATAATATTTATGTTTTATTTTAATTATTGCATTAATACAAACAATGGTCGAGTGAGTTTCAAAATATCTATTCCTTCATATTCGCTTTGGAAAACCGTCGGTCGGTCAACAATGAGTTAACTGACCGATTTTTTATTCTTTAAAATTACAGATTTAAACTAATAAATATTCTCACAACGATTATGTGTTAATAATTTAGAGATAAACATATAAAAGTAAGCTGACAAGTCTTTATAAGGAAACCTAGAATGAAAAGAGTTGATGAGCTGTAAGTATTGACTATATGTCTTACACATTATAATGTGTTCACAATAAAATACATTACTATTAAACAATAATTGCTCTGTTTTAATACAACTACTGTTAATAGAACATATTTAACTTATTTAAAACATATTTACGACCTTGCTTCACACAGGTCTAGCCGAGTCGTCGTACTTTTGCTTCGTGATAATTGCTCAAGCCGATGCACTTTTTCCTTTAGCCATTAGTTCTCTTTACGAGTGCACTTCGCTTGAGCGACTCACGATATATATAATATTTATAGTATCTAACACAAACAGTTCATAATTCTTATTAAGTTGCTCGTTAATGATATTTTTGTGCTTAAAATTAGGGTATTTTTTTTTTTTGAATTTTATATTTCAAGGATTAATGTCACATGTAAAATGATTTTTAATTTATTAAAAATATGCCTACATAAGACTTGATCATTTTTTTTTATTATAACCGGAAAACTGTTATAGTCAAAGATAACAAAAATTGTTAAAAGAGAACATGAATCACATCTAAAACATTTGAAACTACCCTCATTTTACAGACTTTAATACAAAGTAAACCTTAATAAGAATATAATATAATTAGATTTAATTATATAGTAAGTTTTCATTTTTTATTCTTCCATAAATTTATAGGGAATTACAACTCAAAGCTATTGCATTTTAAACTTCTATAATAACAAAATACATTTTGAAAGTACATAATTTATAATTACTTCTTGAAATTTAAACTGCACGTTAAATGAGACATTACATGGAAGAGGCGCAGACATAATTATAAGGAAATCACACAATCTTTTACGACCATTCCCCTCGGTTGTATAGAAGACCTTAATTAGTTTCCCTCAAATTGCTTAGAAATCTTGAATTCTTGTATCAGGCTTATATTTTTACCATTTAAATGAAACTAATATTTTTCGGATAAACTATGCGTGATTTCTTTTTGTGAAAAACTACATACTCCCGACGTTTCGGTTACTTTTCAGCAACCGTGATCACGGGCAGACGAGATGGGCAAATGGGCACACGAGACGAGCAGGGCATCTCGTAGTTTATCCGAAAAATATTAGTTTCATTTAAATGAATAAAACTCGCTAAAATCTTAGATCTCATTAATATTTTGACCATTTTTAAGGTACCTAATTAAATAAAAAAAATAATCATATTCATATAAAAACTATAATTAAATTAATACTCGTATAGTTTAAAAGATGTCCTAAATAATCTGATAAGTATCATAGCTATGTAGAATTTTTACAAGACAACCATCTTTGGTCCAAAGAAAGTTTACACACATAAAGGGGAGTTTATATAATGGAGGATTTTCCAATGAAATTTTAAAGTAGAGGATGCAATGTCACGCATTGTGTTTCTGATATCAAATATATAATAATCAAAAAACAGTATAACTATTAAATTTATGTGACTACTGATGTGACGTTAGTTGCTCTTTCAAACAATAAATGCTCAAAAGATTTTAATGAAACGTTTCAGTAATGTCATTTTGACATAAGAATAGGATATAGATAATAATTCATCAAGATATTACGCATAAATTCAGCAGAAACAAGACATTACAGGTGTATTGTGTATGAAATACGTGACACAGGTTACAGATGTCGCTAGCTGCTAGTTTTGATTTAGCACATTACGCACTTTTCTCTGAGCTTATTTGTGACTCTTGAACGATCGCAGTCTAGGAAGTAGGACTGGTAAATAATTTCTTTTTCGAGATCTAATTATTATGATGAATAGAGTTCTTCTGATGGTGAAAGATTTCGTCTGCCAAAGATGATTGTACGGGATCAAGATGTTTCTCGCCCTCGGGATTATTGGTATCGAGAAGGGGAAGACATGAGAGCGTTTTGAAGAGGGCAAAGACGGGACTCAGAGCTAGTAATGCTCTGTATAATCGAATCAAAATGGAACTGGAATATTACATTAATTTATAGTAAAAGAGTAATTACTATTTATTTCATTGATAATAATTTCCCAAAGCATCTAATGTTTATATTAAAGTTATATAACAATAAAAATAATATGTTGATTTCAAATCAATATATAATAAAAAAGATATATGAACTAGCTGTTTTATACTCTTTGATATTATTTTTCATGTATAATTATAATTGAATATCTTTTATTACTTTAAAACTATAGCTTCTACGTTTGTTTTAATATTTGCATTAATCTTTACGTACATTTATAAGGATACCTACATGTATAATAAATATTCTTCTTCTAAATAATGAAACAGTTACTCAAAAAATGAGCGAAAGTTTTATAATTTTTGTAATCCTTAACTCTAATAAATAATAATAATTACCGGATACATCAATAGCATTGATTAATACTAAGTTAAGCATTGTTATCGCGTTTTGGAACATTTGATATGAAATAAATTCTATCGTCATATAAAGGAAATATAAATAAAGATTAAAATGATCATATTTTGATTATTTGTCAGTATTCTCTTTCGGTTCTTCGTATCAAAATTACGATTTTCGTAGAGTAGGTAAAATATCTGTCCACTATACGTCATCCTCAATTTGTTGAAAACGAACCAATTACGAACGTATAGTGTCGCCAAGTTTCAGTAAACCGCGTCGTAAAGCTGGATAGCCCGCAGCTAGAACGCTTTATTTTCCTATAAAAGCGTTTTATCCTCATAAAAGCTTAAATCCGCACGGAGCTTTCTCCCGCGGCGAGTCGGCAAAAAGAGCATTAGCGCGGCCCCGGGCAACATGGCAGCGGCACGCCCCTCACTAGACGAGCGCCGTTGGTCGCCGGGCTCCGCCCTCGGGAGGCGCCGCCCGAACGTTCTCGCCGCAGAGCCGTCGCCGCAGTAGAGCCACTCACCTCGTTCAGGACGAACGTGCGACACGAACTCCTCTCTAGAACTCTCCGCAACAAGACGACACCGTACTAACGTTACAACGTCTTCTGTATCCGAACAGTATCCATCTGTCCGAACAGTATTAAACCCGTGTGTCTGTCCGTGTAATGTATAATAGGACATAGCAAGTGATGTGTTCAGTGTTGTGAGTGAGGCTGGGCGAGGTGGCGGTGGGTGTGGGAGGACGGTGGCGGCGGGCGCTGGATGTGTCAGAGGCCGGCGCGATGACCGTCCAACGCGACCAGCGCGAGCGCGCGCCGCGGACCAGGTTCATGATCACGGACATCCTGGACGCGGCGCCCAGGGACCTCAGCGCGCACCGGGACTCGGACTCCGACAGGTCGGCCACGGACTCCCCAGGTACTGATACATAGACAATCATAGAATAACTTACAAACACATATCTGAAAACGTGTCATCATGAAACGAGGAAAAAATAAAAATGTTGTTTTAATATCATAATTAATTTTATTATAGTTCAAATACACGAACGCGGTAACAATAAGTAATTACTGAGCGGTTTAATGTGTTTTATTAATTGAAGGCGATGATTGTTTCTTGCGAAGCGTCAGTTGCAACATTAAGTGCGATACACTCGTAACCAACCCGCTAACTCACAAATAAAATGTTTCATACAAAAAAATGTGATAAATCCAATATGTTTTTCTAATCATACGAAAAACCGTTTTCTTATAACGTATTGTCTTAGAAAAGACATCAACGGGATCTCGCAATGTCATTATCATTATATTTGAATACGGCCTAGACATACATTTTTTATAACGTCATAATAAACAAAATTATTATTTATCAATGGATCAACACTATTTAGTGTCTGACAATAGTGGGAAAGGTGATATTGATCGGTCACGCAAAACACCATCGTCTCAAGTTAACTTTTTATATTCAAAGATATTTTTTTTTTCGATCCATTAAAACATCGACATCAATCAAAGCGTTCTTCGTTGATATTATGATTGTGATATTTATGAATATTTATGACCTTCATTAAAAAAATATATATTTTAATACAGTTACCGAAGCACGCAATACGGTGAATAGAAATACAGTAAATATTAAAAGCATAATCATAGCGATGTTGCAGCATTACGATATATTAAATATTCAAATAGTAATATTCTGATATAAATATTAAATAAAATACGTTCACAAAAACCGTTTTGTTAGCAACCTGATCCGAAATTCCGTCAGAAACCGCTCCGAGGCTTGCCGTGACAAATAATGTGTGACTTGCCCACGAGTTTTATTTTAATCTTATAGTGTTTTGATGGCTTCTAACAGGTTACCTGGTCTGTTATGAATATTCAGTCCAGTTTGTATTTCACACACATGACTTACTTACATTTTTCAGTGTATACACACACATATATAAACATATATATATTTACACTCACACCTATACGAAATATACTTAAATAATATGAACCAGCATCCCGTTGTCATTCGTCTTCATACGAGTAAAATTTTATATAAAATACACTTCCAACTCCAATGCTTTGAATTAATGCTCTTACATCAGTAGCTGTTAGATCTTCTTGTTTTGTTTAAATAAATTAAATTAATTTAATGAAAAAAAATAATTAACGAATATAATAGAAATATTATAAATGTTAACCGTAGTTCTCGTTATAGCAATTAATTGTTAAATGCAATAAAAACTTGCCTCATTATAATTGCTATAATAACACCGTCTATTACCTTCTAAGAGTATTTGTGTGTGAAGAAACAACTGAAAGGTAATTTGTAATTACCGAGCTGTTATTTTAATGTATAATTAAATTAATAATATATATATGTATATAATATTTCTATTAGATTAGATCTTCTACGGATTTTATTAATATTATTTCGTTATTTGTATTTGTATTAAATTCTATCTACACATGATAGTACACTATCAATAAAACTATATAAATATTAATTGGTGTTCCCTCTCACACGTTAAACACCGATATAAATAAATTTAAACACATCCAAGTGAATGTTTAAGTTTCAATCGCATTATACGACGTCGACGATTTAATAGACAAGCTGATAAAGCGAAGCATTAAATAAATTAAATAATAAAACGTATAATGGCAGCGATAAATACAACTCGTTCGGAACACTATCCGAGATAAGCCCTTAT
Organism: Danaus plexippus; assembly: GCF_018135715.1. Lineage (NCBI taxonomy): Eukaryota > Metazoa > Arthropoda > Insecta > Lepidoptera > Nymphalidae > Danaus > Danaus plexippus. The sequence goes on along the minus strand of NW_026869845.1, from coordinate 3,172,469 downwards.
AAAACGGACGAAATTAATCCCCGCTGAAAGGCCTTCCCTCGCTGGGCCTTGTTGGATGTAGAAAAAAAAAAATGACGTCATAATCAGCTTTTTGTCAAATGTCAAGTTAGTTCGGTTCGAAATTTAAATAGCTCAAGTCGTTTCACACCCAGCCAGTTAAGTGATGATCTGTAAAAGAAAATATGAATGTTAATAGATTGCTATAAATTCTTATAAATCCGACTTCATGCTTCTTATGATTTTTAACCTGTCAATTACAGTATTCAACCTCCGTGGTGGCAATTAAAACCTCTCCGTACAACTGTACATACAGAGCTGCCGGCGATGTAATTTGAAAAACCCATTTACAGTGAATGTGAAAAATACACCGTTTATAGCAATTAGCGCTCATAATGTAAACCCAACTGACTATTTATAAACGTAATTAATCTACGCTAAGTCGACTAGCGGTCACACAATTAAATCGATTACTAAAAAAGACTGATTACTTCAATTTAATATTAAATACGTTGTTTTTAACGTCCGTGGTGTCGCTTTATGGACTATTGTTTAGAATTTATATTACCACCACTTAGCCGTGACAGGCTTTGTTTATTCTGATGATAATTAAATAATATCACTTCGTTTACACGTTGAGAATTAAATGAATTTAATTTATAATATATAAACGTTCTTTGAGATGATTTTAAAATGTTATGCGTTCACGAGACCATCGGATCGTTACTTGAAACGTCAAACGTAACATCAGAACTCACCAGTGCTAAGCTGCTTAGCATGCCTCGTTTTAATCGCATCCATCCATACAATATGAACTTTAAATAAATCAGAACAGGATTTAATTTCCTTCGCAGTTCTTAATGTTGACTTTTGGCATCCAGTCGACGTTTCTTTCATCGCATCAAATGATAAAAATCAAAACTGTGTGTGTGACAATAAATAGATTATCATTGATATAAATAGGCCCAGTTGGTGTCAGACGTAATGCTTCCATTCGCGGCTTTGTGTCTTGTTTGACAGGCCGTGTGAGATGTGAAATTGGGTTCGATTTAAAAATATAAAAGACCGTCTTAAGATTTGTGATTGAATTTTTATTATTTTTTTTTTGTTGTTGGGTATTATTTACAGACTCATTTTTGTATTAACGTTGAAATGTTCGTGCCACTGGTACGTCGGCTGATACTTGATGTGTTTTATGTAAGATTAAAAGATATCTACATTATAAAAGAGAATCACATAAGTCTTGAAACGTGTTTTTAAATCAAACGACAGCACGAAGAGTGTACGAACCGTGTAATGGCTTATACTATTTGAATGTCCACTTGAACGGGCTGTATGAAAGTAACGGAAAATATATAATTTTTCATACGATTTCACATCAACATATCGAGTACGTCATGTAGAAACAAAATTTCTATGTCTTGAGTATATTATGAATGTAAGATACGTTTATTCAATGAATTTTAAAGATATAAATAAGACGTTTACTAAATAAATTCTTTAAAAAAAAAAACATACTTTAAAATCTTCATTACTTAAAGTTTAAACTGATCAACGTATACTATTTATTACTTTATATATTCTTATAAAAATACATTATTTAAGGTAAATATTACATATAAATAAATAATTGTTATCATTCACTGATATATAATTAGTGATTTCTAATTTGTAAGAGGCAAAAATATAGCTCGGCGTGTACATCGGTGTATTGTGTGATTGTTAAAGTGAATGGAATCACTTAATTACGGGAAAACTTGTGTTGAATAACTCCGCTATCTCTCAGATGTAACTGGAGCATATTTTGCTATCAACAGTTTACGTAAGTAATAATAAGCTAATAACATGTAATGATTAAAATGCAACGTTTGCTTAGAGCACGTTGAGATAAAAATCTATGAAAGTTATGTTTACAAGCACTTGTATTAGTTCTGTTGTTAATGATTTTAATTTGGTTTTACGTCATAGCTGTTTAAGTATGTTACATATATATTTTATGGATATAATCATCATATGATTTTACGTTATACTTATACGGATCATTCTCATTGAGTTGGAGACATAGTCATGTGATTCACATATATTTATGGTCACACATACGTAAATAACACAGAATGTAAAGTTTCTTAAATTATTTAATGATAATTAAATAAAATAATAAAAATTTCTTTGCCTTTTTTCAAACAATATTAGTATGTATCCACTCGTACTATTGTAGATATCACATTCGTTTAGCGTCGCGCCTACTTATGTGTTTATTTTAGTCCTAGAGTATTTAAACAACATTTTATATTAATGACGTCTGAGACTTTAGCGAGTATTCATTTAAATAAAGCTAAAATTTTCGACTGTACTATTACGTTTTTAATTATTTTAACGTACATACTAATATAATTTTCATCTCGTCTGCCCGTGATCACTGTTGCTGCGATGCAACCGAATCATCGGCAGCATTTTTGTTAATATAATTAAAATCACGTAGTAAATCCGATAATATAGGTTTTATTTAACCTTTCATATTAACTACATTTAAACTCAGTGAAGTGTGGGCAACAAATAAAATGTTTTCTCGTCGTACAATGTTTCTGCATCTTATGACACCGCAAATCATGTTTATATTATGTTTAATCGATTGTTGTTTATGTAATTTTTTGAGGTTAAAAATGTATTAAAAAAAATATATATTTGTGAACTCGTCTTTATAATTATTGTAATTAAATAAGAAAGATTACGCAGAATCGATTCCACACAAAGGCACTTAATTGACACGAGGACAAAAGAGGATTTATTTAATATTTTCTCACATGTACTTATAATAAATGACTAAAAGTAGAATAAAAGGAGATCGAGATTTTGAATTACTTCATAATATTTATTACACGCGGACAGGAAATGCCTATGTATATTAAGATGCATAAATTCTAAGAAAACAAATACTAATGAAGGTACAGATATATAAAATTGGGTATTTTATTATAACAGTTAAGAAGTTTAATGCTAAATTTTAATTAATACACTTAGCGTGTATTCAGGAGACTGTAAATTGGTAACTACGACTCACAGCGGACGGAGTGACTCGTTTATTGAGTGTTACCGTGGATGGCCTATTGACTTCTATTGATTTATTCCATAGACTATTTACTTTACTATAAATAGAGTTAATTTAATAATATATTATCTACATAATAAATATTTAGAATTCAGAAATGACTTCATCGACACTAAACTAATATTAAATAAAATTATTTTAATATAATAAATGGACATTTTCCTGTCCGTATATATGTTATTTAAAGCTTTCATTTCTTTTTCTAATAAATCTTTAGAGTTTTCGTTAAATCACAAGCAAACCCGTGGAAAAGAGCTAGTAACTAATGAGTATTATTTAAGACATAAAATTAACTCTCTCCGCCTCACCTCGTTTTAATCAGTAGTCACATTCCTGGCCTTAATCCAACAGATCGCTTGTTGTAATGATTTAAGTGTTTATAAATAAATTAAATATTCTCAGAACCGATCGAGCGAGCCCAAGTAACGTAATTTAATTAACAGCGTCACATGTACGTTGGATGTCCTTTGTTTAGGGGACAAATGTTCAGGACAGATATATATAGAAAGTTTACCACATAACACTATTAATATGAAGATATCACAAATGTTATTTTTGTATTATAGAAAAAAAAAATTACTTCAAAACCAATTATATATATTTTGTTAAGTATATCTAGAATATCTCATGATATAATTTAAGTTTTATTGAAGAAATTTTTCATTACGATTACTTTTATAAAACAAACTTAAGATTTAGAATAAAATACGTATATAATTTAGCAATACGGTATTATTTGCATTGCATGTATTAAAGATTAACAATAGTTTTGTACTAACAACATACGTAAGTAAAACTGCAAAAGGTTTAACTGCAGGCCGTTAAATTGAAGATAAAAGCGGTAATTCGATAAATAATTTCTTTAAATCAACAATCTATGTATGTACCTGTGTACAATTCACTAACATTACAGTATCATACTCGTGTATGTCACGTTAGAACTTCAACGAATTGTTAAGGTGAACGGCGACTAGACGTTCTATAGCAACATTATTGCTCAGTAATGATAATAATTTTCACGGTCGAACAAACGTAGTTGGCAGTTGGACCTTATTATAATAAATTAATGGCCGCGGACCCTAATGGGCCTCGGTCGGTCATAATTACATTGGATATTACAAACCTGGGGGGTACCGAAAAAATTGCCACTTGGCATTCAACATTCGGTAATTCAAATATCGTATGTTTCACTGTCAGAGTTCTAAGTTCTCATAATTCAATACTAACTGTAAGACAATTTTTTTAATTGGATTTATTTCAGTTAAAATTACTTACGAAGCCAGCCCGTGTTTGATTAACTTACATATTGTGTAGTGTTAATAAAAGTAAACATAATCTATTTATATTATAATATCTATACTGACATCGTTTGAAGTGCTTCTCTATTTCAATAATACACTTAATCCTAAACACTCTATTTGATCTAACAAGCAAATTATCTTTGAATTCCCGCTGACAATTCATCGCCATTGTTTAGATGTAAAATAATCAAAATGAATACGAATTTTGTCATACTTTTTGTATTCAATGTAATGTATTTTTATTATTTAATATATCGTATTTATGAACAATGCATTAATGTTTCGCGTGTTAGTTAACAGCGCACAGTAAGTAGTACGCTTAGTGCCTGGGTGGCAAACCACAGCTTACACTCGGCTGGTTAATGCCAGCACGTTATACCTATAATCCCGTGTTCTACTCAACATATTGAATTTTCCATACGTTGATAATATTAAGCCCTCCCTAGAACACCGCTCCTAGATTCCATTAACTTTCTTTTAAGAAAATCTTTTCTCTATCCAATGAAATGATACAATTATAATAACATGAATATATAGAGGTATATTATTCGAGAATATTTTTTTATCTGTTTATAAAGACGCTTTTGTTAAAAATGTAACATTATTGTTATATATACTTATGTATACGAGTGGTTTAATTTAAAAAAATATATATATATGACATTGAAGATCAAATAAAATATGTAAAGGATACAAAAGTGCTATAAATTTGTATATTTTTATTTCAAATGATAGTCGCTTATAATAAAATGGAAGCAAAATAAACGAATGCGGTCTGTCAAGGAAGCGGGCCCGACCGCGAAGCCTTACGTGAGACTTGAGACAACTCGCTTTTGTTACAAAGCTTTAGATTACCCGCTTTAAATGCCCTTCTTATATTTTACATTTCCAAATCTCATTTAAAATATATTACAACAGTCGTCGAAAATATAAAATTAATTTTCAATAGCGAAAACGATTTAAGGCTGTTTAATTTCGATTAAATGCCCGCTTTGACCGCCGTCGATAATGTGGCTTCATATAATTAATATTTAATATAACTGTAGTTAATGAAGAATTAACTGAATCATGTAATGACGCAGAGCCTGTATCAGAACGTGTAGACAAATGTGAAATAATAAAATTATTGTATTAAGTCTACTGTTAGTTTAATGCTAAAACATTTCTTGCAGGTGTCAAAGATGACTCCGACGACGTGTCCAGCAAATCCTGCGGTGACGCATCTGCATTGGCTAAGAAGCAGCGCAAGGCTAGAACAGCCTTCACGGATCATCAGCTTCAGACCTTGGAGAAGTCGTTCGAGAGACAAAAATACCTCAGCGTCCAGGATCGTATGGAGCTAGCCGCTAAACTAGGTCTCACAGATACCCAAGTGAAGACCTGGTATCAGAACAGAAGGTGAGTTATTTTAAATAAATTTTCTTTTCAATGATTTCTTATTACTACTTATGTTAAATGTTAGATTTTAAGGTTAGTTTAGAGTACACGGACACTAGGATCGTCTGAATGTACCTACTGTATCGTATAAACGTTTTTTTAATTTTTTATACAAAATATGAATTTTTGACGAATGATACGACTAATTGTCTATATTAATTCGATATCAGCGGAAAAGCCTAAGAAGCAGCAATCTAACAAAAGGCAGAAATATTTTCAAGAAAATCATTAGTTTACTGTAAATCTATCTGTAGCGTATTACAGTTACCGTTGAAAAATAAGCATTCTTGAGTTTTCTTCCTAACTACATTTCATATGCCAGAGGTCGTTTAAACAATACACCTTAACTGTTAAGATATCGGGGCTTTGTTGGATAAATCAAAATTCCTAGAAGTAATATTGTGAGGTTCCCTCTAGCTCGCAAGAAAATCATGGGAAATGTTATTAAAGGTACCTACCACCAACACGGTTTTCTAACACCAGATACGTGTAAAGGCCTCGAATGAAGAAAGCAATTATATGATGCTACTAAATACAGCTCGAAGGTATAAACTTACAGCGGGTTATAAGACTTGATGCTTTGTAAACTTGGTCTCAAATTCAGTGATCACACATGTAAATATGTACATACGTATATGTACTTTTTCATATTTCTATAATTTTATATACTTCAGGTATAGTTGCGGTATCCAAATCTTTTCAACGATTATCTCCTGGATGTTTTTCTATTAATGAAATATTAATTATACACGTTCTTATGTTTCTCGTTAAACGCTTTCGTCATTCAACTGAGTCTAGCATTCGAGTTCGTGAGCCAGTCAACAAGCTTATGCCGAGTCACTGTACAGTATACAAGTTGATTCCATTACCTCCATGTGATTACAATATTGAAGTGGATAAATTAATAAACAATAAGTTCAATACAAAATAATATTTATTAATGTTAACAATATCGCAGATTTAGTTTTTTTTTTTAACATATATTATTATACCAGTATTTCAATGTCATCAAAAAGTTTTTATATAACACAGAACAAATATACGAATCTCATAAATAGTACCGAACACAAAGGATATTCAATATTCATTATGAATCACTTAACAAGTTTTTTGTCGCTCGTACCCGGAGCGGTTATTTCAAAAACAAACGTCTGTAATTAGACGTTTGCTTCGGACCGCCACCGCCACCTTCTAGACGTGTAATAAAAAATACAGAAGCTTAATAAAAAAATAATTTCACGAAATTTCTATAGCATAGTGTTTATTTTATAGCCATTTTTATATTAATTCGATATCAGCTGTGAGCTCTGTTTAAGCAGTCTATCTGATTAATTAAACTTAGGTATGGATATGACATTGTCAATGTAACATTATATTATATTAAATAAAAAATATAATTTCTTTAATAAAACTGCATTCTATTTATTGTTTTTCCTGTATTTTACAATCTTCATTTAGGCAACGGAGATTAAGGAGTAAGAATAGTAGTTTTGTTATGATATCAAATAATCGAATTTTATAAATTTAAAACATTTTTTTTTTTCATTCTGTGTTTTGAGAGGCTTTACAAACACATGAAAGTAACAAAAGTTACGAAATAAGTAATGGGTTTTTAATTAATTTCGGCATAGCTAATACAATCACGGGATGTCGAATGTGTACAGGCGCCTTACAAGATGTCGCCCGCCCCGTCTGGATTTTTTCTAAAATAGGTTTTTTTTCCCCATATTTTTTGTTCACTTTCCAATAATTTCGGCTAAACTAATGTTTGGGTTTCGATTATCCGGTTCGTGTAAGGGTGTGAAATCGTACTTAATTGAAGAATTTAATAACTTTTGTGTGCGGTCAGTTTGTGTTGATTTATTTGGATGTTATGTTTTAGTTCCTTAAATTCGGTTACACGTATATATTACAGATTTAAATACATACACCTTCGTAACTGTAGGTGCACAAAAATACCAAACATATTCAAAATCAATATAATCAATTTTCACCATACCAGCCACTTATATAGGTAAGCCGACTGTTTTTTATTTCGTAATTAAAATTTCCTTTACGTTAATCATAACATGTTTTTAAATGTCATAGAATCGAATCATCGTACCAAAACATAGATTAGAAACATAATGGCCACTACATGAAATGAATATGACGGTGGTCGGTGGTATAGCTGTGAATGCACGGTACGTGTGAACCCGCTGGTGGAAGAGGCGAGTCATGGCCGAACCGGCGCCACCGCCTCACAAAGCTTCCGCCGTCCAAATTGATGCTTTTTCACAATCATTCAGCGGTTTATTTACTTAATTGTTTTTCTTATTTGTTTTATTTTTCGATACACCGAACGTTCTAACGAACCGATAGATGATATAACTTAAACGCATCCGGTAGTCTCGTTTCTCAGTTGTGAGGTATAGCATCGCATGATTCGGCTCATCGAGGCGTTTTATTGCTGTCAATAAATTCAGAATCAGCTGGAATAATTGTAAATGATTCAGTGATTGTCCAGTCGTAAATGCATAATCGGAGGGCCGTCGACGTACTACGTTTATCGCTGTTTAGCTGGCGACGTGTAATCCGCTACGATTACCTAATGACGCATTCTGTAATGGCACACGGATCAACGTACACTCGCAACGAAAATATTTTACTGAATATACGAATTTTAAAATATATGTTATATTCTTATTGAAATTGTTTTATAATATTTTACGTGATTCTTAATTTTAAAATAACCCAGAGGTTTTTTCTTCCGTACTGAATACGACAAGATTGTAAAGATTCAACTTCTCTCTAAGAAATCAAAGGTTCATGTAGGATTTGCTTGTTTGATTAAGTTACAGAACAAGAAATAATATAAAATGAAAATCAGTACAATATTATTTCAAACAAAGAAAGTTTTAAAAGGTTTTTTTTTTTAATTCTTATTTTGGAATAATCTCACTCCATAGATCTGAAAGCCTCAGGAAGTTAGAAATGTGATTTTATAAAATATCCATGACATATGCGAGAATTTATACGAAATAAAGGCATGAGGTTAAAGCCAACTGTCTTTTTCCTACGTTATTAAAATTTATATAGCAACAGAATTATTGAAATCAGTATCATAATTGCGTCATATAAAGTTGAATATCGCTATAATTGATATATAGTTTGTCTACTTACATATAGTTTTTTTTATTTTAATCAACTCTTTTATTAGTTCTTAATAAAATTTGAATGGAAAAAATTAAAAAACATACGGATTAAAATTGGTTCATAAAAGTGTATTTTTATTGAAGAAAATATTCAACTTTTAAAATGTTAGAAATATTAAAAGTCATCAGCACCATTTCAATGAATATTTATATTTAAAAGATTAATCTTATATAAGAAATACATTCCGATAATCTACATAAGTGTACTCAAATCAACAATAGATTTTTAACGAAAATGCCAACGTGTGACTGCACGTTCCTAATGATATAATGCCAGGGTCCCAGGAGCTACCAAGAAGCAGGTTAATCGCTTATGGCGAACAACTAAATTACACATCCAGAGACACAGAATTCGGCCCAAGGACGCGCAGGTCGCCTGCTTTATCATTTAGAAACTAATCATTACCGATGCCATTTTAGTTCGACTCTTAATAGAGGATTCTGCGTCCTCTCAGATCGTACTCTGTTATTCCGCCTCGTCTTTTTGTTCGCATCTCCTAAAACGTCAATCAAATATAGACATTTGTGACTTATATGGCAAATAGATGGACACTGCGTTTTGTTCTCAATGATTTGACATTTGAATGTTATAATTTGATGACCATTTTTTATGTGACTGTTTAGGAGTCGTTTAAATTAATTATCTTGCATTTTTTGTGTTTGCTTTTATTAAGACGATAAGGAAATATATGTAAAACGTTGTTATTGAACATTGATTAAGAAATTGCGTGATCTCATTGAAACAGAACAATAAATAATTTTTATATAAGATAAGTAAGATGGAAATAAATCTACCTATGCTCAAATGTAAACCATTTAATAGTAATGTCCTTTTTAAAATTTTCTTCATTTTATTATTCGAAAACACTACGATAAATTTGAAGAAAAAAAATTTTGATACCTATATCTAATTTGTGATTTAATCGATTCGAGTGATACGAGTATAATAGTAATACTATAATTATTATTCATAAGGAAATCTAAAGAAACAGTATTAAAATAACGTTGATGCCCCTAGTCAATATGTCGTATAACTAAACAATTCCCATAAGAACACTCGTCCAAACGTGTCTTGAAAGTTTCTAAACAGCGTATAAGCACGTCATGAGTAAGCTTCGAACGGCACTCAAATTGAGTCCAACGCTACACAAGCATACAAGCTTAAGTGCCAAGTGTAAACGCAAATATTCGGATCGATGAGGCACTCCTTGTTCGTAGTCTATACAAACTGAATTCGCATCACGTCTTCCAAAAACTTAAGTCGAGATAAACAACCTCCTTCGCGGAGAGGACGTAAGCGGTTCTATTTTTAACAGTCCATTTTAGTCTTTAACGCAAACGGTTAAAGCTCATTTTAGAATGGGCTTTATCGGATACAATTGAATCAGTTCACGCAGCATCAAATCACTAAACCACTGGGCGGGGCGTAGCCAGACTCCACCGGGGAATGGGAAACAGAGATAGAGGAAACTCGTTCTTACGCCATGACGTCTGCGTGAGACAGAGAAATAGGATCGTCTGTTGAGATAGCAAGCCGAATCTAAATGCGCTTCGGGAGCTTTTTATACGTTGCCTGAGGCAATAATAAAAAGACTAGTGTCATTGAGCAGATTGCCTCTCATTCAGCACTTGACAATTAAATAAGTGCTCTTGAGTGTTCACTCCCCGATACGTCTCGACATGATTAATGTGAAGATGCTTTGTATCTATCAAATGTCGGCTACTGATAATTGGGCAATGATATTTAGGATAAAACAAATTGAATATAATGATAAATATAAAATGCATACAAGATGTATGTACTTAACGGAATTTATTGAACATATTATTTAAGATTTTTAGAGGATAGCTAGCTACGACGTTTTAATTTCCTAATTCAACCCCAAACCACCCCACTTTATTACGAATGCATTACGACAATATTAATGACGTTACAATAATTTCATGAGAGACGTACAACAACACGTCTAAACTCCCCCTCATTTACATTTAATAAAATTAAATGATCCATTTATATAAATTAATTAACGAGCTAACCAGTGAAGCGTCTGCTAACCGCACAGAACACAAAGGGCTCTTCCCTACCACAATGATAATACGCACAATAACTAGCAGCGAATTAATAAAAACCTCACTCGATCACAATAACCGCTTTCAAATCTACAACTGTAAAGCGAAATTAAATTTTACAGCCGGGGTAAAGTTATCATTTCATTTCGATGGGTGATATTAATTTTGAATGAATAAAACTTAGTTAAATTTGATTAAAATATCGTGGAACGAAAAAAAATTTAGTATACGTTTCAATTTGTAAGTGAATGTTGGTGTACATGAGTTTCTTAATACCTATGTATGTTTGAATACGTAATACTTACCTACCTAATAAATTGGCTGATTATAATCTCTTTAATTTCGTGTTAGTAATTAACAAATATTGTTTTTATCAAGATTTATTTCGAGGTAAAATTAACGAAGTGTTTAGTATTTAAAATCTCAGGTTGCCTTTATTATTAACGACAGTTGAAATAGAAAGGTATTAAAAAGTTAGCTCCCCATAATAATGTCTCGTAATTTATACCAATTCACCCTTTTTGGGAGAATCAAATAAATCAAATTAAATCACTCGACCACGCTCTGCTGAACATGCGAGTGCCCAAGACGTTTTGTCAAATTTATTATTTTATTTATTTTTTTATTAGTTATTCCATTGTGGCATCTTCATTGTACTTTCGAGTGGTCTGTGACAAATTTGATGACTATTGGGGTCACAATGTTCGCTAGGGTTAGTGATCTATTGCTTTAGGGTACGTAAACGGCAGTTTCAAAAAATTTTAGAGTAGATTTGAGTTGGTAATGTGACATAAATGCTTTTAGTAGTTGGTTTTGCCAATAATCGACATCGATTTATTTGATTCATTGAACCATTAGCAATGAGATATTGTATGCATTTTATAAAAAAAGATCTTTCACACAAGAACTCTTGAGATCTGGAGTTTATAAAAAAATCACTTGGCATTATGATGGTATTTTTGTTATTCAGAACGAAATGGAAGCGTCAAACGGCCGTTGGACTCGAGTTACTAGCAGAGGCTGGCAACTACGCCGCCTTTCAACGTTTGTATGGAGGTTACTGGGCAGGAGTGCCCGCGTATCCAACACAGCCTGCCCCTTCTGCTGATTTATACTATCGTCAAGCTGCCGCAACTGCTGCTGCAGCAGCCTCGGCCTCTGCAAACACATTACAGAAACCATTACCATATCGGTGAGTAACACCTTATTAAATTTGCTGGCATTATAGGAAATGTGAAATAAACAAAAAAAAAAATAAAGACCGTCTCTTAATTACTTTATTTTCTAAGCTCTGTTCAAAATGTGGGTATCAAGTAGATGATCTTTACAGATTATACCCTGGCGCTCCAATGGCGGGTGTTCCCCCGTTAGGTTTGGGTCTGCCGGGTCCGTCTGCTCACTTGGGATCACTGGGTGCTCCTGGTTTGGGAGCCCTCGGTTATTATGCACAAGCTAGGCGCACACCCTCTCCAGACGTGGATCCTGGAAGCCCAGCACCCCCGCCGCGATCCCCGCGAGAGCAATCCGTAGAACGACACTCTGACGACGAAGACGACGATGAAACCATACACGTGTAAACCAGTGAACTGTAAATAAAATCACAAAAAAAAATAAGGACCATAAAACTCGTGCAATTTGTGGTATATGACTTACAAGTGACTATCACGAAGAAGACCTATAAGTGCTTAACTAAAAGTTATTCGGTGAAGTGTATGTAGCGGGGGAGATAAAATATTATCTTTGTTGGAATCAGAAGACGGTACTTATTTATTTGTTGCTTAAATATTCATTAAACGAACTTTGATGCCAATGTGCTGTTGATATAATGTTTTAAATATTGAGTGCGGTCGAGTGTCCGCTATAAGTATGTGATATAAGCTCGGAATAATATAGGAGTATTAACTAATGTATTATATAAATAAATTCGATGTCGTATAACTGATACCATTGTGATTACTATAGCTTTGGAAGTTCAAATATAGTACAAGCTGGTTTCAATCAAGACACAAGGTGAAATAAAAAAATGTATAGTTTTACTTACAAAAGTTATGAAAATAAAAAACGGCTTCAACAATAAAATTTAAATGCACAGATGTATTTAAAAGTATTTATAAGGTTTTTTTTTATAATAATGATTAATACGAGAAACATTTTAGGTACTAATATTATCACAAAAGTGCATTGACCGTACAGTATAAACAATTACCAGTAATCCTAGTAATTTCTCGATAATTTCTCTCAATAAAACGTGCAAATGAAATGTGTATAAAATGTATTATTAAATGTATGTACTTAGTATTAAATACACAAGTAAATAAGGTATCAGGTATCAGTACTATACCTAAAGCTATTATAGATATACATGGCAATGTACTTAAGCAATCCGAAACATGGCATTTCATGTCAAATAGATTTTGTGGTGTTTTGTAATTAAAATGTTGTCAATTAATCCCGATGTTTTTTTATTGATACCTACTCCAGAAGTTTTTTAACGTTATTAATAAATACTCTTAATATCGAAACATTTTTATAATCGTGAATTTAAAACAAGACATAAATGAATTCTATATTATAAAAAGCATTTTGTAGTTAAGTTAGTAATGGATACAGCAGAAGTTAACTCACGATAGTCACGCCATCACTGACAGTAGCGGCCTGAGCCGCGCGTCTTCATTCCGCGTATTGCTTCCTGTCTTTTTCTAATAGCACTATGTATTTGCACTAATTATATCAATTACGTCCCACACAATCGTCTTCCAGCTTCGATTAAACGTTTTTGTAACCATCAGTAATGACAGTTCAAGATCTTATACCTACAGTCATTAGACGTAATGCATTCGTACAATGAGCAAGAACAGCTACAACATTACACAAAATCCGGATAAAGTATTTGGCGCATTTTTGTAATTATGTTATTAGATCCGTCGATTGCATGGTTGTAATTGTTGAAAAGTAAATGGGAACAACTGAATAATTATGACTGACATTAGCAAACGAGGTTGCAAGCAAAACGGTGTAGCTATAAAACCGCTCTACATATATTTGAATATTAAAACATCGCATCCGCGTTGCCTCACCGTATTTTTCATGCGTACACCGTTCGAATAATCACAGAATCTTTGGGTTTTGATTTCCTCCTGAACATTTTAGTGGGCATAAAACCTATTTAAAAAGCAATCAGTCAGCGGTTGCTGATTACTAGCAGGTCGTGGTGTGGCACGCCACTGGCCGTGTTCACAAAACGGAGCAATTAACAAGCCCTTGCCCCTTGGTTCGCTCGCCGAACTCCACGATGCCGTGCTGATCTAATCATAAAACGACCGTTTTCTGGAATCGCCTTTACAAACTATTGCGTGTTTCATCGCGAGGGTGGCCTGGTCAAGCATTGCCGACGAGGATCAGGAATAATGTTTGGACTACTGAAGTATTTTATATTATTAATTCTAGTATTTCGTGTTTGTAATTTCACTCAGATTTGTTAGCTACGCTCAAATTACTAATAATAATTTCCTTTATTAATTTTTTTAATAACAACTTGTTGAATTATTTAAATATAACTTGCTGAAAGTCGTCGTTGAAATGAAATAAGGATGTTATTATTACTTTAATTTAAAACATATGCTAATTTGCGCTGTGATTGTTTACGTGCTTATTAAGCTATTGAAAACAATTGAATATACCTTAAGACACAATAAATTATAATCTAATTTCTGAACAATTATAGTTCTATAAAAAGTATATATTACGTAATGGGTATGTAAAAGAAAAAGAATAGCTATTGTTTACTTGTATTTATTAACATATTGTGGATGGGTTTGTACGGAATTACTCAAGTTTAATATTTTTTTGTTACACTGCTATGAGCTGTCATGTTTAATGTGAAACATATTTATATAAAATATTATTCTTGAAACTGAGTGCCAAAGAATAGTTGAATAATGGATTCATTTTTAAAGTCAGTGGGTACATATTAACTATATTTATTTATTAGTTATACACTAGCCGAGTATTGAATTTTCGCATATGAAACTATCAACGTAGATGTCTGAAAATAATGTTGGAGATGGTCCGCGCTTGCTTTGAGATATCTAATCGTGGTAAAGATACTGTTGTACAAACAATTAAAGCACACATTTGAATTAAATCCATGTTGTGTATTATCAAAATTGAGATCTTAACGATTGGATAGTTGGTATTGTTTTCAGATCGCTAGATCTTTATAGATTCCATTGCTGGCTTCTAAAACCTCCTCCATCATGTCGTCCAAGCAGAGCGTTCAATGGACACTTAATAGAATTATGATTATTTTAACATAAAATTTAGTATAAAAAGTATATTGCCTCCATGTTAATATCGTGTGATTTCTCACAGATTTTAAATACTCTCATTAAATTATATGGGAATTAGGTTCTCATGATTAAATACTAATTAAACGGTTTTTACAAATTTCGTTAACTTAGGTACGTAATTTGATGGTTGTGGGTTTCATAATTCTCATGATATATTTTCAAATATTTAAATGATTCTTTGAACTTAGTGCAATTCAACATAATATTCAACATAATATAATTCACTTAACTGTTATAGTATATACGTAATTGTGAGTTCTTTGTACAATGTGTACATTTTAACGGGTGTTTAGCACTAAATCAATGGACCCCTTTAGATGTGTATCGGGTTCCGGTCGAAGCCGCGCTTTGTAATTACTCATTACCAGATATTTTTGCCTTTTTGTATTACATAGATAATTATAATTACGTTTTATGAATTTTTATTTTATATAAAAGACAACGTTTTCGTAAATCGCCTATTTTAAATTTTAGGTTTAGATTTTTATAAAGTATTCAAAGAACTTATGTCCTTTTAATTATTGAAAAAGGTCACTTCATATTACGTTTGTGTATAAGTAATAAGTCGTTACTGGTCTTAGCTTCCGATTTCTTTTTGGTGTCAAGACAAGCTACTTTTCTTATTTATTGAGGTATTTATTTTCATTAAATCACAAAAAGTCAATGATCTCGTGTTAGTTAAATTTATATATTTTTATTTATTTATCATATTCTAGACCATTAATTTAATGCATTTCAAAGTCAGCTTTATTTTCCAAAAACATACGTTGTTAATATATAAGAATGTCAAAAACTATTCACTTATAATAAATTTTCTATAACATTAAAACTAAGATAAAATATTATTATTTATATATCACATATAAATTTTAAACAAAATCAACTTGCGTTTATAATACGAGCAGTATAAAACCTCATATATATGTGCATATACATATTATGTAATAAAATTCATGGCGAACCAGAATCACAATTGTTTAGGCGGTTAGTCGCGCCATCGTTGCAATTAAACACAACCATCTGAATAGCAAAGCGGGGCAATTTTTATTTATCACGAACGCGATGCTATCTCGTAATTAACCGTACCGTTTAGTTGACGTAAACGATTTTAATACTTAAATACAACACCAGTACTACAATCACCTGATATTATTTTATGGTTTATATTTCATTACTGAAATAGTAAATTATTTTTAACTTTGTATATTGTAAGTTCAATTCGAAATACATATCAACTCTCCATAGAGGGTATTGTCGTGTTTCCTTCTTCTGGGTAAGTCACTAAGTAACCAAAGCTTGCACACCAAAAACATAGAACATACTCCGTTTTCACAGCGGGATAGATATGTTTGATGGAAGCCTCTTCGAGTTAACGAAGATAAAAGATTTCCTCGCTCTTCTTGATAGCGAAGCGCCTTAAGAGGATCTTAATTCGTGAGTAAATTTGTTGAATAAATAACCGCATCTCTATCACCCAAGCGAGTTTTCAAAATTTCCATATATATTTACTCACAAACATAAATTGTCATAATTTATGTTAGATGTTATTGATATTATATTTTTTTTGCCATTTGTTAATAATAAACGTCCGTGTGCATAACGCAATCGGTTAAAAACCTCGTTATGTGGATCTTGTAATTTTATTTATAACGCTAATTAGTAAAATAATTATATAAAATGAACATAATTTAATTCGTTTCAAATTTTCCATGCACAAACACGCTAACATAAAACGCTTTAATACGGTAGTCAGTCATTACTTTTATATAATTGTTCAGCAACTTTTTTGTAAACTCATTATATTTTAAATGTTTCTTTGTCGAACTAGAAAAATCTTTGCTCATTATTCTAATTCTAAACTTTTGTGTGACATTCTTAATGTGTCTGTGTCTATTTGGCTTTACTTGGGGTATTCTATAAATTCAGTGAAATATTTAACGTTCAGAAATTAAAGTAAAAATTAAATAAATTGTCTGATAAATAACATTTTCATTAATTACAATGGTTTTATTAATGGTTTGGTAAAGTACGCAAAAAAGGGGAAAACTATTGAGTTACATAGTTCGGAATAAAGAGCGGTCTTTGATATTCTGACTTTCATCCTATTTCAAAAATGATATGTTAGTTCCTTGTTATAGAGTAACTCGTATGGTAAGACATATATGTAAGTACCTATACTTAGAATTTGATGAAGCCACACTGACGAATATAAGTCTACAAGTATAAGAGCTTATAAAAATTTGACAGTTTTTTAATAGGTTAGTAAGGATTTACATTTATATTAATACATAATAAACTGAATTGATTTATAGAATATATTAAATGTATGTCTAAGCGTGAAACATTTGTTATGGTCATTTTGAGCTTAGCTATGCTTATTTATTAATATGTACACAGCGAGTATATTTCTCATGTGTTAAAATATAATTCGTAATATTCTGTAAATAATAATTATTTTCACAATTTAAACCAAACATCGCTACGAGCAATTGGTCGTGGTGTGGTTAAATTTATCTCAGATTTAATTCGTTTTGTTACATAATTTAATTAAAACAGTTTCCAACACATTAAAATCAAATTCGTATTGAAATATTTCTGTTACATTATTTGTATGTAAAATATTTTAGATAAAAAATAAAACAATAACCGTTTCAAAAACACATGCGTTTAGTGTTTCCATTTTAGAATACGTTTCTATTATTTCAATCAAAATCATTAACGTAGTGGTTCAAATACACAGTATTACCCGTCCGCAATACTAGAACTCCCATCTTTTAGATTTCTAGGCCCACAGCGGGTCAATTTAATACGGTCGCTTAGAACGTAACGTACGGGGCGAGATCGTATCGTCAGCCAACTGGTAATTAGTCGTTTCATTTTACTTGCGTTCAGTCGCGATAACACTGCACGCTTTGTATGCACTTTTTTATAATTAATTCCTTTGTATCGATTGATTGAAGCGTTTGGTTGCATTTTGATATCTACGTTGTATTTTGATAACTAAGTGCAAAAATCGTTATTTCACTTATACAATTTTTTTTTTATTTATCTCTAACATGTTGTGCAATAAACTATAATTGTAACAATGGAAGATCCATTAATGCTACGTGGCTATATAGACTAATGTGTTAAATTAAGGCCTTTTGCAATGTCTTTGCGCGGTGCGCGAGCGCAACTTTTTGACAGCCTAATTGAATAATAGTAGGAAAACCACATTCATTGTTCTGCCACAGTCACCGGATTGTCAGTGCTCTTTATAGAATATAATATTTTTTGAAATTATACATTGCACGTTTCGTGGTTCGTGGTTAGCTAAATTCGTGTGGCTTCATTTATGATAACTTTTTATTTAAAAGCTCGTATCGTTTTACGACCGTGTAAACTTATTATAACTACTTCACGATATTTCACGAAACTTGGGACAATGACGTGTTTTGATGGACTTTAACAACAATACTTACATACAGATTAAAAAAATATATATATCATTTCAAGTATCATGATATCTATATATGTTTTATTACATGGCTTTAAGTTTCACATGTCGCTTAGCTTATATTTTTTTATGTATTTATTTAATTCATAAATTAAAAGCTCTAAATTCAAGGTGATACAATCGACGGTTGTTAACAAAAAACTGCAATTTCATAAACATCCATTATGCGGGTAGACGATGGTCGGTGGTCGGTGGTCGGTGGTCGGTAATGAGGGAGATATAGTTCGTTTTGTAGCGCATAATCGTGATGTTATCATTCCGTGTCCGCCGGACTTTCGCACCGATTGTCTAGTACTAAAATCTGTTAATAGACCTCTATCAAGGATTCCATCACATTAACATATACATACATACAAACATATATTGTTTATTTAGTATAGAAAAAAATATATTTTTTCTATTGTGTCTTACTATTCGAATAACGTTTTTAAAGCAAAAATCCTTAAAAAAAAATTCTTTGGGAATTTAATTCTATTATTATTACGAGTGATTTCTTTTGTAGATGATAGTTTACCATTACAGTTGTCTCCAAAACAAAATATCAAGAATGACCGCCTCCCACTTTAACTTACCTAATTATCATATAAACTGGTTTTGTTTTAAGACTGAACACATCAAAATTCTTTATGAATAATGAGCTTGAATTTTAAGCTTCGTTACATCTTGTCAGTTAAGTGAGCTTTGGTAAAAAAAAAGTTTGTATAAACTGATAATAATTACGGACATTGAATGTTGAATCTAATTAACAGTGGTTCAGCGTGGGACGACCTTCTCTTTAGTTTTGAAGTGCGTCTAAAACGACTTGATTTTTAACTAATAGTCGTTACCGAAATAACTTAGTCTTTGATACATTTTATAAACAACGTCTATTGGTATTAACTAATAAATAAAGCTGTGTTAGAAGGATTAATTATTTTGTTTCAGCCTTTAGGTGAGATATTAATTTTAAAATGCATGCTATATGGAGCAAATTTTAAACAATCCAACAGGAACAATGGCAACATTAACTTAGTAATTGTCACAGAGTATGCGTGTGTGCGTCACTAATTGGCGCGTCCGGCGGAAGTGGCCGGTTCCGAGGCTGGTGTCAGGTGTTAGGACCTCGCTTGTATGTGTGCTTTCAGTTTGTGTATGTACGTGTGTGCGCGTTTATTGACGTTATATAGATGAAGACGTGTGTGTGGGTGAGTTGTGTGTGTTGACTAAAAGAATAATAGACAATACATCGGATCATATTACAGATATACAAAGTTATAATTGTTTGTAAAATGTATATTTATGGAGCGTATTATCATAAAATAAAAATAAAGTATTTATGAAACAAAAAAAAAACTACATTTAAATTATAATTGTCTATGTCCCAGTAGATATTTTTGAATAATATAATACATCATAAGAATTAAGTCAAAATTATATATAAATATTTTCACTATGAAAACAAAATATAGTAGTTTCAAACTATTAAAATGTCAATAAAAGATGTACCTACCTAAGCAATGCCAGTCGTAAAAAAAAACACAAATACACTTACAGATAATGTCAAATTAAAGTTCTATAAGTCTTTGTATACTAATTTACTATAAGGAATGTGAAAGTGTTAGATTGTTCGTCCTTGTGATGAATCGGTGTGAACATTGCAGCGACATATTTGAAAATTATTCGCTACTTATTTACACGCAATAAGTACTCATAATTACTTTCATCTCATTCATTGATTGCTTAATCCACACCTTAGAAATTTAAACATATACATTAAAAGTGTATAAGCACAGATAAAAAATAATAAACGAAAAAAAATAAAGAAGCTTGTACGGATTTAAATGGATAGGTAACAGGTACCTATATTAAAGAAATATTATTTTGTTATTATCTAGTTTACAGCCTTTATTATGTTAAAAATAATATAGATACTGTGATTCATAATAGTTTCATATTTTACGCTCAATGTATATTCATTGTGAATAACGTAATAAGTCATAATTACTGCTGTAAAGTCCATTTGACCGCAAAACAACGATTTTCTCACAATGAAAAACAATACATAATAACTAAGGTACACTAGTTCTATCTGTACCCACACTACGTTATATCACGTAGCTAGTTAAAAGTCAAACATAATTCCTTGAACAAATTCTTCAAACTAGTTTTATCATCAGCATACATATTTCTTCCTTAATTTAAATGATAATTCCATTATTTTAATGTTATTTTTTTTAATACTGTTTTTAGACGTACGTATGATATATTTATGTTTTTTTTTTTTGTTAGGACTTTTGCTGTTAGTCTTTGCCAGCGCAATTTAAAAATAGCTGTTTAAGTCTCAAAAATTAAAAATACAAAATAGCTTATACCCAAATCAATCAACTTTGTTTCTATATATGATAGTTCAAACAGTTATAAATACTATGTCCAATATCCAATTTTCTTTATATTTTAAATAATAGTAATATGAAAGTTTGTATATACCTATTCGTATGTGTGCGTGCAAAAATGTGTGTGTAAGTTTACTTCAACGAACAATTAAGTTTTGTTTTAAAATAGTTCTATAACTATAACTATAACTGGATCTCTGTAACTACACGAATAACTGTATTGTAAGAGGTTATTGCACAAAGTAAACATTTGATGGCATTGAAGTATTTATCTGCTTTATTACAATATAACAATGAAGTTTATAATTTTGAGGAAATGTAAATGTTATCATATTTCAATGATCTTTTGTATAATTAAAACGAATTTAATGACTCGACAATTATAATTAGAATCTATAAGATATGTGCATGACTTTCAATTTGCAGAAAAAAAAAATGTTACTATCAAGGTACGTCTTGAACTAATGCGTCGTTCGAGCGGGCGGCGAGTGCTCGCCATTTTATTTTTCCATCTCCCCCATAATTACGTAATTAGTGACGTTGAAATGAAAGTGCATTTATATTGCGGGTCCTTTTGTCCGCGTGCGCCCGCGCAGACCTTTGTTTATTGTCCGCGACAGATGTACGAACAATTTTTACAGTTTTGAAGATAATTGTCCCTGTCGCTATTTGTGAACTTTTTACGTCATATAAAGGTAAATTACTATCGACGACGAATATTGACTTTGAATATTAATATTGCTTATTCATTTCATTTTTTATTTGTATGTACATATATCGGTTATATTATACGCCATAAACAACATTATTGACGGTAGAATGTCTTTCTTGAATTCATTAAATATTTTTACGTACAAAATGAATAGAGCTCGCAACGGTATGAAGGGTTAGCCGACATTTGGCGCTCCAGGGCTGGCTTGCGGTCACACGCAATTGTGGAGCAATGTCGCTACAAAATTGATTACTCACACCATTGAAATGTTACTGCCGCTTTGAAAACATTCAGTTTGACATACTTGAGGTAATATTTGTAAAGATATCATTGAAATCTAGGAGTAATCAGTGAGTCGAAACCATGATTCTATTTTAAGAAAGCCGTGTAAGATTTATTAATGGCAACACATCCTAGATACAATAGTCAAAGACGTAATATAATTCTTACCCCAGTTTATATTAGATTTATGACAGGTATATTATAATTTATTTTCAATTAACCATCGATGAACATCTAGTTGCGTTGCGAGCCGTTCACAATTCGATGCGCAATATCGACGCACAACACCAGATACCATCCATCATTATTATAAATGTGCTACACTCACTTATTTACGGAAATCGATATTTTTTTCGGCATCGCCAATGAATGTTCGATTCAACGGCTCGATAAACGTGACTGTATTGTGTGGGATGACCCCGCCATTGTCCTCATCCCGCTCAGCACCATTGACTTCCACACGTTGCGATCCGATTAGTTACACATTTACATTATATAGTTATCTAATTATACCGACGCTATTAAGTAGCATTTTAATACAATATTTAATGATATCCACAAATTTATTAATGATACGAATTAGACATACTGTATCGAATAATATTTTTCTGGAGGGGATAATCGAATTTACATATCGCGGGTGTGAAGCAGGCCAGGTCTATAGGAAGTTGTGTTAGAGTTTGTGTGGCATTGAACTAGAATATCGATAAACGTCAGTGGGCAATCAGCGGCCGGGCAATTTGCTGGCGATTGTCCGTGGCAAGATGCGAGGCAAACGCAAATTGGACAAGAACTATTTGCCACCAAACATGGCTATTTGATTTTAGAGGTCAAATAATTTTCGGAATATAACAACAGCAACGGATATTTACTTTTTAAATGCATTAAGATGAAATAAATTATTGTGCCTCGAATCCCTCAATAGAGTAATTCTTAAAAGGCTATCTCGAGGTCAAACATAGATTGGTTCCAATAATGGAAATAACCGTAGCGCTGGAAATTGATATCGATATAAATTTTATTCAAGTCAATATAGGTTTCGTAGGTTGCAATCACGAAAACAAATTTGCGTTCATTTCCTTTCCCAAACGTACTCATAACGGATCCGAGTAATATCTTTTGTATGGTACGTAATGGAAACCATTTCTCATCAATTTTCTAAATAAAGGCGCACAGAAGCCAACGGATAAAACAAAGCGCGAGCGCTCACGACATAGATTGAGCTGAATTATCGCTTTACCGCAGAACACAATCTGCCCTCTGAAGCTGTTCGTGCTCGTGTATCGACTATCAGCGTGCACTCCGCTGCTCAGATAACACGTGTGAATTATGTTAAATCCAGATAGTTTTTCTCTTTTATCAATTTACCTCACATCTGCAGCGTTTGGTACTGATTAAATTCAAATCGCTAGCTATTTTCTTTGGAGCGTTTAAAGCCCGAGATGCTTATCGCGATCGAGTACTTACCACTTTCACGATCAACGTGTTCACTTATCTTATGAAATTTATCTTCTATAGGCCCTGAAAGTAAAGAAAGAAAGCGTGTATAGGCTCTGTATAATTAACTATAATTTTGAATGCTGTTTTTTTTAATCTGTAACTAGTAACCCCAATACGAGAAAACAACCGTATTACGATGTACAATAATCAAATTGTCGCACTACAAACTACCACAAATTGGGTGAAAGTGTGACGCAAATAGGCACACATGACAAATGGCTGCCATCTTGACACCTGTGTATGTGCCGCCTATAATAAGACAAATTGTGACCGTTGTAATTTGCATGTCACAGAACGCAGGCCAAGAATGATGTTGAATTATTATTTAAATAAAAATACATTCAAATTAATACTTTTTAATCTGTAGACACGACTTTATAATGAGTTTTCTTTTGTTATATGCTAAATCTTTAAGCGATAAAAAATCAGAGTTAATAAAACCGAAACTTTATTTTCATTAAGAACTCGTAAGTTCTAAATAGCGAAGTGCGTGTTGCAATGTAACTGCCATTTTACATTTTTTTCGTGATTTCGTGATATTTAACGCCTATATTTGTCAAGCAAAAACTGAAAGCTGTATCAACACAACTCATTAGTGAATTACAACATTGGCATGCTAAGCGTAAATTACCAGCAATAGTTTGGTATATTAGGAAACAATATTTTTACATATTAAGAGCGTATAATTTCATATTTACTATATGTGTACTCTACATAATAATGATTATAAGGACAGTTTCTAGCCACTTGATATACTTACTTCATATATTTGTATATTTATACGAAGCGTATAAATAGTTTCAATAATTTTATATGACTAAATCATATATATATGTTATATTTATATATGTTTTTTTAAAATACCATCAAGTTTCATAAAATCCGTATACGATAATACGAACATCTGCCAACCAGTTTCGATTTCATAAAAGGTCACCTCATAAACTTTAAATACAAGAATTTACCTAAAGTTTAAATGCTACAACTATTTCATAATAGAAATAACTACCGACTAGAAATATTATTCATAAATATCTTTGAACTTTGTGCTTCTGGTCTCAACGGTATTTTGAAAAAAAAGTTATCTGTCAAGTCTAAGTAACCCTTGTAATTAATATTGATATGATCTTAAAATCATTTAATTTTTTTAGGAAAATACATAAAATTATTAGTCATACAAATTATGTATATTTACAAACTTATATAGATTTTTAAGTAATTCTTAGTTATGCTAAATATTTTTGTATTTTATTAACTTTCATATTCTTATCTAAATGATATAGAACAAAATTTTTAAAACTTAGTTACAATATATATTCTGTAACTCTTTATTGAAAGGTTTTATGAATCATTTGATGAATCTAACATCAGACAGATCCAAAATTATGTTAAATTGTTGGCAAAAATGTTTAATTGTTGGCAAAAAAATCGACAAAATTTATTCTAAGCGCTTAATGCAGAACATTAATAAGTTTTTTGAATCCAGTCATATCTATTTTTAACTCCATTCTATTAATGTTGTTATATGTAGTCTCTAACAAAAAACAGCCTTAAAAGTAATGTGTAATAAAACTACCCATCCTATACATAGACATTCAAATCCAAGTGAAGTAAATCACAGCTAAGAAAGGAACATTATGTAAGGTGCATCGGTAATCATATTAAGTAAGCACATGAGCTCGCTAACCGGCCATGCCCGGTAGCGTCCCTAACGCGACACCTGCGCTCCTAATGCTCCCTAATGCCCTCTGTCTTACTTTAATGGCGTGACAGATTCCATCATTGATGTCCTTATGTTTACCGCACTTTCATATCATTTGGAACCTCAATCGCTCAGTTCTTAAAATTACGTATGTAATTTTATTTAACTTTCATAACTTCATCCTTTTTTATGTCTTCCGTTCTGTATAATGGGTATTATCTTAGATATGAAAGTCTCTTAAGTTAGGTATATTTATATTTGGTATTCATTTTATTTTTGCAGCGATTCTTATATTAGTAAAGACTTGATCGGGACAAGACTTTGTATGTTTCTATTTATTTTACTGTCGTCATTCCCTTGTCAGGCGACACATTAATTGATTAATTGCTGCCCTTAAGATAATCGTTATCTCTTAATATTCTCATACAACACTAATCTCACATTGACGTTCGTAATTCCGTAAGTTATAACAGGATGATTTTGAATAAGTAATAAAATTAAAAAATTAAAAAAAATAATTGTAATCTTAAAGCGCGGAGCAATCAAGTTGGTCCGGTCCGTATCTAACTATAACTTTATACCGCGTTATCATCTGCGTATAATGAGTTATGAGACGAGTCCATTGCTCGTTTTGTCAGTCGTATCATCCATCATGCACAGCGACTAATTGCCTGCTACCTTGCTTCGTCCCTTATACTTGTAATTCGTCCTCAACGACCTCTGAGCCGTGTATAATTGCTTGCTAGCGTATTGCCGCTGTTGAAGTGCCTTATTTACCTGTCGGTCGTGTAATGAACGTTCCAAAGGTTACTAGTTCGCGAGATAAACGATGTGTTTTAAGTGTTTTTAATTAGTGTTTCAATTTCGGTAAAAAGATATCTTAAGAGTGAAGGTTTAATTAATGGCCAACATAATCATATCAAGTCCACATAGCTAAACACGGCCTAAAAGGTCTTCGATTTACAATAATAATCTAATAAGAATAAATAAAACCAATTTATTATACTAATAAACAAGAAATTCTTAATAGAACAAGCAGTTTTCTCATTTGTACAAAAGACGCCAGTCTCTAGAATGCGTATCAAATAAAAATATGAGAGTGCACTCCATCAAAAGGGGTAGCTCGATTAAGTGTCGGTTTGAGTTTTATTTGCGAGGGCTAGGGAGGGGACGTGTGAGCGGCGCCGCATTAATCATTAATGCCTGCCTAATGACACTCCGAAATGGGCCGTCTAGTGATGTAACGATGATTATCGATGATTCTATTGTAATCGCCGCCTAACCGTGTTATTTGACACCCACAGGTGAGACGGTAATTGGCTACCGTTCTATCGCTTTTAAAACTTAGGTGTCATATAAAAAAAAATATTACGATATAAACTCTATAGTCATTTGATAGATATGTATTACACGTCGCGGCTACTGTTGCATAATGTTTTATTTACTCACATCTGGCTCTATTAAGTTTCACCTAACTGACATTATATGATTACATCTCTTGAATTTCATTATATTATATTATAATAGTGGACAGCGTTATCGAAAACTGTCCTACGTCACTACAACCTATATAAGATGTCGCTATTAACTCCGCAAAACGTAATTAATCGAATAAGTTTATGATTGATATAACCAGTTTTAGTCTCCTAATTCACTTTCCCAATTCCTAACCAACTGCCTTTATGAAGTTATCCTTTGAAATTTATCGGTTCTATGGTAACAGATTTCGCAATTGCTATATTTAATTACTCTCCTTTCACTGTTACGGTCAAGGGAGCGTGAATAATAATTATAATTGTATAATTTATTAATATCAAGTACGTTATGTTATGGCTACGTTCACTTTAATTAATATCTCGAGTAATGAAACAATTAATAGTTTGGAAATTATTGAATTATATTCCAAATAGTTCACACTGTATTGACGTGTTATGTTAATGAGGAAACGTTAATGTAATGGAAAGCAACTCATATTGTCTTATAGGATATTAAAATTTTAAGTAATATAAAATCTGCTATACATAAGATAATATTTGTCCGAAATGTGTGAATTATATTTTTGGAACTTATTACTTCCCTTAATAAGTACAAACACACCTAATACCCGTCATAAACCTACATCGTCGAGATGAACTACCTCAACCGTGTCAATGAAATAAATTATCAAAAATCAAATATAAATATATACGATAACGTTTATTATAACATGCAAATGTTACATTACATTACAGATTTTATACACACAAGAAATGATTTGAAAACTTCAATCAAACGCCTGTATAAACACAGGCGCTCACTTAACACTTTGGGGAGATCCCTGATGAAGTGCCATGAAAAAGGCAATGTAAAAACTGGGATTGGGGCTTGGGGGAGGGGGAGGGGTGGGGGTTGGGGGGAAGCAATTTGTAATATTTCACGAGCCAGTAGACGCTTATTAACTAGGCGTGCAAAAAATACAAGCAGATGTTCTCAACCTTACATGACAATGACAGACGATCAAAAGAAATTATAATGACTTATGAGGTACATTCATATATTAATGGATAGTCTAATTGCTATATATATCCCTTTTTTAACATATTGAAATGCAAACATTAATACTTTTTTCATTATTTTGAATAATATTTATATAAAAAAAAAGTCAGTTTCATTGTTTGCTGATATCATAACTTGATTTATCAGTTAACTGATCAATGAAAATTTATAAAAGTTAATATACAATATTTTAAAGTGAACACGAAAAACTGTACAGCACTCCTGACTAATGCAAAAAGTCATATCCACTCAGCTCGGAGTATTCACAGGATGGGAGAGTCAGGAACGAATTTCACTTAACTTTATAATAATATATATATAAAACTTTATATATATTTATGACAACATGACAAAGATTTATTTGAGAACATTGCTTTGAAATTTAACTAGAAACACGTAACATATGATTACAATAATTATAAATATTAACATATTAAATATTAAGTAGGTACACACTAATATAGAAGTTATTGATATCTATGTGATTACATTCGTGAATTTAATTACTGCAACTAAAACAAAAAATATTTCCGAAGTAAAAACCCTTTAGAAAAAATGTCCTGTAATTACTTAAAATCATTGAACAGGATACGAGTACATAAATTATTTGTATAAAATAAAGCTTCTTTGTTGCACATGATTGTGTCAGCCTATTCGCTGATAATAAAAATTGATTATGAGAAAAGTATTTCATTAGCCAATTTGATATTTTAAAGATAAATGCCTCTCTGTGCGGGCTGTGCTAAAGCTTCACGGAGAGGATATAAATCGGTTTCCGGGCGGTGGGACACCTAGCCTCTTTCCGTCTAGGCAGTCATCGATTTCTTCTCGTCTTATAACGTTTCCGTATTTAATATTAATAGAAATTAGGCGATAGCTTTGTAATAATTGATTTCGTAATAGAAAAACGTACACACGGTTTAATTGTGATGATTTTTCCGATATGTTTATGGGTATTAAATGAAAATAAAATATTACATACATTTTCGGATTAAACTAGAACGTATTTTAAGTAAATTAATGATTTTTAACTTAGTAATTCGGTTGCCATACACTAACCGCATTAAAGTTAAGTGTACTTCAATTGAAATATCTTGTTAATATCGGAAAGGTATATAAAATTATATAATTTTATTTTAACGCGAATATTTTTTTAATGAAATAAATATGTCTATTATCTGTTTAATATGAGATTTACGAATAAAAACACGTTATAAATAAACGAATAGTACCTAAGTTCATTCATTCTCCTAAGTCATATTACCAGTATATAGACGATTAGGACGAGTTTAGAAATTGATAATTTTTTTGTATATTAATTATTTAATAGAAATATCGAAAACAAAATTTAAATTTCGCATTTATTTTAAAAATCGTTGATAAACAAGATATTCATAATATTAATACCTAAAGTTTAATTTTCATGTAACTTAAATATGAAACGCCCTACTTTATGATGGAGTTGAAGATATATGTACTTATAAGAAATATAATATTGACATAGTCCTAACATCCACACAAGTTATAATAAAAATAGACTTTAAAATAATTGTATAGAATCTATTTCAGTTTAACAGGGTTCGTCTAAACGTTTATGTCGCTTTACTTAGGGCGGGCCGCCCAAACGTTTAGCGACCGTTTAACTAAAGTCTGTAGGTGGTTCTGAGTCACACCCTCGCGGCTTCTTTATATAACGCATAACATACTTCACGGTAAGAAACCTATTTATCTACAGTTTATACACAAAATTATGTTATACATTAAAATAAATCGTTTAGATTTTTTCTTTTATATTTACTATATTAATTTCCGTTTCCTCTATATTCCTAAGCTACTTCCCACAGACGCGTTCAAATCGAACAATACGACTATAAATATTGGACTATGTAAATTTTTATAAAAATCCATTATGTCGTTTTTGCGTGAGAATAATGAATACATCTCACGTAAACTTTCTATTTATATATAGTATTAGTACGATATATTATTAATACATCGATAAAATAACATCCCAACATCAATGGCGTGTTGGGTTTGGTACGCTTTTGATATGTAAATATAGGTAATACGAATTTTTTTAACTGCTTTCATATGCGCCGCCTTAATATCGTCACCCACTTGATCCGATTCAGATTGCATCAACTCACAGCGCAATACTTTTTTTACTCTTATATAAAACCTATTTATAAATTATGTTAACAGATCAACGCATAACTTTAATTTGATTTTATTATTATTAATAAAAAACCAAATATATTATTTTTAAAAACAAAACAGATGTTATCTGTAAATTCTTTTTTAATATATAATAAAAACAATATACGATTAAACAATACGTCATTTTTAATAGCTGATATTATAATTGTAAGAGTTTATATAAAAGTTTATTATTATATAAAACCATCCAGTAAGTAGTTAAAAGCAATTTATGCCGCTTCTGTCACGATACAATAATCTAATTTTAATATTTAAAAATGGCAACATTTACCCAAACTCACTCTCCTCAGTTTTCATGTTCTGAATACGAAATCAAAACGGGAAAAGCGGGGAAAAAGCAGCCATGTTGCTTTTAGCACCCTTTAATGGAAAAATTTATAAATTAGTAAATATGATAAGTGCAAAACATTGATTATTCAAGTACTGACTATAATCAGAATTTGTTATTTTTCTACTTTTATTCGTTTACCTATTACATGATCAAACACATTTCGTGGAAACTTTGACATGGCATTTTCTATTTACTAACATAAAGTTTAATTTAGGTGACACTTAACTCTTACACTTACATTGACTTAACCTTAAGGTAATATTAATTATCTTAACTTACTTGATAAATACTAAGAATAAAAGATTCAAAATTCTTTCCTCAAAGCGTCTGTATTACACATCCCCAATTAGAGATACACATCTCAGTTTATGCCGGCGTTTAAATTCGTTATCTTAATGCTGTATTCGTTTGCGGTTCTGTCAAAGAATACACATCTTTGACGCAGACTATTCAAATGTACAATTTAGTTTTAATTTTTTTTTTTTATCGTTATCGTATTATTTGTAATTCAAAACAGTTTATAGGCTACATGTCAATTTATTCTTTATTGTAACGTCTAATTTCTCGGAATTCCAATAGAGTCTAAATGTGTATGTATATATTTAATCCAACCATTCTGCGGTTCGTACTCTATGAATCAGCACCACTTGCGTATGTGAGGTGCGTGTCGAGCTAAGTGGATCTCTATTTTAACTTCTGAAACAAGCCGGTTGAGGCTTTCAGTCGGATCTCGGCATTTGCATGATTGCCATTACGTTGATTACCCCACCTCCCCCCTCAACAACACCCCCCCGGCATCTCCCCCCCTCCACCCCCAACACCTTACCACCAAGTGATATAAACGTATGCAAATCAACGCTTTACAGTCTTATTGAGATTTTGAGATCTCAGATTGAAATATCTTTTGAAGATTTATCAAGAATTTACTTGGTTTTAAATTAAGCGTGAATTTATTGTTACGTTTCTAATTATTCAGAATAATTTTTGTCTTCTTAATAAAAACTATATCTCGAGAAAAAAATCTAAAATAACACAATTTTGCATCACTATGTATAACTGTAAGCAATATGTTTTGACGACAGACACTATACTTTGTCTATTTAGTACATTACTATAAAATAATAACAGAATTTAAAGTAGGTTTCGATACGATCGGCATTCATATGTACAATATATAGCTTAGTGATTTAAACTCACCCCTATTGAGAGTCGTAAAGTATAACATAGCTAAGAGATAACTTAACGGATTTTAATAGCCTCCCACTCCACACCCACCCGCTATGAGTGCTCCAGAAGTGTCGTTTATTTACTCAAAGCATATGCAAATGGATGTTTTAAAATTTTAGGGAGCGAACGCCGCTTTAGTCCCGAAACACTTGCAAATATCAAAATGTAAATTTACCCTTTTATGTTTACAAATCATGTAAATAAAAGCGTTCGCTTTATAGACTTTAACGTGCTTAAAATCGACGGATCCTCTACAGGCGAAGCATGTTGGAATGCTTTTAAGATTAATTCTCTCCTAATTGGTAACTCATTGCCAGAGTTATTTACACTTCATTATAATTCCCAACCATGATTTTAATTTATTGGAACTGAAATAAACATTATGTAACTTTAGTCGGAGTTAGACCCATCGTTGACATATTGTATCTGAGTGTAAGATTTCAGGAAAAGTTTTTGAAAACGTGAAAGTGAATTTCATCGGATTTCGCAATGAGGTGCTAAGTTTGATTATAATTTAGTCAATCTCAATTGCACGTAAAATGAGAAGTAGGAAGAGGGTGTCGCTCGCTTCGCTGCGCATGCGCCGATCGCGCGCGACGCTCTCAGCTGATCGGGTTACACAGACATACCAGCTATCTCTAATAGTAGGCAATGTTGTGAGAAAATCAATCGCTAAAATTTAGAAACTTTGCGGTTAAGTTGCGGGTGAACGATTTCGATTTCAAGTAATATAAACGGGAACACTTTAACGGTATCAATGCAAATATAAGTGTTACTGTTTTCTGGTTAATTTTGTATGCTTGTTCGCGGTTTTATTTCATTGACATTTGAATTGACCTAGTATTTTATGAAAGCTAATTGATTCCGTTTCATATATATTTGTAAAAGAATATATTTCTTTTTTTGATTTGATCTTAGGTTAAGATTTATATTATTTACTAGCGATTCTTAAAACGCCGGCTATTGCATTAAATTTCTGAATGACATATTGAAGGTAGATCTCATGTTACTGTCAAAATCAAATGACAGTAAAACTGTAACCTGAACAATGAAATTGAAATTTTTGCTAAGACCATAAATAATCTGTATTTCCTTTTAGAAATCCACGTAAATTTTTAACGAAGCATTATAGATGGGATCTACATGACAAAATTACGAGATACTTATAATGTAATACTAGAATACGGGGCAGGAACAAATAAACTTTATATTAAAAAAAATACCAGGTGGACTGTAAGTTGACCGCAATATTAGACGTCTCAGTGTATTACCACCAGAGCATTCCCAGTCAGATCAATGAGTTGAAAACTCCTGCTTACTGCATGGGAGACGTGTTCTTATACTCTATTAAACACAAATAAACATACATACGGAATGTCGACCGCAAATTATTATAATTCATTTGTTTTCAATTCGAGTTTAAGTCTGTCGGATTTAATTAGTGAGGGACAGTTTAAAAAAAAAAATGAAGGACAAATAACTAAACCGCTGTATCGGTATCGTATTGTTTATATATAAAAAAGTGTTTGTTATACCTATTAACGTCTCTTTTCTTATTTATATCATATTCGTACTTTAATGATGACAGATTATAGAAATAAACGGTTTTTCCAGAGTTGGAAAAATCACAAGGCATTTCCATTGGACACGTGATAATTGTAACAAGAGCCTGGACTCACAACAAAAGATTTATCGTCCTTAAAAATTATTTCTTAATCTTAAATAAGTTCAATAATCCACAAAATTAACATTATTTTATAACATTGATTCAATTTCAGAATTCAATCATTTACTACCAGTTTTATTAAATCTAACATACACACCTATCACGACGTTTCAATTTATTGTTCAATCAGAGAATTGAATATAATATTACTTGGTTAATTAATATGCTCATTCCAATTTTGTATTAAATACGTATTTCTTACAAGGGAATGCAGATGTAATATAATACAGAGTAGACATTTACTTGCCTGTGTGTGAGTGAATGTCACATATTTGTTTGTGTGGATGTGTGTAATGTATTTGTGTGTGTTGCGGTGAGCTCGGCTTGCTGGTAAATGGACAATAATCTGTACTAAACACAGATCAACTGCTGAACCACGCTGTGAAAGTTAATACAACCTGGTATATCATGAATTTCTTACTTCTCTCATAGAATGTGATTGCTTAAGAAAGTATTCACCACAACGCACTCAATATTACACTCACCTATATATTTCACGAAAGTTATATATAACTTTTTATTGTTTGTGTATTGAATAATTTTTAAATTAATGGAAATTTTTTTTTACTCATTAACATTAAATATTAAAATATTCATAACAGCATGCATAATCTAGGACGATAATAAATATTCAGTGGTATTTTCTCAACTCCTGATAATAATTGTTTCTAAGTATCGAAAAACTTATTATTATAATAATGCAAAATTATAAAAAGTTTTAAACGAAGATAAAAATTTATATATATATAATCAAAAACTATATTAGTGTTAAACTATTGGTTAATATGACGGTGTCGGAGTTGTAAGATGAGACATCATGCGGCTACCTCACACTAGTACGAAGTTATGCGATACCTTTAATGTTCTCCTTTATCATTCTTGACACTAATATAAGTATACTTTATATATTTTTAAAGTGATTATTGTATATCAAATATTATTACAATATCAATGTACATTTCAAATACAGCTTTATACGTGTCGTATCATTGAGGTATATGAATCACTATTTGACATCTGTCAAACTAATTTGCTATCAAAATGAACAGAAGAAAAAAATATATAATCGCAAATTGAGATAACGAACGGTTGAAGGGGATAATTTGAGCATCGAAATCATTATCTCAGTCATTATAGTTGTTACGTGCAATTAACAGTATTTTTTTTTGAATTTCCAACATTTCAATGCCTTATAAATATATAATTTAAAAAATTGATCCAACAAAATGAGTTATTCCACTTTATAAACAGCAAATAAATGGTGTCATTGAATACATATCATAAGAATAAATAAAACATTTGCCTTCATTATAATAAAAAAAAAAATGAATATAAATCCGACGAATAATAGGGATTTGATTTATAACATTGGATTTAAATGAAGCAGATAGAAATAATTGAGAAATCATGAGCACGACATCCAATTACAATTACCTAGATATCTTTTTTTATTTATTTTATCAAAGAATATCATGGAAAACATTTTTATATACAAATCTAAACCGGATCAAAAGAACATTCATGTTATTCGGATACTAAAAGGTTCAGCATAGTTAATAAAAATTGTGAAATATTTTGTTACAAGTGTTTAAAGTTATAGAAATAATAATATAACTTGTTTGATAACTGAACTAAATTAAACAAAAGCTTCCTTCCTTATCCATTATCTTCAAAATCACTGGATGTACATTACAAAACGTTTATCAATTTAACGAATGTTCCACCTAAAGAGGCATTGTTGCAATAACTGACGTGCAATTACTTTTTCATACACACAACATTATTGTTCCCGTGAAGTTTAATGTTCGTTTGTATGAGATCTCACCGTTAACTCATGAATAATAAGAAGCAAACGCTGAGACCATTAACATGGAGCGTTTTTCCTCCAGACTATGATTATTTCTAGTAAATCGGCTGCTTCTTACTATTACCCAGTGTTTTATAAAGTTAGCGGCCAGACTATAAAGTTTTTCAATGTTCATCAACAAATCGCTTTCCACATCATTAGGTACCATACCCGGCGGTTTATTAACCCTTGGAATTAAAAAAACATACACATCTATTTGTAGAGTCGAGTTTGTTATTATACCTATTTAAATGAAACTAATATTTTTCGGATATACTACGCGTTCTTTATTTTTTGTTAAACTACATACTACCGACGTTTCGGTTACTTTTCAGCAACGGTGATCACGGCACGTATAATATATCCGAAATATGCACGTATAGTATATCCGAAAACTATTAGTTTCTTTTAAATGAATAAAACTCCCGAAAGTCTTAGATCTCATTATTATACCTATTACTTATTTAATGTGAACATATCGATAGCCACTTAAAAATTAAGTACAATTAATTCTTAAACAAAATGCAGCGGTGTAAAATTCAATAATAATAATCTTTAATATAAAACTCCACATAAAATTCTGTTGTAACAACGACAACTTCATTTCGTAACACTTTTATCTTATGCGTTTAAAAAGTTAATTTTTTTACATGCTTCCACACGTAATCTTATCCGATTTCCTCTTAGAAACTACCGAATAATTAGTCATACAAATTAACACAATTTCAATGTTTCGCTAAAAACTATACAATGTGTATCAGCCGTGTTACGATAATTATAATTGATAGCGTTTCTCATTCACTCAATTATATTAAATGGAGTGAATGTAAGCTGTTTCCCGCTTTGAAACAATAACGATAATCAGATGGTGGCTTCTCGAACAATGACACTGCCATTACTATGGTGTCCATGATACATGGCCGTTAAATCACTTTACGTATAATATGACTGCTTTGTTGTACACAATCATATTATAAATGGCCAAAATTTGTGAGGTTGTAATGTTATTCTTCACTCCTTTACGCTATAACTGGTGAATCGACGATCGTGTAAATTTTCAGCCATTCTTATTACATTTCGGAAGACATTTCGATTACGATTGGTAGGCGTTCTGATTTTTTTTTTTGTGTGAGTTAGTGACATCTTTACCCTGTTTCGCGGACAGGCTGATCTGGTCTGGTCTAGACTAAATAAATTTTATATTCCTAAGCAATAGACGAATAAAATTCATAATTAAATATATTCATATATATTTAGTAATAAAATGTTATTCATCATATTTTCATTACAATACCTTGGTAAGTGCAAACTCGTGGTTATTGTAGATTTTTAACCGACTTCTCACGAGACTGTTATACTGTTAACCTAACTACCTGTAAGCGTTGCATGCATAACACTTAAAATTAAAAGTTATTGTTTAATATAATGCGTGGGAATATTTAATTAGATAAGTGGAATAAAAGGAAATAACATATTATTTCCGATGAAAGTGACGCTAAAAATAACAATTGGCTTCATAAATAATGCGGAGACATGTCAGTCGGTGTATGACGTGAATAACGACTATAAAAAGGTTATATTATTAAAATAACTTACGAGCAAAAACAATGTGTGAAGTGTGTAGTCAGTAGTGGTTAAATACGCAGTTTTTGTTGTATTTACGTTTAGAACTTATAGTTAAATAAAAACGTTGAAGGGATATCAATCAAGCGATAATAAAACATTTTCCATTTACACATAAAAAATGTTATAGGATAACGATACGTACGAGTCAAATGAATTAAAAAAATATATAATTAGAAACGGAGGTTGTAAAAAATATATTAATGAGCTATTGGGAAAACACACAGAAATTGGTTCCACGCTATTTAAAACGAATTCCGTAGTCATGGATCAGTTTTGGGCGAGTTGCACGGGAGCACGCCCCGCTCTGCCCGCCATGTGCTAGCGACTGCTTCGAACACTCATTAATGAGTTATACGGCAAAAAATATGTTCCATACAATACCCATGACTCGTCGGTCCACGATCAATTATTAATAAAAAGCGGGCCGCTTCATTGAAAGGGCGATTAGCTCAATATTTATATGGAATATTCGGTATCAACGGCTCTTTGTGCTCGTAATTCGGCGGTTCATGACGAAGCGCGTTCGACGAGGCACCGACTCACAGGCCAACTGCTTCACACGTATGGATGTAATGAATGGATTATTAAAATAGTTATAAAACCTATTTTAAAAATTATTATCGATAAATATAACATTAACCATGAATAACAACGACGTCCGACGTAATTTATTTATTAAACAAAATGGAATTGCAAATGCCATTAAGTTACGTAAAACAAAATATGTGCACTTAAATTGATTATAAATTTTTATTTTTAGATTTGTTATGTTCAAAAATTGTATAATTAAATTACATACTTTTAAAACAATAAAAAAAAGTCGCCAAAAATTACATAAATTCTATATATTTTTTTCTCTTAATACAAATATAATGTTATATAAATAAAATTTATCTTCAACGTGTGAAATACGGAACCCTAAAAACCGATGTAACGTCTCTATCGAAAGAAGAAGCCCACCAAGTTTGATTATCACACATAGGTACTACCGAATTGAATAACTCTTTCAATAGAATTCTAGTGAGTGAAAGCAGAACTATAGCGGCGTAAATTGTCTAATCTAAATCATTTTCTCGTACATCAATCAAACAGCCGTCTCGGATATGAAGCCGCCGAAATTAATGTTTTCACTTTTGTGTTTTGTAACACAATATTATCTATTTACGTTTAAAATTAACACTTAAATAGTAATTTATGAATAATATAATATTCTGCCAAACTTAATCCAAGTTTTGCGGGATAATATAGGTAGCTGCTGTCTATTATAGTTAAATAAAATAATATCACTAGACTCATTTTGTAGCCTTAGTACTAAAGAGTTATCTTCGTCAAAATAAACATCTAGCATTGCGATCTAGAGACTATTAGGCTCGTAAATTTTTTCATCTATATATTTAAAATCTAAATCTTATTTACATCAGTAGTGAATGACCGACTTAGAGTATATGAGTGATTCCATAATGGCGAAACGGTTTAATAATTTAAATAACATAAAATAAAGTTTGTTTTTGCATTATATTTAACTGACGGAACAATTTTTCAGTGGGGTTGATGCTAATGAAAGGCATTTTCACGAGCTTTGGCGCCGGCCGGCATGCAAATGTGCTGTTAAATCATGCGTGTAGCTACGCAACACAACTATACTGTGTACAAAAACAGTAAATACGTACTAAGCACATAAATGTTTAAGTCCGTACATTTAAAAACTAAACGCAACTTACAATAAGTTTTTACGTACTACGAGTAGAATAATTACTATCCACATATCAGTTCACTAGGTATTACAAGTAATATAAAGATATTTTATAGGATTATGTATGTACAGACACAGTGCTTGTTGTAATCCGTTCGGAAAATTTAAGTTGATGAACAAGAGCTTTCAGGTCAATGTGAACTTAATGATTTCTCTACAGCAAAAAACATTTAGATTTAACTCGCAAACGGAATACATTAAAATCTTTATAACAGATATATAGTGATATTCCCAAACATTCATAAACGTTCCTCATACTTAATTCTCTGTATAATCAACTAATTTATCACCGTCAAGCCACCGAACACTGTCACAGGACTTGGCTCAAAGGACAAGATTACAGCATGAAAGAGCTCAATACACTTTAAATTTTTCATTATGCAGCAATAAAAACATCATAAATGAGGGCGACAAAAAACACTTCGAGACGAACAAAAAACCGCGAGATGGGGCGAAATTCGCAAATCATCCCGTAATGATGACCGCTTGATAAAAAAAAAATTTAAATATCAAAAGCCCGGACGAGGCACGTTAATGGTTTAAAATCATTTTTCATTCGAGTCACTCTCGAATCAGAAATGGAAACGGTAGCCATCGGCCCTCCCATTAATCTCGAGTCGTTCATTAGCGGTCGGCGTCTTTATTCATAATTACTTTATGAATGGGTAAATCAAAGAATTTATATTTAAAAATATAATTTATTTACATTTCACATAAACACGTGTGTTTCAATTTCACTGTTTCTTCTTTTTCTTGTAACTGTATGTATCGACTGGGGGTAGACCGCTGTCGTATTCGCTGGCCGTGTGCATGGAGGTCTGTTTGTTTAGTATTTTATTACCGAAAGCACCCATTTTCAATTTCTCGAATCTATGGACATATAATATTAAGACGTTAATCTTTACAACAGACTATATGAATATACATGTATACATATAATGAGTTGATTCGTTGTAACAATCTGTGGATAAAGGAATTTTGAATTTAGAAGCAGACGAATATACAACTTTTATATTATAAACGAATATTATAGAAAAATTCAACAACTAACAACTCCGCCTTAATATTAATTTCATAAAAAAATACGTATTTTTTAATGTTAATATGGAACAAAAATCTGTGCTTGCTTTTTAGCACCATCAAATTATAAGGTTGAATAGAAAAAAAAAAAACATAATTAATTTCAATATTAAATGGCGCCATATATCATATACCTGTCAAACAAAATATTAGAAACCGGATGAAGTATATTTTATAAAATCTCCTCGTTTCTAAACTCGGATTTCTTTTATATATTAAACATGAAATTTCTTCGCTAGACTGGATTCAATACTTTAAATATGGAACACTTTTCCCGAGGTGAATGAACTACGGGAAATATTTATTTACAGCTGTGAACTCACCCAGGTCGTTTCTTCTCCTCCTCATCGTGTACTGTGAGTCGGTTATTCGGCTTGACCTTGACTCTTGGGTCAGCCTTGGCTCGTCTCGCGAGGGCCGCGGGCGTGTCCCTCAGAGCGAAAGCCTTTGCGGCGTGACCCAAGTGCAACTGACGAGCGTCCAGCCACATCCTGACCTCGCGGGGATAACCAGAGTAGAAACGCACCCAGGAAGTGAACGCTAAGGATTCAAAACTTCCGTACATTCAAAGCTTCCAAACCTCCCATACATGCTTATGATAAACTCAACAATCCTATACATTTATTTCATCTAATTATTTTTTTTATATAAAAATATATGGGTGATAAAAAATACCGAACAAAACACAAACGAAAAAGTACACGCTTAACACTAAATGATATTATTTACAATGCACGAAAAAAGACATGGTTTACGAATTTATCTCAAACTGTAACTTCTAAAAAACTTCGAAAAAAAAATACCTGAGTATGATCTATCCTGATTATGTTTGGCTAGAATCTCATCTGACAAATCTAAGTAGACCTGTATTGGCACTAAATTGACACATAACCGAATTCGCTTGATACACAAGAAACTGAAAAACTGACGAATATGACTACAATTTTATCAGATTAATCTGAATAGGCCACAATTTGTCCAATATAATAAATTTGGCCTGAATGAAAATATGGCTAGAATCTAATCAAACAAATATCGTTATGCCTCATCTGTCTCACCTCTACTGGCTCTCGCGAGCCATTCCTTGGAGCTGTGAGCTACATGTTCCAGCTTCGCTTGAACCGCAATAGCCGCCCTTTGCATCGAGTGCTCCGAGGGAGCCACTGTCCGTAACGCTTCTAGAGCCTTCGATTCATCCGATTGACGTAACCTATTTGAGATGGATATTGAAATAACAGAATATATGTGTGTGTCATATTTCTATTTTAATACAGAGTGTATTATCTTCATAAATGTGAACACACTGTATCATTGTTGATTTTATTTTTTTAAACCTACCCTAAGTTTATGAAACTTTAGAGAACTGCTATTTAAAAACATAAATCTTAAACATATTGTCAGCATGAACTACTGTATCGATATTATTAAAATGTAACAACAAAAATAGTTCGTGTATCAAATTATTATAAAAGCCAAAATACATTTATATGAATCTGCCAAATGACTACGATGAGACCAGAAGTAACTCAAAATTAAGGACACAAAGCCGCGGGAAATATCTAGTATAACTATAGAATTATGGTATTGAAAATCATTACTGGTTATTGTACTAAGCATTATTAAAGGATAATTGATAAACATAATCTGTAAATGTATTTATTTTTCACGATATAGAAGGTTTCACGATATAAAAAATCGTGTTTTAGTAAATAAAATCACCTGATACGTTTCTGTTCAAGATGTCTGACGAACTCAGCCTCGCTGGGGAGAAGGAACATTGTAGCGGCGCCGACTTGAGCCGCACGCCCGGTTCTTCCAACCCTATTTATATTTAAAATAACACAAAATTATAATCCAAAACTAAGATTTATTAAAAATTACTTTTATTTTTAGGGGGGGGAAGGCAGGGTAAAGTCTTGGTGGGAATCACTGTTGGTGAGGACAGTATTACCTACAAAATGCCAAGAAACTATCTGCAGTGTTAGTGGCGGAACACCTTTCTAACGCAGAGCCCTAGCAAGTCCGAGTTACCCACGTCCCCGTCGGCCCTCCTGGGAACTGCTGCAACCGCGCAGACGCGTGACCGCTACCATAGGATGCAGCTGAGCTGAGGGTACAGGGCGAAAGGCGAATATTCTGCGCCTCAAAACAGAACCTACTCACTAGGGAGGAAACCCGTGACAAAACCGAGCACGCTCACTGGCTCTAAGGTGGCAGCCCCACCAGTGAGCTAGGGTATAGTGGGCTAATCACTCGCTTACCTAAATCCAAAAAGATTAGCGAAACCAACACAGTACAAAACCGGACCGATCAAACTACGAAGACATTTGGCATGAAAATACGGACACGAATTGCTTGCTGGAACGTACGAACGCTGAGCGAGGATAGCCGACTAGCTCAAGCAGGAGCAGAAATGCTAAGATACAAGCTGCAGATACTCGGTCTCAGCGAAGTGCGCAGAAACGGATTTGGTGAATTACGACTGTCTGGAGGCCTTACATTTCTTTACTCAGGAAAGGAAGACGAAGAAGGAGTACGTGAGAACGGAGTTGGATCCCTCCTTTCTGACACCGCAAAGAAGAGCCTCCTGGACTGGAAACCTATCTCAGAGCGAATCATCACAGCTCGGTTTAACAGTAGGGCCCGCAAGATAACCGTCGTTCAGTGTTACGCGCCTACAAACTTGGCGTCAGAGGAGGACAAGGACGATTTCTATAGTGCACTCAATCTGACTATAAAGAACATTCGCAAACAAGACATAGTGATCGTCATGGGGGACCTGAATGCCAAGGTTGGCACGGAAAACGTCGGCTGTCAAAGACACATGGGCACACACGGGCTGGGAGGCCGCAACGATAATGGAGAGAGATTCCTGGAGTTCTGCCAGGACAACGACCTTACCATCGGGGGGACATTATTTATACATGGTGATCACCACAAGTACACTTGGAATTCACCCGATGGAGTCACCAAGAATCAAATCGACCACCTTGCTATCAGCGCCAAATGGCGCTCATCACTGCTTGATGTCCGCAACCGTCGTGGCGCGGATATCGATAGCGATCACCACCTTCTAGTTGCTAAGGTACGACTCAAAGTAGCTGTAGCTCGGCCCACAAACACCACTACCAAGGTTGGGAAACGATTTGAGATCAACAAACTACAGGACCCAGTCGTAGGTGAGGCCTTTAGGGTATCACTACGAAATCGCTTCTCCGCCCTTGAAGCGGATCATTCATCTGTCAACGCGGAGTGGAACTACATTAAAATGGCCTACACAGAGACCAGCTCCGTCGTTCTTGGTTACAAACGCCATAGACGCGAGGACTGGATGTCACAGAAAACTTGGAATCTCATTGAGGAGAGGCGCAAGTCTCACCTTCAAATTCTGGCAACTATCGATGAGGCAGTGCGCGAAGACCTGAGGATGCAATATAGGCGCATACGCAAATCCATATACCGCAGTGCTCGCCACGATCGGCGATTGTGGGCGGAAAATGTGGCGGATTGCGCCCAACGAGCTGCCAACTCCGGTAATCTCAGGGAGATGTACAAGGCGACGAGGATCTTGACCGGAAAACGGGCCTTGAAGAAGAAGCCCCTGAAGGACAAAAGGGGTGAACTGATTGCTACATCGGAGGGACAGCTCCAACGGTGGCGTGAACATTTTGAGGAAATTTTTCAAGTCTCAAATAGCCCCATAACACCAACCACAGCTGCCAACCTGCCCGCTGTAAGCCTCGATATCGACGAGTCTCCCCCCACTGAAGAGGAAGTAGTGAAAGCCATCCAGTCGCTTAAGAACGGTAAAGCTCCTGGATACGACCTCATCACGGCGGAAATGCTAAAAGCAGATATACCTACCGCTGCGAACGCGCTAACACCTCTTCTGCGGAACATTTGGTCAGCCGAGGAGTTACCGGATGACTGGACTAAAGGGCTTCTCATCACTGTGCCAAAGAAGGGAGATCTCAGTGAATGCGCCAACTGGAGAGGGATTACCTTGCTTTCTACTCCGTCTAAAGTGCTGTGCAAGATTATCCTAGACAGACTATCGAGGGCCATTGAACCTCTTCTTCGCAGAGAACAGGCTGGATTCCGACCCAACAGATCGTGCACCGACCAGATTATTACCTTACGCATAATCCTCGAACAAGCATCA
Organism: Danaus plexippus; assembly: GCF_018135715.1. Lineage (NCBI taxonomy): Eukaryota > Metazoa > Arthropoda > Insecta > Lepidoptera > Nymphalidae > Danaus > Danaus plexippus. The sequence goes on along the minus strand of NW_026869845.1, from coordinate 3,128,445 downwards.
GAATGGCAGAGGGAAATGTATTTGACCTTTGTGGATTTCGAAAAAGCTTTCGACACGCTAAGATGGACAGGTATCTGGGAACGTTTACGTGAAGTTGGAGTCCCCGACAAAATAATTAACCTGATAAAAGCCCTCTACAGGAAATATTCCTGTAAAGTAATTCACAACGGTCTTTTGTCGGAGGACATACCAGTCAATGCAGGTGTTCGCCAGGGGTGTCTCCTTTCTCCTATTCTCTTCCTTGTCGTTCTGGATGGTATCATGCAGAAAGTGACGAAAAGCAAGCGCCGCGGCATAGAATGGGGACTGTCCAGCACTTTGGAAGATTTGGACTATGCCGATGACCTATGCCTGCTGAGCCATACACACGCCAACATGCAAACCAAACTGGACGACCTACGACGAGAAGCATTAGAGATGGGGCTAAAAATAAACACGCGAAAGACCCAGGAGATGAGGTGCGGAGCAACAACCTCTCTGCCGTTGCTCATTGGCACAGAGGCTATAGAAAAAATCCACAAATACACCTACCTAGGAAGCATAGTATCGGAGAGTGGAGGTGCCGAAGAGGACATCGCTTCGAGAATCGCCAAATCAAGAGCAGCCTTCGCGCAACTCCGTCCTGTATGGCAGTCGCGGAAACTAACCAGGAGAGTTAAACTCAAAATATTCCGGTCCAACGTCAAATCCGTGCTGTTATACGGATGTGAGACGTGGAAGGTTACTAAGGACATCTCGCATCGGCTTCAGGTCTTCGTCAATTGGTGTCTTCGCCGTATTCTCGGTATTTACTGGCCCGAGAAAATTTCCAACGTTAATCTCTGGGAACGCTGCGGTGAGACACCGATTGACCTGCAAATCAAACGTCGCAAGTGGAAGTGGATCGGCCACGCGCTCCGAAGGGATCCGGAACACATACCGAAACAAGCCCTAGACTGGACCCCTGAAGGAAAGCGGAAACGTGGTCGCCCTAAGCAGACCTGGCGGCGGACGATCATTGCAGAGGTCAAAAACATCGGCAAGACTTGGAGCGACATAAAAGGCGAAGCTCAAGATCGAACGAGATGGCGACGTACTGTGGATGCCCTCTGCCCCATCTAGGGGACATAGGACCAAGAAAGAAGAAGAAGACTTTTATTTCAATTAGGAATATAACCGTAAGAAATAAAATCAATTATAAAAATTTAATTCTTTAGAATATCGATCATATTCTAAATTTGAATTTAATTTTTTTTAATACAATGCAATGTGTATATCTTTTTAATGCAATTCGTACTGAATATGTGCAAAGTTTAACACATACTGCCTAAAATGATATAAAAATTTCAACATGTCACCTGTGAACATAATCCGTAGCCGAGGCAGGTGCACAGAATTGTAACACTAAATCAACGCGAGGTACGTCCAGACCTCGAGCTGCTACATCCTGTATAAATAAAAATTATGCTTATACAACTTGAAACAAAAAAAATATACAATTATTGTATAAAAGTAAATATTTTTATTTAGAAGAAAATATTAAACAATATATATCTTCTGCTAATTAATTATTAGTATTAGGAACTAAGGTAAAGAAAGTCAGAAAACAAAGCGAAAACAAATACAGTGAAACCGCCGAGCACGCCTAGTTATTCAAAGTGGATTGACAAACAGTAGACGAATTGAAATAAAATTTTAATTCGCTACTGATTAAAATTAAAAATTAACATATGCAATATATTTATTTGATATATATGAATAAAATTTCAATATAGATATATATATATATATATATATATATTTTATATACACATATTTTTTTTTTTATTTAAAAAACCTATAGTCAGTACCATACTTCAAAACGTTGCCTATAAGGAAATTAATTAATAATGAATCAATATATAACACCAATAATAAAAAAACATATCAAACTTTTTAAAAAGGTTAAGGTTACTTTCAAAAAGAATTCTTGACTAACTTAATACCTATTATATTATTTGACTCAAAAGTAGTATGATTAAATTGTTAAAAATAAGAAAATATATTTAATGATAAAAAAAATATCAACCGTTCTAAATTTCAGCTACAGATTATATATAACAATAAAAAGAATTATAATACAAATAATATAAAAGCACTACAACAAATATTAATGTAAATAAAAACAATTACAACATATAAAATACAATATATACATATAAAAGCTGTTTTAATAATAATTTAAGTAAATAAGAATTTCTAACAAATATATTTACATATAAATATATACTCACAGTACATATGAGAACGCCATGTTTTGCCGTACGGAATTGCTTGAACACCTCCATCCTGGTTTCATGTGGCATCGACCCATGCAAACTGAACACATCCAGATCTAGAGGCACCAGCCCTGGCTCTGAGTAGTTTATTTCGAAATCGGAACTATCGGATTCCTAACAAAACAATATAAAAAAAATCATTCTAAACCAATTATAGAGTGCTCTTAATTGTTTATTTTTATCACATTAATCACCTCATCATTTTTTCCGCCATTTTGTGATCCCTTTTTCTTAGAATCTGTTTTCTTATTGTCTTTTCCAGTTAGAACAGTCTCTATCAATTCCGACAAATAATCCACCATTTCTAGGGTTGCCATAAACACGATCATTTTCCCGCCCTTTTTGTTCAAAACACAATGTTCAACTATAAGCGAGCACAGTGTTACCAGTCTCAGTTTCATCGGCACGATGAGGAAAGTTTGATTTACAGTTGCCGGTAAAACTAATTCGTCCTCAACGATCGCTGTTTTTAATGCATCTACGAAAACATTACTAGTTTCTTCTTGTACTGTTCCTTCAGACTTTTCTTCTGTTTTGGTTTCATCGGGTTTCTTCTCCAAAGATTTTTGGACTTTAAAGTATTCGTAATCAGAATCACTGTCACTGTCATCATTACTTGCTTTTTTTACATTAGGTTTGTTTGTAATTTTCTCGGTTTCATTTTTGTCTTCACCGAATAGTTCTGGATGATTGGTTCCACTAAAGGGTTTCAGGCCTATCATAACATATTTATATAAGATTTATTTAAAAAATACTTCCTTAATTTTAATGATAGTATAACACAACTTTTTTTTGTAATTAGTAAAATATTCTACTTACCAGTTCTACTCGAATCACATGATTGGTCATTTCGTCTTGCTTGGTCTTTAGTATTATGTTCGCTGGTTTCTTTGACATTATTCACATCTTCAGGTAAATTTTGGTTAGGCTCTTCCTGGACTGGTTTAGGTTTCAAGGAATCGGCAACAACAGCCTTACCATCTGATGTATCTATAAACACAGGATCCTGCATAGTTATTCCTGCCAAATTTTCAACAGCCTAAAAATGTCAAACAGAGAAAATTATATAAGTAGATCATTTTTAATTTATTGCATAACATTCCTTACTAATCATGAAAATACTTGATAACATATGGCACGGAAGCAAAAAAAATATGGAGGCAAAACAAAAATATCTTATGTTCTAAATTAAAAACTATTTATTGGTTACTTAGACCTTATTAACGAATAATTTACCTTTGTCAGTGTAGCAGACAAAAGTATTGTCTGTCTCTCTTTAGACAGAAAAACTTTAGTTAAAGGATGTTCTACACTCGTTTCAACAACATTTTCTGTTTCATTCTGTTCTTCAACTTCTTCATTATCACTAACTTTCTTTACAATTGTTTGCTTAACTAACGCCATGGGATCGTATGTAGCCGCCTTTTTGTGATCCTCTATAGCTTTGACAATTGCGGCTACATCTTTCTCATAGCCCATATCTAACAAGCGATCAGCTTCGTCCAATATAAGGCATCTAAAATAAATGTTTCCTTAATAAATTTGTTGACGAAATAATTAAATATGGAAAAGAATTTTCTCAGATATCCTATCTTCATTATATGTACTGTTATAATTACCCTGTTTTCGCAAAATTTAATGAATGCGTGTGTCGTAAATGATCATTTATCCTTCCTGGTGTACCAACTAAAATACTGAGGCCTTTTCTTAATCTAGCCTTCTCAGCTTTTCTTTTTTGGCCACCACTTAGTAATCCTGGTACAATCCAAACGAATGGCTAGAAAAAATCTACACTATTACACTATTTTTCTACTACAGGTGCAGGCATATTAAACCATTTTCAATAACATATAATATGAATAGTCACTTGTAATTGTGAAAAAAACATTAAACCTAAATATTTTAAAGAGTTAGTTTATCAGATAATAAATTCAATAATGAGAAGTTTTTTTTAGAAAATAATCTGTAATACTGCTTACCTTGACAAGTTTAACAAACAACTCGTATGTTTGTACAGCTAATTCTCTTGTAGGAACCACTACAATAGCTTTGATGCCATCGTGCCTGTTAATTTTGGGTCTTATCGCCTGTAAACCTTCAATGACAGGCAAGGCATATGCCAAAGTCTTACCTGAACCTGTTTGTGATCTAAAAGACATGTAATTTATAAGTAATTGTGTACATTTATATAAACTTTTCTCGGAAACATAAACCTAATTTATTATATACCTCAAAAAAAAAAAATTAATACAGAATGTGCACGCATTAAATTGAAGTAAAAAGAGAATCTTTTGCTTATAAATTAATATATGTAATAAATATATTAAAAGTATTACATGTTATATATTATCAACATTTTTCACTTCATGCATAATTACATTAAAATATTGTTCTCCAGTTATATCAAGTTGAAAGTCTTTCTATTTTATTTAGATGTAATTTTAGGGTTTATTTCAGCAATATAAAACTTACTTACCTAATCAAAACATCCCGTCCCTCTAAAATAATTGGTATAGCTTTTTGTTGAACTGTCATCAACTCGGTCAAATTTAAATTTTGTTTCAAATTAGCAACACTGTGAGGATGTATATTTAGATCTGAAAATGTTTTGCCGGCAAACACTTTCTCCACCACCGGTCTCACTGCTTTTTGGCCTATCTTAGGGACTTTGGGGTTATTCTTAAACAGTGATGATATCCATGGACCACTTTTAAGTTTCTGCTTGAGTTTTATGTCGTCACTTAGAAGCTGATAATCTTTTCCATGGAATTTACCCTTGTTTTCACTGAGATCTCGTAACCTTCCAGCTAAATCGTCGCTTTTAGAGTCTGAATTAGTATTTGTATGTATCTTACGTATCTTATTCTGTGGTTCCTCTTCAATTTGTTGCGGTAATCTTTTTTGACCCGTATTTTGAGGTCTTTTTCGAGCGATAATTTTACCAGAAAAATCTGGCTTAGACTTGAATTTATACTCAGTGTTATTTTTTTGAACGAATTTTTTATTGACTGGTTTATTCTGATTCTAAAATAACATGTTTCAATGAAAGTATAAAGTGAATAAATTTTGAAGTATAGACAATCGACAAGACGCTTACCTTTTTCGCAACAGTAATATTCAATTGCATATCATCCATTTTTACCAATATTATTATGACCACACACTTTGAGGTTATCCGCACGTTATGACATTTGTCAACAACATGAACATGACGTTTGAACGTATCTACGCCGTAATCAGCTTTAAATGATAAATATCGTTTCGGTTAAAGCATTATTTCTTTTTTTCCAATGCAGTGTTATTTGTATTCAATTATTTTTAAGACAATATTTTTCGAATTAATATTAACAATATTGTATGTAAAACCGTTAGGAACTAAAGTTTAATATTTTTATTGTCGAATATCCTTATACACATATTCTAAACTTCGAAATGAAAATAACAAGTAAATTTTGTTATTGAATCGATCAAAAAATATGTAAATTTTGGAATCTTTCACTGTAATTTTAGTTATATTCGAGTAACAGGGAATATTTTGCAATAAATATGTGATTCTACTTGAATAACTGTTAGATTGCATAAACAGGTGTGCTTGAACCTTAAAATATTTACACTAAATTCTAAGTACCTATCTAAAAAAATAATGTAAAAAAATAAAGTGCAAAATTTTAGGACAGCCATTCAAATGTAATTTTAAATCTACGTGAATGCTAAGGCTCATGAACTCGGAAGTTAACAATGAAGAATCTTTTTAGAACTTTTTTTCAACTTTTAGTATACTCATTTTTATGGCCGTATATTTTCCTATTAAACAGTTTTCCATCTACAAAATAAAATTCTTTCGACACATATGGTTTTATACATCTACAAAGCAAGTAAAAATTTTCAATTTAAGAATATAAATGTCGATTTTAGTCTTCAACCTAATACATAATTGGATCATGAAAATAATAATACAAAATTAATAGCAGACACCTAATAATTTTGAACGAAAGAATTTTTGTTCAATAGTTACTTTCATTCTCCGTTTGTATCATAAGGCTCTTTTTCTGTTTATTCAATTTTCAGAGTCAGTACAGTATTAGGTAGTATTAAAATAATTAAGCTATTAAATATACCCTAACCACCATTTTGAATGTAGATTAGCAATGTATAGTTTTATATTCTAAATTCTTATTTCTAGCTTTTATCAACGGGTTTTTTGTTTTGTATACAAGAGTGGGATACATATGAATGAAATTTTAATTCCAAAACAGATTCCAAGTGTCAAACGACAACTGAAGTGAGAAATGTATATAAGATATGATATAAATTGCTCTATAGAAACCACATTATACTGAAATCTAAATTCAAGAAATACTTGCATCAGAATTCAGAGAGATAAATAAACCAAAAAAAAAGTCAATAAAATGTATAGGTTAAGTTTAAACGAGTCAAATGTGCAACATATTAGCAATCACTAATGCTGGCGATATCATTACATATATTTGTTTTGAAACAGGCTTAAGCGAACACACAAAGAGTTAATCTAAATAACTAATAATGTTGATCGTTCCATAGAAATGAATTAAAGATGTAAGCACGCGTTGCGGATACGTATTGCCCAGGAACCACGTGGCAGCACGTGCCACCAAAACATGGCAACTCCGTGTCGTCTATGGGGTGGAATAAATATTTGTGATGTAAGCTGTGTTTACGATATAAGAGCCCTCTAATTTATAAAGCGTCATTAACGCACTAAAGCTTGAATTATAACATTATGGGGCCGGAAAATCTATACCTAACCAATTTTCTTCAAATAATCCGATTTATCTTGATACGTTTAAGACTTAAAGTAAAATAAAAAAAAGACTTTATGAGAACTATATAATTGGAATAAATTTAGATATATAAAAAAAAATTCTAATGATTGTTTTTAAAGTGAACGTTTTAACAATAGTTTTTAGTTTCCGTTTTCAATTTCCATATAAAATTGAATATCTTTTAAAGTTAGTACCGTCGTTGTTTTGCTGAAGAGTGATAAGTAATACCTACTGATTACTGAGTATAAGTTACATAAAGGAGACCTTTTATTCATTTTCATTCATTTCATTCAGTTCATTCCTTCTATGGTTATGACGTGTTAGGTTTGTATTATTATTGCTAAATTACAGCCATTTTACTAAATACCTATACATTAATGTACAAAATAGACTGTCTGTTCTATAAGTAGAGTACTTATAATCTTTTAATTTATCCTCTCCTATGTTTCGGAATTATCAAGTTATTGGAGAAGCATAATATATAATTTGTAATTTAAATAATGTATTTATATATTACATTAAAGCATAAATTATTAATGTTTAATTTTATTTTAAAAATCGGACAAAACACCCACGGCGGTCGCTATATATTCGTGAGTAACTTGTTGGCTGTAATGAAGTTAATTTTTAATGTCTTTATTGTAAACCACATACAATACCATTAAATAATTGATTGGAAAAAAATGATTTGAAAATAGAACAACATACCGTATTTTTATCTAACAAAAAAAAATTTATTAGCATAATATAATATTGAAACCTCAACAGTGGGTACGACATTTAAATATATAAACAAAAAAATAACATATCATAAAATAAATATTTATAAATGTAAAAGTAAATATAAACTTAAAAATGTACCATAGATAATTAAAAAAAACTTTAGGTTAACATAAGTGTACGTCATATACGTTTTTGTACAATTGATAAACATTATTTTTTATAGTATCAAATGACGTTCTAATTCCTTTAAAGAGTATTTAAATAAAACTGCCAAAATAATCAAATTCAAAATTAAAATAAAAAACCATATCAGTTCTGCGAATGACATTAAGTAACAAACACAAAATAGCTCGAGACACGTTGAGAAGGTCTTTTTGCTGGGCGTTCGTCGCACAGTCCCCGGCCACAAATCCATGCACTTAGAATTCTGCGCAAATAGGAAGGGGAAGTGTGAAGGCGGTGATTACCAGCCAACCGGCACGACCCGACCCCGGGTGTAGCTTGATTTTGGACTACTTATACAAATAAAACCTTCTTTTTGTCATAAAGCGTTTGAGGTCTTTGTGTTTGTTTAAAAAAAACATAAACGTAATTAAATATCAATATGAATATGTATATGACAAGCATATGTTACACAATTGATATACAGCTCGATAGATATCTAATTTTTCTATTTTGGGTAACGAGCTACGATTTAACTGAGTTACCATACGATGGTATTATCTCGGAATACGATATCAAAAATATTCATTATATCCTCATTCGTCTATGAAGTATGAAGTTGTTATACAGTATGACAACTATTGTCAAAATAATTAAAAATCAAACTAAGCCGTTATCCTTAGACTTTCACGACAGGTGACTGCTATTTAATTTATTATCATGTAAGAATGAATTTTGTTTATAATAACTGACCAAACTAAGTCTATCTTAAACGTGAAATTAATTATACCTATTATGGTTTACCGAAGCGCATTATTCAAGCCATAGGTATATTTGAGTTTGTAATATATTTGTCATTGTTTAGCAATGGCGTTGAAACCTACGACTTGTAAGGAAGCGATTGCGAGATGGGAGAAGGACAAGGAACAAACTGCAGCGGACGCTACAGTCATTGAACTACAGTTCCAGTGGCCACCGATAGAAAAAATGGATGGCGCTCTTTCTACTCTCGTCGCTTGTGAGTTAGTATCTATTTCGATCTATATGAAATGCAGGATAACGTTTGTTGGGAAGAAGATTCGTATTAATTGAGCGACAGTCAAGCACTATCCGGTCGAAATAAAAAGAATGAGACAATTTGATTCTGTGCCAAATATTATCATGTAATCGTTTTAGAATTTCATTATTATTATAAAATTTTGATCATTATTTTGTCACCATTCTATAAAACTTTATTATTCAAATAATTTGGTTACTTCAGGAAACTCAGCTTATCTTCTAATATGATAGACAAAATTGCGGGCATCGCTGGTATGAGGAGCTTAAAAATTTTGTCGCTTGGAAGAAATTACATCAAAACATTAGCTGGCATTGTAAGATTTAATACTCTCTCAAATTCTTTCTCAATACCTAAAAGAACTTTCTAGATGTTTATGTTATAGTTATTTTTATACTAAACATTTATAGGAGACTGTAGCTGATACGTTAGAGGAACTTTGGATAAGTTACAATCCAATCGATAAATTAAAAGGAATAGGAGCTTTAAAGAATCTCCGTGTTCTGTATATGTCTAACAATATGATCAAAGAGTGGGCCGAATTTAACCGACTTCAGGTAAAACTTAAAGATTACTAAAAAAATCATACGATGTAGCAATGTATGGTAGGGTGTCTGTCAATCAATTAATGCAAGTAATAATTTAATATGATATACTTGGCTCCCAAATTATCAACTTACCTTCCAATTAACGCGATGAAGTCAAATCATTTATGTTTCCTTATTGAACTTAGAAATACATTTACATTATATATATAAGACTTTTCTTATAGGAATGCCCAGCACTTCGTGACCTTGTATTCATAGGTAATCCTCTTTACGAAAACCAGCCTGACGTAGACACCTGGCGAACCCAGGCTTGCAATCGCCTACAACAAATAACTAAACTGGACGGCATACCCATAGTCCGAGATACGGAATAAGCACAGATTTGTAATTACCAATACATCAACGTTCTACTCGAAATGCTTTTTTTATAATGTGCGATCATTATCAAGATTTCTACGACCGGTCAGTCAATTACACAACAATTGCGGTTAAAACATAGCCGTCTCATGGAATTTATAATTCAAAATGAGTTGTGATTGCGTGACCGCTCTAACAAAGACTGATATAAGACCACTTGTTTAGGATAGAATTTGAAATGACAATAATAATCGGAATAATAGCATCGTACCTTCGCCTCTGCTTGACATTTATGACAGATTATAACTACGCTACTAATAATCGTCGCGCACGCCATCTGTCTATTAGGTTGTACAATTTACGTATGACGGCTATGATTGAATTCTATTAATCGAATCATGATTGTTGTAAATTGCAGAAACTGATTCACATCTACGAATTTTCTTTCTTGGCAAATTTTTCTTGAGTGTTTTAATTATTTGATAGGTACATTACTTCATCATATTTAAAATATATTTATATAATACAAAGGGATACAGTATATTTGAATGACAAACAATATTTTGGCAAATTAAAACTAAAAAAGCACTTTTGTTAAGCAACAAATCTCCTTAATCTTGGTGTGTATCCATCTCTATTGTGTCCGGTTTATGATTCGTCATACATCTCAGAGTCGACTTAATAGCCTGCTTAATTCCAGCAAAAGGAAATACGAATTGCCGAGGGTCGCTTTTGATGGCGGAAAAGTCCCTCTGTAGCCGCCCAGTGGCATTCTCATTGTATTGCTAATAAAATTTAATGATGTAAACGGATAGCGCGAATAGACCTAACTTAGTAGCGCTCAGGGAGGCGGCCGCTGAGGGGAAATCAATTAACAACAATATATTTGTCGTACATTGAATTAGTTTTGCAACGAGATACTGTTGTGAAACTGTAAGAGACGCAACTGTAAGAGAGTTTAGAAATTTTAAAACAAAAAAATATACATCAAACGGGTTTGTGTTAGAAGAAAATGAAACATTAATTATAATGATTGATTCTTTTCGATGTTGGTACTAACACTTAACTTTCTATTTCATTTAAACTAATTGATTTTAAGTGTAACGGTAATGTATCGTGTGGCCGAAAACCAATAATAAATATTGGTTCGATGGTGACATTTGAATAGTGTTCAATAATGAATGCCTTGTGGATTATTGTGTACTCTCCGTAATGGACCGATAATTGTCCGTCCAAACAGAACTAACTCTCTTAATCACAAAGCAGCTCACACCTTCCCCTTTCCGTGCCTATATGGCGACCATTATTTAATTATTAACATTACAATCAACCTAATTTTGATTTCTATTTGACATTTCGATAACAGAACGCCCTCGGCGAGCGGCCATTTTGTGACATCTGTCTCGAATGTGTTACGAACTATAAAATTCAATTTCCCCAATCGGGCAGCTCGGCACATTTATTATTCATAGATCGGTACATGGACGCCGGCCACTAACAGATGTGATCTTTTACGTGATATAGAAAGATGTTACAATACTAAAATCACTGAATGCAAAGGACCGGGCTGTTTTATTCATAGAGTCATAGAGATTCATTGTACCATAATGCTATTTGCTGTTTAATCAAAAACAGATCTTAAAAAAAAAGAAGAAAATTGTGTATTCTTCATGGCAAAAGACGAAATCAAAAGTTACATTTGTGAATAATGAAACGAAAACAAGTATTAGAAACAGTTTTCATGATTCGAAACGATTTTATAATATTCAGACTGGCGAAGGATGAAATGCACGACAGGGGTAATCGCCTTCAGGCTGAACATATTAAATAATGTAACCCTATCGACTTCCATTCCTGTAATGGCTATATCGTTGCAGCTGGTCTCCTATTTAAATGTATAATCGTCGTACGTGAGGCCAATAAATCAATCCATGTCGTCGGTAATGCACAATCCATTTGCTCGCATGTAGCATAATTGCTGTTAGCGCCGCCCAATGGCCACATTAGCCCGAGTCGACCCCCACACCCGACCCCTGCAGAGGCTGAGACTCGAATTAGCCTCCTCTATTTTAATGGCTGATTTTCTAGCTCACGAAACCGCGGCAAACGTCCGCGCTTACGCCACTTAAAGGCGGAGAAAATAGCTTAAGTGCTTTCTCTATTATACTTAAGGTCGTTCGTGAAAAGGATAATTTTCAACTCTCAAGCGCCCCGCCCGCCTTTGAGATAGATTAATATGGATGCGATAATATTGTCACAGATTCTGTTTGAATTGTACTCATACTATAACGAATATATTGTACTACTAAAATGTTTCATTCTATATTTAATATTTAATAAAAATAAAATAAATTTGTATTTTATAATCAGTTTTTTTTTCCGTCATGAGTATTTTATATTAAAACGTTGACGAATGAACATTCATATTTTTCTGTCTCAATGTGAGATAATATATTTTTAAGTTGGGTAACCTATTGTAGTAGCGAGAGGGTAGCGAAATAAAGCTTTTCCAACAAACAATAGTTCCGGCCCTTTGTCGCGCTCAGAGTTGAGTAAACATTAGTAGTTGAGGCCTTTGTGACCGCGGCTTGAGAGGTTACGGCCACATAGCTTCCACTTACCCTCCTTTACTATTGTTTGTTTGATATATTTTTGTCTTTGTAAAGTCTTTGCTACGTTGAATTTGTTTACCAAAATGGAGGATTCATTATTTAGAGGAGAGCGCTAATTTCATCATAACATTTACTTTATGTTCAGACGACCAGGTTTTTTAATCTATTTGTTGAATATTAACATAATGTTATATTAGATATAAATAAGAATCTACATTAATTTTATGTAAACAAAAACTTTAGCAACTGACGTAAACACGCTCCTTATACAAAGACCGTAAAAGTTAAACTAAAACGTGGAAGTCACGATCCTATCATAAATTACTGTTTCAACATTAACACCTACTTTCCATAATAGCCGATAAACCAAATTTAGTTTTCATGTAAGGCACCCTCCCAGCTACTTATATAATAAGCAATGATCAATGGAGATTAATCCTATTGTGTGACATGCAGACAAAAAAAGCATATCAGAATTATTCCGCCACGGTCGCGTTAATATCTCCATAACATTAGAGCATGAGCATTGTTGGCAGCCACTAATGTCAGAACCCACCCGCTCCAAAGGATTACGCGTCAAATGTTGACAGTTGTCAGTGAAACAATGAACGCTAGTGCATTCCAACAATACGCATAATAGCTTGTGTTTATTTAATTTAAGTCACTCGCAATGGAATAAAGTCGTGTTTTCGCCAGCGGCGTTCCGACTTGAGAGGAGCGCCTCGGGGCAATAAAATTAATGAAGCGTAGAGATGGGACCATTTTACTTGTATTATTCGTCTCCTGCGGGCTGAGACTGAAGCGAATGTCCATTAGTTCTGTTTTAACATGTTAGCGAGGTTGAAACGTTGTAAATGCGATTTACTTTACAGAGAGGGAGAGATTCGATAGAGATCAATATACTATGCTATCCAATACATTTAAAGTTGCGCTTTGAAACAATTATGCTATATGTATTATCTATCGGTTACAGATGTTAGCTTTCGTCATTGTTATACTAATATTCTATTCAATAAATACTTATATATTATTAAAAACTTTTTTCTCTCTATAAAACTAACATTATCCCCGAAAATTTAGAATTTTTTGATGCAAGACAAACATCGCTCGTGTTGCATGAACAATAGTATTACAGCGTATTAGCGGTTAACTGATGATCAAACCGACGGCCGACGACTCACAAAAGATTATATCTATGACGGGGTGCTGCTATGTTGTATCGAATGAAGCTTTTAGTACTATAAAAATGTATTTAAACTAAATAATAATGTGTAATAAATGTATTTATATGTTGTAATATTATCTGTCAAGACTCTCGTAAATTATTTCCTCCGAAGATATTGTCTTAAGCTGAATGATGAGTAGCCGTTTTATAATAAAATAAAAAAATGACTGCTGAATATTAATTTCTTATATGTGAATTTATTCAAAACGACCGTTTCAACTCCTATGAAAATATTTCAATTCACTACTTTTACATCGCTATAAACACTCTAAGGACACAAATACAATCTGTAGTATATACCTATAATGATAATTGAAAATACATTTGAATTAAATGATAATGAAAATAAGGCAGCTTAAACTTTTAATTTAATTTCTGTTACACCATTTCTGCGGATTGCGTCACCGTTTTCGTAGAAGCGTCGTAGCCGGAGACAAATTTCGTAGTGCTTTGTTCCATAAAGTTGTCAACCCAGCGAAATGTATAAACAAATTAATTATTATATTCATTCGAGTGTTTTCCTTGTAAAGTGACTATTTTTCATCACAGTTCATACAACATGAATAATGTATGACAAATTATACAAATATACTAACTTTATTTATTATATTAAGAAAAAGTACGAATGTGGAGGTCCAAAATAAACTTTAGCAACATGAATAGACAAAAAGGGGTCAAATCTAGACATACTATAGGAACTCAATATATAAACTTGGTACGCTATATATCACTGCTTTACATTTTTCTTATTTAAAATGCTTTATATAGCTTGTCGAAGTATCTGGAAGAATTAAAAAGTATTAAATCGTATTCTTAATTTAAATTCAAGACAACATGCGGTATTTTTTTTTTAATAACAATTTTATCAGTAACAGCCAAACAATCGCCAGCGGTAAGCTATCGCACGGCCATTACACGAACATTTGCCATCACTATTACCATATTATCTGATGTGTTACTACACTCGGACAAATACTCGAGACAATAACAAGATTAGTGTATAATGACAATAGGATTTTGCGAGATCTTTATCGATAAAGCGGCGATACCATCGAAATTTAAAACCCCGTATGTGAGGCAGCGATCATGCGTTACAATATATAGGTGGTTATGGATTAGTCGTATAATAGTTCTCCATAATAAATCCTATATATCGAATTCGAAAACAGGAATTAATGTTTGTTAAATGTTAGTAAATTATCAAATTTTATTATTCGGTTTTCTCGCAACTGTACAGAATGAAGCTACAGATGAGTATAACACAGACTTATTTTAACTTGACAATACAAGCAAAATTGTTATAATAATTAACACATACATACATATAAATTGGTAATAATTTAATATTAAATTGCAAAGCAACTTTAATTATAAGCTAAAAACTAATATGACAGTGGTATTATAAAAGAAACTGTAAAAGTGTCGTAAAAATTGAACACACAAAAATAAAAGAACACGCCAATGATAAAGTTTTATGGGGCTATTACATAGCAACAATAGGCAGAGAACGCGCCAGAGGCTGGGAGGTTTAGTGCATCCGATTTCCATACAAAAACTTCTATTTCCCGAACTAAATGGCACGTGAGAGGACATAAAAATGAGGGAAACTAGTACTACATGATAGTTGTTAAGTTTGTTGTCGGTACACACAACGTATAACTAAAAATATCTTATTCGCCGTTTATCTTATCGACAAAAATGCAGGTAGAATTCTATAATTTTCTATACCTTAAAACTATTATGTCTATGTACAAATTACTTCTGAAAAAAAATCTATATACTTTTATTATCGGTGTTACAGAAATTAAACTGTTATAAACAATGTGGGATTGATCCGACATAAATATTTGTAATATTATGGTTTGATAGCGGCAGGTTTTACTATAACATCAGAATATTTGGTTGTTATAAATAATGTAACTGGATATAAAAATTATTTTTTTTATCGATTCAACAAAGGACCATAAAAACTTTGCGAGGATGTGGCCAGCACGTCAAACTGAAGTCAAGCCTACCGACTTGTTCCATCTCCTGAGGAAGTGATTTGTCAGCGCCGCCCCCTCTCGATTGAATAATTCAAATAATCGAGGTATTTATATGTAAATAGCGGGATACATCTCCATACGAAAGGGACTATCGGTACATAAATTTGGCAAGAAGACGCGAAAACTGCGACGCACCACCGAACTGATTTATTCGCCAAGTTTTGGAAAAAGTGACTCGCGTCAGGAAATGTTTGTCTAATCGCGTTTATTGCCCCGACCCACGATTTTTCACCCCGAAGGACAAGGGTGAATCGTGCCCATATTACATACCAATACTGGAATGAGAAAACATGTTACGATATTTTTTATCAAATAACAATTCGTTAGTTTGTATCCATACCCAGAATTCATTAAGACGATATTATGAAATGAATAAGAAATTGATACGTGTGAAATCAATTATTAATTAGAAACAATTCATGGAAACAATACCTAAGGTATTTGGTTCTCCGTAACGAATATCATATGTTCGTGGCACTCTATTAGTCATCCTGAGCGGCAAACTCATCAATCATGCTTGCGCTGCTCTAGGTAAAGTGTTAATAATCGTTACCACTACTATTGTTCTTTATTAGCAACATAATTCACATATGAAATAGGTCGTTTCTTTACGCGTATATTACAATTTTAAGCCCACCTTTTATGACATATTGACATTGACATTTTAGAATAACATGTGACGTCTGGATAATTTGACATGTGTTAAATAAAAAGATGAATCATTATATAAGTATTAAAAATAAATGTCTGTGCACGGATGAAGGCCACATTTAAAACAACCAAGTAATTAAACATAAATATAGAAAATATATCCAGCTGGATATCAACAAATCCTGAAAGAAAAAGGATTGAACATGAACAGATCTTATAAAATACACATTAACAGCTTCTTATGTGCAAGAGTTTCTCGGAAACCGATCATATTATATAAAAATAGGTTAAAAGCGTCTATAATGAGTTGTATAGTTGTATAGAACATAGAGAAATAAGTAAGCGAGCAACAAAACGCACTTTATCAGGTGGCGGGCGCTTTATCTTGCTAATGACCAACCCCTCCAGAGTAATAAAAGTCGATATCAACCTTAGTGTGGTCATCGCCTAGCTCGTCTTGATACTTGACAAAAAATATAATTGCTATTAAATTATTTAAAGCACTTATATTTAATTCTATTATATTTTAATAATTTATTCTAACATAATTTTGTTTTTAAATTTCAAAATATATTGTGCAGATGGAGCTTAAATTTTTAGTATAATCTTTTCATAAATAATAACATTATATGTAGCTATACTCAATTGTTATTAGACATCATTAATCAAAACAGTGTATAATTTAATTTATTATTTAATCGCTTAAGAAACTGTATATATATTATATAAGTTGTTGGTTTTGTTTATCAGTAAAATCTGTATAAATAGATGCAGATTTTTTTAAATTTTTAAACGATCTTATATGATACAAGATTTGTTTAAACTTTTGTAACGTAAACCCGCCACATTCCTCAAAAAAGTACTAAAGCCCTTCGAGTCTTATTAGTTTTAAATATCCATTTTTAGTATTCTTATCAAAAATATTTTTTATAAAATATTTGTACAGAATAAAGTTTGCTTTACAATTAATAGCATTGACGTATTTTAAAAAGAATTTTGACAATACAATTTTGACAAGATTAATAAAATAGGTACATAGTGGGATATGACAGGTAACAATAAAAACGATGAGTATTGAAAATAAATATCAAAAGAAGCTAATATCAAAACACATCGTAGCAGTTCACGCTCACTGAAGCGCGGTTGAGAATTAGCGGCGGCGGGAAAGAAAAATGATTGTGACAGTCCGGCGAACACAGCTAATGGAGTCTGCGTCTGCGAAATGTTGCCACTTACAAACACTCAGCTATTGCTGTGCGAATTACAATGGTTGTATTTATATAAAAAAATAACATTATTACTGCTTATCGAATTATAAATATTGTACATTACATCATTAACTCGGAACTGTGAAATATTGCATATAACATGATCCCAATCTTTATAAAAACTTAATGTCAAAATTTTTAAGCTGAAAAAGCTGCAATTATATAATTGAAGGCGAGATTCGAACTAAGAACCATAAAATTCAACTGAAAAGCTCTAGTAATCTTATAGTAATAATAATGAAAGCTAGCTGTTAACTTTTTCGACTTTTATACATTTATGTTTTTAAACTTATATAATGCATATATATATATTTAAATATATATATAAATAAATATATATATGTGTATATAATAAATAAATCATATAAATTCGTTCTAGAATAGATATCAATTACAAGATAATCACTAGATTAGACACTTAACACCAATGCCGGCTGGTTGTTTGATGTTATCTAGTCAAATTTAAATCACCAATACAATACTCGGAGGGCCATTTCCAAATAAGTTGAGAGCTCATAGTAATAACAGAGCCCCACCCCTACGCTGTCGAGCTCCCCTCACAAATTAAGTGTAAAACAAACCTAATGAAATTTAAATATCTCTTCGACGACGTAATAACTGCACAAATAAAATCATGTTGGGGGAGAATAATCGCTTCTATTGTATACACATTGTAGGAAATTACGGCACGATATAATAATGGAACCTTTTCTAAGTATTTATGAGCACATCTTACTGTATATTTTGAGACTTATTTGAGTGTAACAAGGTTTCACGAGGGTTAGAATAGCATAAGAAGGGGCGGGGATGTTCTCCAGACAGTAATAGGCTCTCGGGGTGATAGGCATACCTCTTATTGTTGGCTTGTTATCTGATAATTCACTGTAATGTGTTTAGTAGTGGGATGTAACAAGAAAATGTAAGAGGATAATTTTATTTGGTTCCGTGCGGTGTGTTTGATTCAACAGCTTCAAAGTTTGTTAACAAGATTGACTTGATTAATAAGGTATAATTGACTTAAATGAGACAAGTTTCTTTAAGAAATATTTTGAACTGCTGTCAATGGTTTTACCCATTTATGATTATGTAACAAACGAGCACGAATTCAATAATCATATATTTTCTGTGTAATAAGAGAAAATAATCTCAAAGGGACAATTCTTTTCTACGTATTTGCATTCGAAATTAAAATGCTCGGAAATGCCAGTAATTATTCTAGCAGATTGCGGCGAACACGAATTCAAACGAACTTCTTAAAATCACGTTTCCGCTTTCAAAGGGGAGGATACTAATTTTCTTTCAACTCTTAAAGAAGCTTCCTTTCAAGGAATGTAAAAAAAAAAAAAAAAAAGTTACAATCGAAATGGAAATTTGCGTTTTAAATCCTCTAATGAAGCTGAGAAGTTTGTAATGGAGGGGCGAAAGGCTGCGGGCAAATTGAGGAAAAAACTTGAAAGGAATCCACTAACGTACCGACGGCAAAAACGTTCGGGAATTTTAACAACAAATCGAAAAGCTAACCATTCATAATGACGTTTCGGAATCCATTTACATCTGGGTGTAATTCGGTATAAATTTGTGTATTAAAATAAAAACATTAGCGCTTTTGTAACAAATTTTATTTATATATATCATCGTGGAAACGGAAACAATGTAACGATCACTGTTGTGTGTTAGCGATGTGTGTAATTATTTAGACATTTTTAAAATCTTTTGAACGTAAACAATGTTTGTTAATATTATTTTCTATAAAATTGTGTCACTTAGACGTATTGTGTGTGTAGAGTGCATTTAACAGGTTAGTTGATCCCGTGCTTATTGTTGTACGGCCGCGTTGGCGATGATTGAAGGGGAGTTGACCGTCTCCCCGAGACTCTCGAGGAGCTCCTTACGGTAATCGTCGAAGTCGCCGTCCACCTGCCGACATATTGTATAGTTAGATCTAATACTTTAGCGAGTATACATTTAAATTAAACTAATATTTACGGATTACTTACTACGCGTTATTTCATTATTTTTAAAAACTACATACTCCCGACGTTTCGGTTACTCACCAGCGAGCGTGATCACGGACAGACGGGATGTGATTTTTCTTTTAAATAAAAAAAATAATAACGCATAGTAATCCGAAAATATTAATTTAAACTTTCATTCAGCGTATTGATTATCAATACGAGTTCCACTTCTCAGTAACATCACAAGTCACTTTACATATCGTTTACAATTTAATACATACTAACTAAGCTGACAAACTTTTCTTCACGTGCGTATTGTGTTTAAAATATAAGTGGGTTTATAAAAAATTAACTATTACATCATAAGACTAACTCATTCGTGTTAACTCAACACATTACACAAAATTATTATCGTTTATAAAAAAAAAATCTACAAATTCGGCGAAGCATTCCGCAATTCCACGCGAATGAAGCCATGGCATAGAAAAAATAAAATTATTAAAAATGTTTGTAATCCAATCTATTATAAATGACCAAATCAAACTTAATATTATTATTGAAATTTAATTATCAACAATATTATTATAAATTAATGGAATATTAGTACGAAGTATGTATATCAAATAACATTGACGACGTTCGAAAAAATTGTCTCTCAAAACTGGTCACCAAACCATTACTAAATAAAGGACAAAGAAGTAAAAATATTATTTTGGCTGATTTGATAAAAAAAATAATTGTCCGTACTTGCAATATCAGCATTAAAGAACACGCTAAGTGTTACCCAGCTATAAAAAATAACATTGTGCAAACAGATCGGAGTAAGTATGATAATTCGTAACATACGTAAGAACTCTTTTAGCAAAACCTCCTTAAAGAAGTTGGATAGAATTGTGGAATAAAAAATTCATTAATATTAAATTCTATTCCGATTCAATTATAACCTTCTCAATTATATCTGATTAAATCAATTAATATTAATTAAAGTTAATTTTTAACAATTTATAAGCGCTACAAAGTCACTGAATAAAACAGGAAAAATCAATGAAAATCTTACTTATCGGATGTTATTAAATTTCAGACATTCATGTCCATAAAAAAACTGAAATTCTGAACAAAATAAGATGAAAAAACAGTCGTGATTACCTCCTGGTAAATTAAAAAGCGCATTATTTCAAGTGCGACTTGATCGTAGTTACTTTGAAATAACTAAAATGTTATTACTTAATATGGAAATCCAAATATCTATTTTTTAATTTTAAACATCCCTAATATAATTCCTTTTCCCCTTGTTAATATATAGACACATCCACTTGTCCACCGAATAAGATAAGAAAATAATAGAAAAATTCCAAAAACATGGACCTTACATCTAGATGTACTCGTAAATGATAATGGTATTATCCCAAAATAATCGAAATAGTCATATAATGGAAGCCGAATAGCACGCAGTCCTTATGGTCCTCGGACAATCTGAATGTCCAGGTCCCCCCCCCCTCCAGCAGCTGTATATCTAACATCATCACCCACCTCGTTTATCGTCTGGTCCTCTATAACGTAGAGAGCGCAGTCCGTCTCCCTAATGAGTCGCTCGTCGTGAGACACTATCACCACTCCGCCCTTGTAAGCGTTGATCGCCTCCGCCAGCGCGTCTATACTCTCGATGTCCAGGTTGTTGGTGGGTTCGTCCTGATCAACATCGTTATGATTTAGTTTAACCATAGAAACAATCTATGTTTATTGAATTCTGAAGAAACATTATTAACAACAGTATTTATGAGCTAATATATTTAATTGATCCATAAAATAAACTGCGAGCTACAATTGGCGCTGTTTTTATTATTCTTATCGATGAGCTCGTGTATCGGCAAGACAGTTTAAACTTAAAGGATAATATAATTCTATAACATTTCGTTGTATTTTATTCATATGTTCGACTTTCATTAGTTATAAACCTATTTTTCTCCACACGACATTAACAGGAACCACTTCATCATAGCTACTAATTCGCTCTCTCCTGTTGTTTCAAAGTCTGCAAGCAGCCTTTCTGTTTTTATGAGAACTTATTTAGGGAAGTGGAAGGCGAAGCAGAGATTGTAGATTTAACCCTTAATCTTAAGAACTCATCCCTAATCACAATCCCTCACTGTAATATGACGTCATTTCGTCCAAATTTAACAGAATGGTCACTATCACTTAAGCCTATCAGTTTGGAATGAATGTAATATTGACAAAAGAAAATCTTTCTACTAACAAATAATTAAAGATTTTAAATCTAAATTATATCAATATTAAAAATACACACCAAAATAATAACATCGGGCGCCATCAAGGTTAACTCGGCGAGCGCGACCCTGGCCTTTTGACCTCCACTGAGATCCTTCATCTTGATGGTATGGGCGTGGCTCTGAAGACCGAATGTACCGAGGGCCTTCCTCGCCTTCTCGTACTGAAGACCGAACAATCTCTGCAGATACTCCACAGGGGACTCCTCGGCTGTGAGATGCTCTCCTGAATGCTGATCGAAGCGACCTATCCTCTGTTGGTCATATAATGGAGTATTTCTTGTTAGCCTCATACACAGCGTGGCAAATAAGTTAAAGATTCAATAATCTATTATAATCGTACGATCCTCTGTTTGTTGTGAAATGGAGCGGAACATTGTTTATTGAAATTTAATTGTAAGCCTTATAGTGTGTTCCACAAGTAAAACACGAGAGGAAGACTTTGATATTGTGATTTTATATAAAAAACTAATATTACTATAAAACTTTTGAACCAAAAAAGTCCGCTAAGAAAACTTACTGCAAGATGCCGGTGAGAAAAAAAAATAGTAATAAAAATATTTAGTTCACAAAACCAAAATAGAACTTACCAAACGATGGTTCCTGATCAAATCCCCTCTGATAGGACTCAATTCACCCACAAGAAGTTTGAGGAAGGTTGACTTTCCCACGCCGTTGGGACCAACGATAGCGATACGCGAGTTCAGGTCGATACCGAAATCAACCTCCCTGAATAAAGGCTTCTGGCCGGGGAAGAAGAAATCCACGTCTGAATTAAATAAAGACACGTTATTTTTATATCTCAATCATCATTAAACCAGTAGCTTACATAATATCATGATTAAATTATGCTTTCTTATCTTTGGTGTGTAAAAAAAATATATTACATATACATATCAGTGGCGTGCACACCGTAGATGCAAATAAGCACTGCATACCCTACCCATATAACAACTAAACCTATATTGTTTAATTCTTAATTACATACTTTTAATCATACATTACGAAATACAAATGTTTACAGATATTTCAAATGACATTTGATTCACTATTTGTTTAAAGTGCCATCTATAAAATATATAAAACGAAACATTGTCGATCGGCCGCTGCTGACTGCTAGCGCCGCTATGCAGTTAGAGCGGCGATATGCACAACCACTCGGTGATTATTTTCCATACAAACATTCTCAAGGATGATCTACAAATCTCGTGTTGTATAAGAAAATGTTTGCATGTGTGTGTGCGAAAACCCATGCATGTATTGTATTCGAGAAGCACTGCATCCTTTTTATCGTTGAAAATCTCGTAGAAAGTGCGTTAACTGTCAAATGAAACGGGACTCTCTGATTGGTCGATAAATTGTTCATATATTTTTTCACCATTTTGTTATTAGTGAATATTGTAATTTGTCTTTCTAAACGGAAGTGAATAAGGTTTAAGTAGCAAATTAGTAAATAGTGAATTAATTTATTAACGAATTATGGAAATAATAACTGGTGATGTGTAATGTGTGTGTAAATTAATTACGAGTACATTTTCAATTGTAGTTTGAATTTTAAATTTGCCGTTGTCTTTTGTTGTTGTTTGATAATACAATTAAAATAATTACAAAAGGAGGGTGTGTGACCAGTTGAGAGGGAAGTAAAAGGTAATGTTTTTCGTTTTAATAAAAAGTATCATGATAGTCTTAATTGTATATAAATTCGTATTTTTTTTCAACATATTCAGCTTACCCTACCCCAAATCTCTGTGCACGCCACTGATACATATGAATGAAAAATTAAATAAATCTGTCAAAGGTAGAAATTCAAATTATTATTACAATGAGTTCGATCCCAAAGCTTAACTGTTATGTAGTTACCTGTTGTTATATTGATAAATAGTAAGTTCTGCTACACAGTAATAACGACATACATAACATAATATATATATTGACAAAATAGGCATTAGGAATTAATTAACTTTATATGTATATATGCAATAAAATTGTTGAGTCCATGCTTTCATTCAAATGTGTATTTATTAAACTTATTGTGCAGTCCCAGTCAAAAATTGTATAGGTTATGCTTCCATTAAGATGTGTATGGGTCTTGTAATGTGACGTCACTTTGAAGGTGTCATTCTTGTGACGTCATAGGTATATGTAGGTGTATTTATTAATGCTATGTATATACTGACTGTGCAGTCCCAGTATGGGCGGTTGTAGTGGTGGGGGGTCTGGGAAGGAAAATTTGACGAGGTAGTCCTTGGGTCTCTGTAACAGGGTCACCGGCGCCGCCCCGTCTTCCGCTTCTTCCCTCTGAGACTTACTCCTATTCTTCTCCTGTTTCCTCGTTAACGCGTCCTTCTGCTTCTTCTCCTGATAATACAACATATCATGATATATAATATTCGTCTGAGATTTGAGTATACAGTTTTAAATAGTAACAGATATAGGATAGTATGAGACAATTGGGAATTATTCGTGGTTAGTGACCAAAACAGCACTATCACAGAAACACACTAACCTCGTGTCTGTTACTAAAAAATTATTGAAAAGAAAAATATAGTTTCGTTTTAACAAAGGATCAAACTATCACCATACATACAACAATCTTAAAATTAATGTCACCAGTCATTGATTTGGTAAGGAGGACTTATAAGGGGTTGAGAGATATTGTGTTTCTTTAAAAGGTGTTAGCGGTATTACAGACAAAATATTAATCAATATTATCATTAAATTATAAATGTTTAATATATAGTAGAATAAAGAACTTATAAACTTTTGTTTTATGAGAAAGGTTGCAAACGAGCAGACGGCCTACTTGATGAACAGTAGTGACGTCGCCCGTGGACATCCGCAACATACATGTTGCGGATGCGTTGCCAACCCTGCTTGTTGAGGAAAAGGGAGGGGTGGGAACAAGGAAATGGCAGGAAAGTGTAGGAACGAGGAAAGGGAGATCGGCTCTCTCACTCATCGGACGAAAAGCAGCCACTAAAGGCTACTTCACGCCGATGTCCTGTGAGGGGGGGGGGTACTGCCCCGGTCGAGCCAGCCCATGTTCGAGCTATAGTAACTTATAAAGGAGATGGATATCATCCGCACTAAAGGTGATTACTAATATACAGACGATACAACTTCACATGCAGACGTTAAACTACATATAAAATACTTATTATTTATATTTAAAAAACAATTTATATATGGATGTAGTAATTCATATTCTCTTACAAGTGTTGGTCAATATGAGATGAGAAAAACAATTCTATGCATAATAAAGATCGTGATATGTACTATAATCATTATGCCAATGATATGATGTGATATAGCATGATATGTATGATAATATATGATAAGCATTTTCTTACAGCAGCCTTCTTAGATGTTCCATGCGCCTTCATTTCCTTCAAACGCTTCTCCTGTTTCTCATACTCTTTTATCATCTCCTTTCTCTTTTGTGCGTACATCTTCTTGAACATTGAGTAATTGCCCTTATAATACAACAGCTTCTGTTGATCCAAGTGTATTATTTCGTTACAAACGTTATCCAGGAAGGACTGGTCGTGGGATACAACTAACAATGTCTTCTTCCATCCTTGTAAGTAGCTGTAATTTGTCAATAATTTGTTATATTTAATAAATATTTAAAAAGCTTAAATAATCACAATGTTCCAACACGTACTTGTCCAACCAAATAACGGCATTCAGATCTAAATGATTTGTAGGTTCGTCGAGAAGTAACAGCGTCGGTTCAATGTATAGAGCTCTGGAAGGAAAATAGCATATATTTCTATATGTAAGGCGGCCCATACGTCTACAATAATATTGCACAATATAGTTGATTGCACGATATTATTAGCAGTGTAGGTATAATATTGATAAATTGCGCAATGATTTAACAGAAGTTTGAGCGAGCTTCAACTTTATTGCGCAATATGATTTTTTTTTGTACCGTGTAGGGTTAGTATTGCGCAATATTTTTTCAATTAATTGTTTCGAGCGGTTGTGATCGGTTCAGTCATGTGAATGGTTTGTGTATCTTATTGCTAAATATTATTTGACGTTTGGATTAAAAGAGGGTGTTCAATATTATTGCACAATAAAAATATTGTGCAAAATTATTGTAGATGTGTGGGCCGCCTTATGATTATTATATGCATCGACTATCCCTATATTAGATCTTTAATTGAAAGTAATCAAGACACTCAAAAAGAAAAATGCCAGATTATATTTTGTACCTTCTACTTGCTTATATTAGAATTTGTTTTTCTCTAACAACCATTCTAAGAAATCATTAGACGATAAAGCAATAGGGTATATATTACTACTCTCGACTCAATTCCTTGCTACTCTCTTTATCTCATTAGCAATAGTAAATCCCTTGCAAGTAATGCCAAGTAGTACTTTAGTTAATCAACTTCTCAAACTACAGCTCATTTTGCAACATTTTAAAAACTCACCTGGCGAGGGAGACCCTCATTCTCCAACCTCCAGAAAAGTTCTTGGTAGCCCTATCTTGCATTTCTCTGCTGAACCCTAAACCTGCGAGAATACGGCGAGCACGGGGTTCAGCAGAATCTGCACCTATTGCCTTCAGCTCGGCATACACCTATAACATACAAAACGAATAAAAAACAATATAAATAGCAACTTTAAATAGCAAAGAAATTTAAATAGCAACAATGGAATAAAAATCAATTTAATTTAAATCAAAACAAATTTAACATTACCTCATTCAATCTATCTTGCTTCTTAAGGTCACCATTCTCAATATCCGCTTCCAATTCCTTACACTCCTTTAGCAGTTCTGAAATGTGATTATTTTTTATACCGTCCGCATCACAGATTCATATAAAAATGGCCTCTGAATTTCCTTCATCATACCTGTCCTTTTGACATCAGATTCTAATAGTGTATCAACGGCACTCATATCACTAGCGGTGACCTCCTGCTCACACAACAGTATATCTATATGGGGTGGGAGGGGGAAGGCACGTTGTGCCAGATGCCTTAACAAAGTAGTCTTGCCGTGACCATTCGGCCCAACCAGACCATATCTCCGACCATTCGCTATCAATAGAGTCGCATTTACGAACAGATCTTGACCTTTAGCGCTAATCGAAAAGTTCTCCACTTTAATGTCCACTGCGTTTTCTAGAGCTGCCATTTGACCTTTAAAAAGAATTGTCCACTAATTATTGTCTAGAAGTGTTATAGGACGTTTAATATAATTTTCATTGTATATTTACCAGCCGTTTTCTGTGCTTGACTAACTGTAAAGTTAGCGTCTAACTCGCTATGTCCTTGACCGCCCTTCTTAGTTAGTAACTCCATCTGCTTCTCATATTCCTGTTGCTTCTTCAGCTTCTTCTTCTCTTTGTGACTCAATTTCTTTTCGGTTTTTTCCTCAAGCTATGAAATTAAATAACTTGTATGTTTATGACACAGATTTCAAAATAAAAAATCATTAATAAAAACTATGGTTTTCTGATTTACTAAGCAACATATTATGCTAAATTATAGCTAATGTTTGTGTTGAATTGAAAGTATTATAGTGCGTGAGGTATAAGCTGAGCTTTGCATTTGTGTGACACACGGATAGTGTAGGTTTGATGTGAAATTTTACGTGCCACGTGCTTCTCTAGGTTTGAACCGGTGTATACTGCTTTTACTCCGCCACGCACCTTCCGCACTTAACCTTTTGTACTGGCAGCGTCACGTTATTTAATACTTAATATGTAATATTTGGAAAAAGTCGATACTATGTCTATTCGAGAATGGAAAAATGTGTGTGACCATGAAAAAAAAGAAGAAAAAAGTTTGATGGTCTCTACGCCGCTCTTGATGATATAATGGAACAATTTCTTATTTATAAAACAACACATCAGATGACAGCAATGAAGACGAACATTATAATGAAAATTTCGAAAATGCAATGTCAAGTGAAGAAGTACTTGTATAGTTTTTTCAAAAAAAAAAAATTAATTTATTATATTTTTTTTCCATAATATTCATAATATTTACATCTGGCCTTTACAAATTTTGCTTATTTTTTTTAAAATCCAGAATAGCTCTCGCACTTATGCTATGTATCTATTTAAAATATAATAAAATTGAATTCTAAAAGTTTTTTGTCTGACTCTACTTATACTTTCGCTCACACAGATGCAAAGCTCAGCTAAGTCTCGCGGACTACACCATAGTCACATTTAAAAGAGTACTCTCAAATGTAGAGATATCCATTATCATAATATTTCCTTCATCATTTTTTTATGAAAAGTCAAACCTTGTCTTCCTGTTCTTCTGGTTCCTCTTCTTTAATCTCAAACTTCTTCAGCTCTTCCTCTATATCGTCAATATTGTTTTTCTTCCTATGTTTTCCTTAGAACAAAGAAATAAATGTTAAAGAGTTATTATGAAGGAAACATGATAATAATTAAGTACATTATTGCCATACCTTTTTTCACAATGGGTTTTAAAACATCTTCTTCGTCTTCAGATTCCATTTTCAATTCTTTGTCGCTCTCTTCATCCGGCCAATCATCTTTCTTATCTTTACCTGTAAAAATTGGTACATATCAATTTTGAAACAATTTTTTTTAAACAAATGTAACAATGAACTGCTTCTATATTGCTAAGGTTGATTCTACAAAATAGAGTACATATATGAGGTGAATAACAAGTAAAAATAATCAAACAAAAAAATACATAATATTCTTTAATTCATTTCAACAAACGTTTTTCTTAATTGTTAGAATATTTTAAAGTCTCTAATACCATTTAAACACTTTAAAAAATTACTGAATGATCATTTCTATACATATAATGACAAAGTTAAAATGATATGATAGGTCTAAACACAGTCTAAAGAATATATAAGTAAATAATGTAAACAACAATACCTTTTTTGTTTTTCGATTTAACTGATTGTGCATTACTGGAAACATTGCTGACTATTGACTTAGAATCTTCTAGATCCTCATCATCAGATGATTCAGCTACTGTTACTTTTTTTTTATTTTTACCTATTAAAATATATTTTTGGGAGTAGTTAATAAAAGAATTGTAGTAAAGTTACTGTTACATTGACAAAAATCTGTACATAAATATGTTTTATGTTAAAGTATTTCATATGTTGTATATTTATAAAAATATACTTAATTAAAATAGTATTTTAATGTCGATTACCTTTCTTTTTAGTAACAGGTTTTATGACTTCTTCTTCAGGTTCCTCTCCCTTAATATCAATATCACTATTTTCCTCCGACCAATCATCTTTCTTTCCTTTACCTTTAAGAAATCATGCTTTAAATTGATGCAAAATGCAGGACATATTTACACTTAGTAAACCAAAAAACTTTTATTTTCTTGATATTTTAAAACTTACACATTCATTGTTATACATAAAAGACAGAACATTAATAATGTATATAAAACTAACCTTTCTTTTTCTTGCTCTGTTTAGACAAACTTTTATTAGCTGTGGAAGTTGTGCTACTTTTGGCTGACTTGTCATCATTTTCATCTTCTGATAATTGTTCTAAGCTTTTTTTAGCTATTTAATTAAAAATAAATTAATAACTTTCAGAAACGTTAAGCAATATTTAATTTATATAAAAAATAGTCATTCTAAATAATTTATAATAAGTATAATAATAGTTGCAATGTTTACGTCACATGAACAAATACAACTTCTTACCTTTCTTTTGCGACTTTTTTACTGGTTTTGGCAAATCTTCTTCGTCCGACAACGGAGCTTTTTTTAAATTATCTCCATCGTCTCCATCACTAAAGTCATTAACAGCTTTGCTCTTCTTTTTACCCTTTCCCTTACTTTTTGAGGTTATATCGGGTGTTTCAATTACATTCTTTGTTGCTTCGAAATCGTCGTCCAATTCAACTTTTTTTTTATTGCCCTTCTTTTTAGACATACTTAGTTTTTTGAAAAACTAGACAAAATATTTAGCTCCAAATAATTTAAGTAAAACTTTTATACACACAAATATGACACGACTAGAAACTTTGATAGTTCAACTATTGAAGTTCAACTGCACTTTGAAAGATGTTGACGTTTGACAGTCTTGACTGACAAAACGATTTTGACATGAAATGGAATATAACAGTCTTTATGAACTATTTATCCAAAGCCTCGCCATATATGATATACCTCTAGTTTTACAATAATTTACCTGCACAGTAGGCATAATCGAAGTGAATGAAAAAATTAACTAGAAGATATACCAGATGAGTTTTGCATGTCTTATTGCATTATTATTAAACCACAATAATTAAGTAATAATTTTTTTGTCGAAACATCATCGTATACAATTTTAATAAAAGCAAGTGATGGCCTAAAGGTCGACTATTTGTAACATTATATGTATGCCTACTTAAACATAGCATGCCATTAATTCATTTACAAAACAAAGTATACGTATTCCCCGAGTTTATGATTTTAATTAGTGGTAATGGAATTAAAATCTTTATAAGATGAATATATAAAGTTTTGATACAAGTTTTTGATTACAACTTTAGATTAATATAATCGTTGTCAACAAAAAGGCATTTTTTTATTAGGTTTCTAAAATCCATGAGCTTTGCTGTCGTTTTAGGAAATATAGCCATTGTAGATATTTCATTTAAAATCAATAAGTATGTTCAACAAAAAGGGCTAAATGAAATGAAATGTGTAATTCAAATTATATTTATTTAATACAAACTAAACACAGGAAATTTTAAGTTAATGTATTTTAATAAATTTTATAGTTTAAAAATATAATACTGATGTGTAAGCAATTGTAATAAAGAAAACGTTATTACTTTTTAAATAGCCCGAGCTTGTCATTATATGCAGCACCGCTTCTCTATAGCTAGGTTTCTTTGGATATGCCTCTAAAGCTTCCACTCCAGGCTCGGCAACTTTCGCTATTTTCTCATCGATCCAAGCTTTAAAAGAATACGTTGGTAGAGCATCTACCATATGTTTATTCAAAGCGTAAGTTGATAATATTTCTACAGTACACTCTGGTTGACCTTTAGTTACTATTCCAACGAGTTCATTATTAAATAAAACTGGACCTCCTTTGTCTCTAAAGCATGTTGAAACTTTTGTTTCAATACAATCTATGTATGCCCTAATTACGTCTTCATTTTTCTCTCTAGCTTCTAAGCCCACATACTGTAATTTTTTTGGCTGTCCTACTTCGGCGTTTAAGCCAAATCCTAAAACTTCAACGTCATTTAAAAGTTGAGCAGAAGTATAGTTACTGAGATTAATCCTGGAAGCTAATGTATTGTTATGTTTTTCGGTATAAATAACTGCCACATCTTTTCCGGTGTTAGGTCCAGTATAAGACGGAAAATTTTCACTTTTGATTACATGCAGCGAAAATGTAGTATCATCTTTTTTATCACTCGTTCCATTTACTAACACGTAGCTTATTGAGTCAGTACATTGCGCTGTGGTAAGAATAAGACCGTTGGCAACTACAGTTCCAGCACAGACGTATTCATTTTTAGAGGACATTATCGAAGCCATAAATGGAAATTGATTCTGTGTGGCGGTTCTAATCTCATGCATTAATATTGCCTTTTTTCGGGTACAACCTGTAACATTTGCTTCCGGTTCAGGAACATCAGCAATATTCATGGAATCATCATTCTCATCATCGTCGCCTTGATTATCTAAGCTTCTCTCTTTTCCTTTAGCATAAATTTCATTAAACTTTAATAAAATCAATATAAGAACTAAAAATCGCAAAATACTCAATTTTCCCTTCATTATTATAATTCTCAGGATGTAAGAATTCTACGTTTTTTCTTTTTATAATTATTCTTCTTATAAGTTCTGACAAAATTAAGACTTATTACCAGCCAGAAATTATGTAAAATGTATGTACACACATGGTATATTTTTATAAACTTATTTCGAAATATATATATATCGTTGGTTATTAAACGTAAAAAAAAAATTAATATTTGTAATGCATTAAGGACTTTTTTTTCGATTTATCTCAATGAAGAGTAAAATTGAACTATGAATCTTTTTTTATTCTAAGAAGGCCCTGAAGTACTTGTTTTTTATAAGGACTTAAAAAGATTCAATGATGGGATTAATTGCTGAAATATGATGAGACGTAAGATTTTTTAATTTGGTTATGAAAAACACGAAGCAATAAATAAAATAAACCGAATAAAAAAGACACAATAATAATAAATGAATATTAATAATATTCAGTATTATATTATGTGTTTTATAATTGAACTATATATTTTCTCTCATACTAGACTAAACTAAAATTTCAATCGCTTTTGTATACATACATATCACATAATATCTAGAAGTAGGTAAAGAGAAAGGTTCGGCTCTGAAGAGCTGAAGTTTGTTTTGTCATTCGTTTAGTTTTTAACTGATATCTATAATCTATCATCTTAATCTTTATATTTATTATTAGAGTATAAACTCAACAGATTGATTTTTGAGATCTAAGATTTTCGCGAGTATTCATTTAAATGAAACTAGTATTATTCGGATTTACTACGCGGATTTTATTATTTAAAAACTACATAATCCCGACGTTTCGGTTACTTTGCAGCAACCGTGATCATGGGCAGACGAAATGACTATTACTAATCTATTTTTCATTTTCGGTAATTAGATTATTAACATGATTGTCATCCCTCAAAACGGTATTCTTCAAATTATATATATATATATATCTGTAAACCAAAAAAAACTGTGTCACTTGGGCAGTATTTTCATAATAATACATTTTTTTTGTTAATTTTGAATTATATAAAACAATATAAAATATCGGCCACCACTGTATTGTACTGTATTTTTCCAGTTTGTGTAAATAACTAATTTGGCAACATTGTTTACCCTTCCTGATACTGTTAATGAAGGACGGTAGTATTTTACCTATTTATTCTTATGAATTTGACAATTTTGACATAAAATTGGAATGTTCAACTAAACGTTAACTTCACTTGTCTATTGTATAATATAAGAGACTTTATAATTAATTTATTTGTATAATCCGTAGGTAGTTATCATATTTTCCCTTCAGTAGAGTATTAATTAATATTTGATGATACAAAGATACGAAATATGTCAAAATAATGACTAGTAATTCAGATGAGTTGGTTTGTATTGTTTTTTTACGATTTTAAATCTTTTATTACTATAAAATCCCTCGAACCCTTACTCAAATATCTTTAAATATCACAGGATAGAGTTCGCAACATAGTGCCTTCCGCAAGAAGAAGCATTCATAGCCAGAGTATTAATAGTTCAAGAAAACAAAACATGGGTAAATATGGTCTAAAAGGTGAACTTAATTTATCAGAACCAGGAGTTGATGAGGTCGACAATATTATGAGGTAGTGTGCAAAACATTAATCTCCCATTGTAGCAATAATACTTTCCATGATTTCTTTTTTTCACATTTGTATATTTTATTTAATAAATGATTTAGGGTTGTAGATATAACTTTAATTTCTAGCAAATAAAAATATTTACCAACACAGTTTTCATAACAATTTCGATATTTTAAAGTTTTAATAATGTTGAGTAAGTACGGTACTCCTTATAACAACTATAATTTTATTTTCTAGTAAAATACTAACCACAAAGTCATCACCAATACTGGCTGAAAATAAGTCACGTAGGTATTCCTACCATGTTAGTGAAGAAACTGATGATGATGATTATGATGAGTGAGTATTAAATATTTAATTTATACATAAAGCATTCATTCATGAACCATACATATCCACTAGTACTAACAAATATATATATATATATATATATCTTGTTAATACTATCGTTCATTACCATTTCATTATCATGTCTTAAAATCATTTGCTCTCCATAACAATTCAACCAATCAATGGTCAAATGTTGACTTACGACAATCAGAAATGGTAATGTTTGTTACAGAAATATATTGTCAAAATCCTCTCCTCCAATACTATTCTCTTACAGAATGGGTTTTGATACCGCGATAGAAAATATGTCAGGGCGAAGTATTAATAGTGATTCTTCATCAATTAACTACAATTTAATAGACACATCTCCAAGTCGTCAAAACAATATGAACAGGAAACCTTCGCCAGATTTTAATAGAAAGAAAAAAGGTTTCAATGCAGTCATATATATTGTTCTACCCGTTATTGTTTGTGCTGGGAGCCTAATGTTGTATAATATGAGAGCTAGCAGGGAATCCGAAATGGATGTATATGATAAACAAAGCTTTTATAATGATGTCAAGCATTTAGGAATAAAGTACAAGGTACCAGACAATGCTATCCTGAAAGTAAGAGCAGGTAAATAACAAAAGGAAAAAATATTTTTTATATGTAAACACCAGTACTGTTTCCATATGAAACAGCTGTCATATAAAAACGTAAAAGTTTGTACCTACCTTAAACCACATTTTAAAACTATATTAATTTAAAATGACAAGTTAAATTATTCTCTTTCATTGCAGGTATCACAACAATATTTGAGAGGCATGATACCGGCTCATTTATTTTTACATATAATAGTGAAGACATCAATTATAATCCTATAAAATTTGATCAATTCATTGAAGACATAGCCGCAAAAGCATCGAAATACCTACGTATGTTATACTTACGTTTCTCATATTAAAATTTTATATGCGAATGGAAATAATAAGTAATATTAAAATTATAGGTAACAATACAAGGGAAATTCACCATCTGGTTATCAATCCAACAAACCTTATAGTACAAACGGAAAAGGAATTTATGAATCTTTATCAAAAAGATGTTGATGAAAGAGGTGTTATGCTGATTAAGGATGTAGATAATATCCCTTCTCATCTAGCAATGGCCTTTCATTACTATTGTGATGAATACAACCCTTTGGTCAAAAAGAGCGCTATATTCTTAACATTGAATTTGGCTAAGTGCAGCAATGGTTCAGGTAATGTAATAATAGTATTGTTTAAAAGAGTTTTTAAATTTTTAGAAAAAATTTCAACAGGAAAGTGTAATGTAATTACTCATAAATTATAATATTCGACATGTTTGTGAATAAAAACAGATTTACAAAATGAGAAATTACTTCTCCGTCTATAAGAACTCTTGACTTGTTTTAAAAAATACTTCTCGTTTTTGTTGTGAATCTAATTCGTGTTAGTCCTTTTTTTAAAAGTATTTCACATTTAAAACATACACTAAAATTATCTGTAAATATTATTTTTATGAAAGAAATTTGCTTTGTTCACAGAATCAAAATCGACACATGATTATATAGAAAAGTGCTTAGCAAGAAAATGGAATACAATTGATAAAGATAAATTGGGACCATTGCTTACTAGAGTTGTGAATATTGTTATAGATGCGACTCGTATACTGTAATATAAGGTCTCATAATTACAATCTGTGTTAACTATCTTAATCTTATAACTGATTAAAATACCCACATATTTGAAGTTCTGTTATTTACCTCAAAAACGATTTCGTCCGCATGTAATCTTTTTAAATAACTCGATCTCGAAGTGTATTATAGTGTGATTCAGTAAGATATTAAATATTATTGAATAAATGTGTTCATGTTTATTTATTTGTTGTAATGTGTAGTTAGATTATTTCATATCTAAATTAATCATTAGTTAAATTTATTCGTTGTGATTATTTGCGTTATGTTAAGCCCATTTTTTTTTTAACCTGCAATGTTTTGCTTTATTTTAATGTTTATGTTTCATAAGAAAAATCTGGAAAACCTCAAAGCCTTTTAATTCTTGTTCTCACGTCCGAAAAATGCTGTTGCCACAATATTTAATATGAATTATTAATAATTCATTTAAATGAAACTAATATTTCTCGGATTATATTACGCGAATTTTATTAATTTAAGAAACTACATACTCCCGACGTTTCGGTTACTTTGCAGCAACCGTGATCACGGGCAGACGAGATGTATTAGATCTCATTATTAATAATTTATTCTCAACTTGGTAATTTTGAAACAGGATGGCTATAACATTACAGAAGGCCACTTCAGAACAAAAATCTGTATTGTTTTCTTTAATAAAAAATCCCAATACAGAAAGGTGTTTTTTGTAAGCACAATGTCTTGTAAGAAGAGCTTATTTTGCTACCTATACTCTTTGTAATGAGTCCAAAAAATCTATAACGGTGCTCCAGATATGTAACCTTCATGAATAAACTTGCCGCGTAAATACCTCTACATAATTGAAGTGGTCCTACCACTATAAATCACAGGCAACAGTTGCAAACATGCCAAGAGCGGTAGACATGTATAAAGAACTGTCATAATACCTGAAAGACTCCACACATGAAAGTGGTATCTGGCAAAGATTGTTTGAGTGACTAGAATAATTCTCATTCATTCAACTTGAAACACTCTCTGGTTTTGCAGAAATACTGCGCTGAAGCTCTTCCGAGACGAAATCACAGCTCTTAATTATTTGTATAATCAACTGGGCATCCTATACTTAGAATTTAGAATAGATTTAGAATTTTTCATAGAATGATAAGCCCCTTACACAATTTATATCCATTTAAACCATCGGCAAGCTCATTCACCATTTTCTCTGTTAGTTAAACTACTGCTGCATACCTTTCAGACTACACTCGTGACCATCTAACGGGACACATTGAACTTGATGTACCACATATAATTTAAATCCAGACCAAAGAGAATACATACCGTAGCTTTGGATTACAAAATCAGCAATAGTTGATGAAGCCTATTCACTACAATTCAGTATTTTAGCTAGAATATTTATTATTTCAGCCACAACTGTAGATAGATGCTTAAAACCTTTTTTGTTTTATTACAATGATGGCACTTATGTCTATTGTTGTGATTACGGTCATAGATGTTGGTAACTGTTGTGCGAGTTAACACATTTTCTATATATGGACACCTTTCAAAGCCATTTACCAATATGCATGTTGCGCAGAAGAAAAGGTTCCACTTCAAAACAGGATTTATCCTTGAACTGATAGTATTGTCAACGAAAATAAAGCTAAAATACACATTCAGTCAAATATAACCCAAGTCAGAATTACTTTTTATTATCACTCAGCCAATCATACATAATATGGGAATACAAATAAATAATTTTATGAATGACAGGAAAATACACACTACTGCTGTACATTCCAATGGGCGCTTTGATCGGGTGTGCTAAGGTCTGGTGCTTCGGTGGGTTCTTCTAAAGAATCTGCCTCAAGGACGTTATTGTTGCGTGGGGAGGAATAGGTGCGCAGCTCTTCTTCCTCATCCTCATCATGAGATTCTTCTGAATCCTCCGATTCATCATTGCCTTAAAAGCATGTACATTTTAAATAATATGTAATGTACCTTTAATAACACAAGAAGCATCTTTAAACTTTTTGTATATTATGTCTGAAAATTACCCTCTTCATCCGAATCATCTTCTTCTTCCATAGGTTCTGCTTCTATCTTACCAAGTGGTGTGCGTTTCATATACTGGTGTCCAACAGAGTTCAGCTAAAACAATAAATGTTATGATATAATGCGCTGAATTATATTATAATATTTATTTTAAAATCTAGTTAGAATCTATAGGCCATACCCATTGTTGATGGGCTTGTTCTAAACTAGTCAACTCAGCGTCCTCATCGCAAGGGCTGTCTGCGTTAAACCAAGAGGGATCCACCAAACGTGGATATAGAATTGGAAATGGTATATTCATGATCAAAAATTTTCCAATAAAATTATTAACAGGTAGAAAAAAATAACGTTATTAACTTGAATGTTTATTTTGAAGAATGTCACTAATTGACAATTTTTTTCTTTTACTCTGTATTTAAAGAAGCAACAGTTTATACCGTACAGCCAAATTTAAGACTATATCGCTGTCTTCGGTATTAAAAATTCCAACATTATTAATCTAAAAACCTATACCATATATAATGCTTAAAAAAAAGTATTTTGTCGAATATATCATGATAAATATTTATTTTCTTACATTTTCTATCTCTAATTTATCCCTGACTTTAATTTATTTTAAGAACGTTATTTTTAATAACAATATTGAAATCTTCTTGCTGTTAATTTTTCTAACTTCAAAATTAATTAAATAACAAAGTTAAAAATACATTGATGCGAGTTAATCTTATTTGACTATGGTGAGTTAATCTTATCGCAACCATAAACAGAGATTTAACGAGCGTTTGTTCATTTCAAATATTTGTAAACATATTAAACGAGATAGGTATAGGTGATTTCCGATGTTAAAATTATCAGTAAGCATTCATCCATACGATTAAGTCAATATTAATAATTATAGACGAGAAAGGTAAACTTATAAAATGTTTTCCTATTTCGTTCAATTCATAACACTGCTACTGGTAATCTATTTTTACTAAAATACTCGAGTATTTGAAGTATTAATAATACTATACCAATAATAAATTATTTATAGGTAGTGAAGGGTAAATGTTTCAGTATAGAAAAAGATTCATATTTATTAGATAGAAGTCCTCCAGAAAATGGAATATCTGATTTTATAATTTCTAAAGGATATTTGCCTAAAGAAAGTGAATTACCAAAATCTTCCATTATAAAAAATATAGGTGAGTAAAATGTGTTTGCGAGAAACAACAATCTTCCTAAAGGTTGAGCATTTATTAAAAGGGAAACCTAATAATAAATAGAAAAATCTTTACCTTAATATAAACATTAAGAACATAAATATTTTTTTAAAAACTTTTAATTGAAAATTATTATTTACAGATAATGATGTTACGTATCTTTTATCAAAGTTATCTGAAGATGAACTTATTAGATTATTAAATGAAAAACCAAATAAAAATGTATATGATTTAAATGACGTAGTTCAAATAGCATTCGGAAAACAATCAAAAGATTCAAGAATTCCTAATATTCTGAAAAATTCTGAAAATTTGCGAGATCAAAAATATAAAAGCATTCAGGATGCTTATAGCAAAGACAACAGCAATACAGCATTCTTCAAATTAGATCAGCAGCAAATATTTCCCGAAAAACAGTACAACAAAGCCAACTTTTTGGCTTTAAACAAACTCAACAACCTTTTAGTGAGGCGTCCTCATGACCAATTAATGGCAGATAATTTAAATGATGAGAAAAGAGAGCTATTGTTTGACATTCTTGTGGCGCAACTGAGAGCTTTGTGTTGTAAAAGCTCGTCAAAGAAATTACCATTAGAAGAAATCAGTAATATACACAATATACAACTTAGTAGAGAACCACAACGGAAAGGACAAAGATTGAATGAGTTTATGTTCTTAATAGTCAACGATGAAGTTAAAAATAACGCTAATGATGACGATTTGATAATAGTTGATCCTGATACCCTGGAAAAAAATAGCAGTGTTTTGCTATTAGGACCAATAACAACGCCATTAACGGATGGCCAACTAAAAGTCGTCGTATGTAACAATTATTTAAAATCCTTTTATAGTGTTCATATTTTTATGAATTCATATGTTAAGAATAACGGTAAACTTTTCAGATGAATCGAATTTCCACTGAATTATCAAAACCTGAATACTCATCGTTGCTTAAGCAACTCTCTGAGGGGACAGTGAGTAATACGAACATAAGCCTGATGAAAAACTTTATCTTTGGTCCTGAAACTCGACGATATATAAAGGCTCATAGATGCAATCATCAAGCGAAATTATCCAAAGTTTATGGGGGACCTAAATGGTTACTTTGCACCGGCTATTTAAATGTCAATAGACCAAGTCTTTACGATTAATTTGTTTCTAACATATCCAAAAATAAATAATAAGTATAAGAAAACCTTTTTCTATTACGTAATACAATGACTTATTAATAAAAAGGTTCCGGAAATAAGGCCCTTAATCATCACGATACAATGCCAACGCTTAAGATTTCGTTAAAATACCATATTTTTCGTGTGTCCGTTTGATACAGTTTACAAATAAAAACCTGAATTATATGATATAATCATGTTTTATCCTCCGGTGTATAAGTTTATAGTATAAATGTATTAATTTATTTTTAATATAGTAATAAGAATAAGATAAGTTA
The DNA here is from genome assembly GCF_018135715.1 of Danaus plexippus. Lineage (NCBI taxonomy): Eukaryota > Metazoa > Arthropoda > Insecta > Lepidoptera > Nymphalidae > Danaus > Danaus plexippus. Next base: position 3,088,409 of record NW_026869845.1, on the reverse strand, counting down.
AATTTTAAATAAAACTTATCTAGACTTTTTTATGTGTCGGCTCATGTTGGTGGCATTTAAAAATTTGTATTGACTTCTTTAAATAAATTATAAATTCTGTTTATTATTTCAATAACATTACATTGGATCAAATAGTGTTGTGATACTCTCCGTGTTTTGAAAACAACAATAAAAAAATTCGGTTTGAAATCGGATATTAACTAGTTTACAGTAAGCCCTTAAATCATATACACACCTGTGCTTTTAAACTGAGCTCGAAGTCGTGAGTAAACTATCAGCTGGAATTTGTATTTACTTGTTTTCCGGTAACATTTTAAAAAAATTATTCGCCTCACGCAATTTTTTTTAAACTATCTACTATTCCATAATAGAAAGAAACTTGAAAACTTCTTAAGTTATGAAGAATCTTAGTTTCACTTACATTACATTACCCATGCAGCTCCATAATGTCGAGGTTGTTTGAAGAACTTCTACAAATCAAATTCGTTTATGACACTATAAAACAAAACTCCGTGGGGTATTTTCTAATTTAATAGATTTCCTCTATACCTCCCTTACGACATATACGAAAAAGTATACAAGATTTTAAGAAAAAACTACAATTCGCTGTATAAATTAACTTTAATAAATAGTTTATGGTGTTTGTAATTTATTCATTAACAAGAAAACAGCGAAAAAAACTAAGAGTTAGTCTTTCAGTTTATTAGTTACATTTGACTGCGAAACATTTGAAAATAAAATATTTCTTAAATAATATTTCACTCTTTTCTGATGTATTTTAAGTTGGATTTGGTATTTCTAGATTTGACAAGACTGGCAACTGGCAATTGGCAACACTACTTCTGACTTAAGCAATCGTGACAGCCGTAATAACAAATACCTATACGAAAACATTCTAAAATTCATAATAATACCCACATTTAAATGGTGGTTTTCACTTGTAGCTTTCAGTTCATACAAACCATAGTTATGTATTTCTAAGGATAACAGCTCTATTTCATGAATATGACGAATAATCAAATTAGATGTGGTTGGTTAAATGAAGACCCTATTTACATATATTATCACGATTTAGAATGGGGTAGACCAGAGTATGATACTATCCGCCTGTTTGAATTAATTTGCCTTGAAGGACAACAGGCTGGTCTTTCATGGATAACAATTTTGAAAAAAAGGGACAGCTATCGCAAACTCTTTTGTAATTTTGATCCTCATGAAATTATAAAGTTAAATTTAAATTACATTGAGTCTCTACAGAATAATCCTGAAATTGTAAGACATAAAGGTAAAATTCAATCAATAATTAACAATGCTCAATGCTTTATCAAAATGAAAAACAATGGAGAAGACTTCTCTACATTAGTATGGAGTTCTGTGAATAATAAAACTATTGTTAATAATTGGAAAAATGAAAGGGAAGTCCCAACACAAACAAAAGAATCTATTGCTCTTTCTAAAGCACTAAAAAAGCTTGGGTTTACATATGTGGGCCCAACAATATGTTATGCATTCATGCAAGCTTCTGGTTTAGTGAATGATCATGTTATCGACTGTTTCTGTAGGAAATCATTAATATCCTAAATACATATTATAATAATAAACGTTTGAAATACATTTTTTAGGCAAAACCACAACTAGCTTTATATGTATGTCCTAATTACTGTATTAAAATAAATGTTAACGAGATTTCTTTCTCTTTTATTTAATCAACTTCATAATCCTACTATATATAAAAGTAAATTCTAACTTAATTTACTTTTTATTGTAAGACATTTTATTATTTTATCTTTGGGCTGGAATTTATATTTACACTATTTTAAAATTCTTTCTTGAACTGACCAAATTTTTTTTTATAGCTACTGCTCTGTTTTCATATTAAGTTTTTAAGTTGATAAAGTAAAAAAATAAAAGTAAGTGTACATATGTTGAAAAAAATCCATCTGGACATATACGATTACCTATATACCTGGACCTGAATGTACCTCTATCGCGATTGGGGACAAAAATATACGGCCAAACCGAGGATAAATTAGTAACAAAAATAGACGCCTTCACTGTAAGGAAACGTCCTATGGATAAAGTATAAACTATAAAGATGTTTGAATTTCAAATTAAAATATCGTTGCCACAAAAAAAAATGTCAATAAACATAAAAGTAATAAAAATTTATAGAATGAATACTTAAGCCACTTGGCAATATATTATGAAATTAATACCTCTGAAGGACTTATTAAATTTATATTTTTATTATATTACAATTTTGAAAAATTGTAGTTTTTTTTTTGTAGACTAATGCTTTATTCCTTCTTTCAAGGATATTGTTACTTTAAACGTTTGGAATTAGCATTTATGTCTTGTATTTCGTATGTACCACATTTTTTTGTTTGACCTTTTTTTTGTATCATAAAAACCAAGAATCCAAGGCAGTAAGCTTAATATACAAGCCCACACCCACATGTCATTTCCTTTTCCACATTATTATTGACCGGCTCCAGTTGTGGTCGTCACTACCTTAAGTCAACTCAACTCACGTTTGGTCACATAACCTATCAACAAAGAAAGACTGCAAAATGGCTGAACCACGCGAAAGAACTTTCATCATGGTTAAACCAGACGGCGTACAAAGAGGACTCGTCGGCCAAATTATGGAAAGGTTCGAAAAGAAAGGTTTTAAGCTTGTAGGTCTTAAGTTTGTGTGGCCATCTGAAGAGCTTTTACAAAAGCATTACAGCGACCTGGCATCGCGACCATTCTTCCCTGGTCTTGTGAAATACATGAGTTCCGGGCCTGTTGTACCCATGGTTTGGGAAGGACTTAACGTAGTGAAGACCGGTCGTCAAATGCTCGGCGCAACAAACCCAGCTGACTCTTTACCTGGTACCATTCGTGGAGATCTGTGCATTGAAGTTGGCCGCAACATTATTCACGGCTCTGACAGTGTTGACTCAGCTAACAAGGAAATCAATCTCTGGTTCACTGAAAAGGAACTCGTCGGATGGACCCCTGCTGCGGAGAAATGGGTCTATGAATAAATTCTTTCCAATATTAATTAAGTATCTCCAGTGATCAAATAAATCAAACAACAACAATTGTTTTTCATTTAAATACTTTACGAAAACTAGATTATTTAAATTCAAGAAAATTGTCAATCTCCCTTACTATGAAATACAGCATAAAAGACTAATTTACAAACATATGCAAACTCATTGTATTGATAGGAAGCATAAATATCTTTACTAATCAATACAGGTAGGTGGAAATCATTAATACTTATTAACTTCGCAACATTTTAAAAGGTAATGAAATAAAACGAAATATAGTTTGCTATTTTCTTTAACTATGTAAATGTCTAATTATTGATTAAAAAATTAGCCTACTTATTAACATTACTTTGATGCAATAGCTTTTCTGGATCGCTGTACTTCCTTTAACTTCAGATTGAACACAAACACAAAATTACAACCTCATCATTTAAATGTATCCCCATCCTGTACAAATATATAAATAGATGTAATGAGTCTCGCTAAGGTCCTAGTCGCTAAATCACTTTAAAACTATCCTACCCACAATAGTTACACCCATACTATATTTACAAGTGAGGAAAATGCTACAACAGTATTGATTTTTTAATATACCATAGCATGATATACTTCCCTAAATCCACAGCCAATAATAATCCTATTATTAATATATTACATCGCAGAAACAAACGGTCCCTGACAAAGCACGACTATACAAATGCATTTAATATACATAAAATACTAGATATACAAAAATAAATCTGTTCATATTTTGTATATATTATTGTATTGGCAGTGTCAATAGCTGTCTTTTATGTATTAAAAACGTTTATTGCATATATACAATTGTACAAGACATTTTAAATACTGACACGTAGACTGTAGACAGTTTACATATGAACAGCTCATCACTTAAGTCATTCAATTATTATCATACACTATTCATATATTAAGAAGCCATAAATATTATGATTTATTAATTGCCATTAAGATGAACTTAGATGTTCTGTTAAGTAACCTTTGTGATTATTTATCGTTATCAACCAATGTAGGTGGATGGTTAATAAATAGTTTAACTAGAACTATTCCTAAACTCATAGAGTTTGTTCGGTGCGATGTTCAACCTCCACGGTCGGTGTTGCTTGCTGTTCGTTGTTTGTCTGTTGTTGTGACTGTTCCTGCTGGGTGAGCTGTATTCTTGAAGGCAGAGGAGCTGTTTGACCTATGAAACAAAATGAAATAAGAAAAAAATCACAAACATCCAAACAAGGTGTATGAATCAAGTAGTTATTTTGTTTGTAATTCTTCAATATATTATTATACTTAATCACCTAAAATATTTAGCAATGGTTGGTTGTTATAATAATCTTCACAATATGTTTAGCTTGTGATGTTTCTATTTATAATAATGTAGCGTCGTCCTTTCTGAGCATTGTTTTAATATGTAGAGTATAAAATTAATATTAATTACATGATTGCTAGTATTTTATTATTACCATATTTGTCGTGTATGCCTCTGTGTCGTTTCAAAGCGAAGCGGTCGGCGAAGGCAGCGGTACAAATGTCACATTTGAATGGCTTCTCACCAGAATGCACTTTGGCGTGATTTTTAAGATGCGCGGCTTGACTAAACGCCGAGCCACACGTTTCGCATCTATAATAAACGGATTTTTAATACAATATCTTTAAAACATTATGATACCTGTAACATTTTAGCAAAAAGGTGTATTTCAGTAGTATAGATGTACTTATGAGCTATAGAAATCACAGATGTCTTTTTTTGTTTCATTATTGTCATCTATAAAATACCGTAGTAGAAAATATTTTTTGCAAATTATAAGTAAAGCTATGTAAATTGATTCAAAAAGTTTTTGTAAAAGCATAAAGTCTATATTTATAAATAAAATATCATTTTCTGTTCCCGTAATTTCAAGATAATAGGTTTTTACCACGCAAATAGAACTATTTAATTCTCATTGCATAAGAGAATTAAAAAATAAAGGCGAAAGTAGTTAAAAAAAAGACTAATAACTCACTTGTATGGTTTCTCTCCCGTATGTATACGACGATGATTCCATAAGGTCGCGTGCCTGGCGAACCCTTTGTCACAGACCTATGAACAGAGTATCAAATTATACGAGGTTTCGAGTCATTAAGTAATCTTTTTAATCTAACAAACGACTTCTATTTTTATTAAAAATCTTTTAAATAACTCACTTCACAGACATACGGTTTCTCTCCGGAATGCGTTCTTTCATGGTTCTTCAAATGTGGTGACTGTGAGAACTGCATTCCACATGTTTGACATCTACATAAGACAGAGTTATTGAAATTATGGTATTAATAATTTTTTTTTTATTACAATTACTCATCTCACTCACCTATACGGCTTTTCGCCAGTGTGTATTCTCGAATGGTTTTTGAGGTAAACAGCTTTCGCAAATGCGATTCCACATATTCCACATTTAAAGTTCTTTTCACCAGAATGCAACTTCTTATGAGACCATAACGACGAATATCTTGAAAACGAACCACCACAGATGTTACAATGGAACGGCTTGTCTGCTATTGCTTGATTGTTTTTGCTTTTGTCTCTTCCCCCGACAAATACTATACCAGAACCGTTGCAGTTTTGACATTTCGTAACCGAAGCTAGGTTTCTTTTTTTAACAGGATGATGACCGGGCACTATAAATTTTAAATATATAATTATTGTAACCATTACATGTACCAATAGAGAAGCCCTTATGACAACATATTTATAAGATTTTTAGATACATACATTTCCATTTCTCAAATGAAACATCAAATAGGATAGTTAATATAGTGAAATTGAATTACTTTTATATCAATGAACTCTCTAAGAAAAAGTGAAAACTGAATTATATTTACAATACATACGATTGTAAATAAAATGTATTACTCAAATAATTCTCACAGGGTTTCTGTTGTTGTTGGTTGTTGGATGCATTCGATAATGGATCCCCAGGCGCTTGAACCCCGCTAGCACCTCCCACTTCAAACTTAACATTATTTTCAGCTGCTACAAATATTTGAGTAGTATTTACTGGAAAAAAATATCATAAAAACTGGTAAAATACTTGTACAAGTATAAAAAAGATACTTGTTACATTTACTTGAGATAAGAACACAATATTAGGTGTTCTGGTGTTCAATTAGTTTATATTTCTATAATAAATTGTTGAGGTAAAAAAGGACTCACATTGATTATTTCTTTGTTCTACTGAATCTTGTGCTATACAGTTTTCACAGCGTATTAGCTTTGGACCTTTCCTTTTCGGGTTGTTTGTTATGGCACCTCCACATGTTATACATTTCTGGACTTTTTCTATTATCACCGGTTTAGCTGAAATTCAGAACATGATTATGACAATAAAGGATATTACTTTAATCATTCTATATTTAGGTTTCATGAATTGAAACTGAACACTCACTATCTTGTAACTGGACATGGTGTTGTTGGGTTTCATTGGGATCTGTGGATAGTATTTGAATATGGGGCGGCATGCTGACATCATTGGCCGTACTCACACCAGTAGATACCACAACCACATTACTATCTGAAATATGATTAAAACATATTTTGATAACTTAAATATTATTGTAAAAATATATTTATACCATAAGTATTATAATAAAACAATTCATTTATTCAATAAACAAATTTAAAAAATAAGAAATACTATGTTATGTTGTTTTAAATATGCATGTATATTTGTCAAATATGTTTTTGGTAAGGATAATAAGTTGTTTATTAAATTTTCATATAATAAACTGTTATCAAAATAGTAATAATTTATTGACAATAACAATCTTAAATCACCTGAATCCTGTGTATGCATCCGTTTATGAGTATTAAGTAAAGTGAGATGGCCAAACATAAGGCCGCAGACATCACACTTGAAACTTATATTTGATATTGTATTCTGTAATCCATTTGGTGCAATTTGCATTTGATTTACTAGAGCATAATTATAAGAGAAAGGTTGGGCTATGTAACATGTTTTGTCATCACTGGTTGTGAGCTGGGCTATGTTTACACCCCCTGTTACTCCCCCCGTCCCACCAGTTGTTCCAGATCCAATTTTACCTATCATATTTACATTGGTTGTATAACAAAATGTTGGAAACTCCTGAAAAATATTCGAAATATAATAAATCATGACTAAATATGTTTATTTAAAATTATTATATATGTTTAAATATAAAATTTGATCAATACCTGTTGGGTTTGCTGAGTCTGTTGTGTTTTTTGTTGAACATTTTCAATGTTTTTCCCTTGTGATTTCTGTGGATGTTCCTGGTATTGTAGTGTGGGCACTGAGCCGCCTTGCACGGTATTTGTGGTGAACATTGTGTAGTTTTTATTTCATTACAGATTTAATTCATAATTTATTTTCATTTACAATAGTCTGTAAATAAAAATACCATAAACTTTATATAGAGTGTCCACAGAATAAGAATTCGCTGGTAAAATTTAAAAGCGCGGCTAATTGTATACGCGAAAGAGAAACTCCCAAAACATACAGTGCGAAGGCAACAGGAAATATTTCTTATCAGTCTACTCTACTCGTGAAAAGATCATTCGTCCGCTGAAAGCAGTGTCTCCGTGAATAGTGTCGATATAATGTAAGAAAAGGATGACGGACTATCTATAGACGCGCTTCAAGTAAACTAAGGACGCCATTGTTAGTTTCTTGTCGACTGTTTGATAAATGACTAACCAAAATACTATAAGCTGACCACAAAACGCTGTTAAAACTAATAGCACATCCTCTTCTTGTACTTTGATGACTTTAGTTAAATATATCCTATATTTGATTCACTGAAACAAGTGGTTTGATTATATTATTTCTATCTCACTTTGAAATCTGAAATTCTCCATCTCACTGAATAAATGAAATGGCGATACAAATAAAATGGCGGCGAAAACTAGTATATAACAGAATATAAAAGTAATAATTATATTTTTAAAATAAAAGAGCATAATATTGTATTTAAAAAAATATTTATTTTATCTAGAAAATAAAATAATAATAAATGTTATATTTATTAATAAACAATTTCTTTTAATCACAAAAGAATAAAGCCAAAGTTGCCATGATGTGTATTTTAATATTTCATTTCAATTTTCAATAAACTATAAAGCAAATATTTTTTAAGTAAAATATAAACAACTTCTGTTACTGTGAAGTTTTCAAATGGTAGCATATAAGTTCTTTAGTTCCATTATTGGCGAAATCTATAAGGAAACTCCGCTAACTAAGAGAGAAGAAAAATTTCATTTTTGAATACTTTAATTGGTACAAAATTTTTATAACGGTAAACATGGAGATTTTGTTAGCATAAAAATTGCTGGTCATTTACAGGACTGTAATTAAATACTTGTTAAGTATTCCAATATTTTTGACTATTTAATGGATTTACAAATGAGATCCACTTGCCCGCAAAATATGTATTTAACTTGGTGCATTATTGCAAAGTAATATTGCCAAAAAAAAGGACGTTTGAAAAGTTTAAAGAGGGGATTGGAATTAGATGGCGAGATTAATATGTATGTTATTATATAAAATAGAGCAAATAAAGACGTTCATATGCATTCTATAATAAGCATACTACAAATATTTTGCATGAACACACAAATTTCAAAACTTTTAGTAAGGTAATTAACATTGTTTGAAGGAAAATCATAATAATACTCATTCAAATGTTATTATACAAGACTTGAAATTTTTCAAAATCTTACCATTCACACACCTATGTGTTTTTAAAATGGTGAGATGAGTCATTTAACCATTTAAACAATGTTTTCATCATATTTAGCAATGCCTTTAAAAGTCAAACTGGAAATTTTGTAAATAACAGTGCAAATTAAAATGACAGTAGTGAAAGTAGTAACCAATAAGTCTATTAATGTATGTGAGATTATTGTAGTGTGTCGAGTTTATTTACAATAGAAGATAAGAAACCAAAGTTTTTTTTACCAATTTATTCACATACTATCATTAATGTCTTTAAAGCTTTTTTATTGATTATCAATGTTATAACAATAGAAAGATATACTAAATTGATTTAATTTACAAGTCTTAAATAAAGCTACAATAAATGTTTGGCTAATTGATCTTAGTTCTCTTAGTATCCCTTACAGATTTTAAAATTCTAGAATAAGAAAAGTAGTAGTTGCATCATCAATTGATTAAAAATGAATGTTATTGACACAATATTAATGTTAATATTGCAGTATTTTGTAGCTATTAACACTCAATAAATAAAGTGACAAAAGATTTTCTAGATACAATATATACTGGTTTCTTTTGGGATATTAAAGACAGACATTTTGTTTTATATTATTCTTTTATCTTGTTCTCCCACTCTTTTTTGAATATCTCTAGCGCTTCTTGAATAGAGTTAAAGGCAGCTGGTTGTATATCCTCATTCTGTGTGTCGTCATTCACTACTTCACTTTGGCCTTGTCCTAATAAAAATAAATATTGTCATTATTATTTAGTCCTCTTTTAAACTCGGAGTAAAATATTAAAATGAGTTTTGCATACGAACTTGCCTTTATCTTCCTCCTTTGGTGTAATATAAGCATGTTCTACATTTATAAGTTTCCTTGTCTTGCATAAATATTTTAAATTTTTGGCTGGCAATCTATCAAACAATGGATCTGAACTTTGAATAGTGGGGTCTTCTTCAAAAAACATATAAGTACCCAGTGGATTTTCATATGTACCTGTGAAAAGGTATCACATTGATATGTATAAATTAATATATCGGTAATTTAGAAGCAGTGGTAGTAATATTTTACCTGTAAAAAATGTATCATCTAATTGAAAAACTGGATGTTTTGTGTCTATCCCTAAAACATGAACAAATTTATATTTATTGAGGTTCACACTGTCTTCAAATTCAGCATAAACCAAAATTTCTTCCTCCGTTTCAGATTGTGTTTCATTGTCCATTTTAAGTTTTATTGTATAATTAACATTAACTTATATATTTAGAAAATATATTTATTGTGAAAACTTCACGACAAACAAGTTGTGCCTACATAATGTGTCACAATATAGGTGAGTTACGAATGCAAGTTTGACAAGGATTTTAATGGTACGGAATTAATATTTTTTGATATGGCAACAATAACTAAGATCATTCATCATCATGTTTATTTATCATAAATACATAATTTATATTTTCGATTCAATCGATTAGAAGGTTTTATAAATATGACAGTCTTAAAAAAGGTTATAAAGAATATCAAATCTTATGAAATGGCACAATGAAATAACTATCAATTTTTTTTATTTTATACAAAACATACAACATAGTTTCGATGTAAATGAATTAAAAACAAAACAAATTATAAATAAAACTATTTTTATTGCATATCACATCCATGTTTCACAATCGCTGAAATTTGTAAACATTTTCGCGATGGTAACATCACATTAGAGAACATTCCAGACATGACCTACACAGTAGAAATAAATGCTTACATTTTTCACCATTATATCGAATATTTAACTGTATTTTTATATAAGAAAAATACCTTTAACAGCAAAAATGAGAAATATTATGCAATAAAGTAATCGGAGAAATCTTCGCCTCCTAGGGGATCCGCTATACTTTTTTTCCACCAGGAGGCTGTAGCGGTTGGCCGCGATCTTTTCCTCTTAGTTTTATTCCAATTGCCCTCTCTATTTTACCAAGAACGATGTTGTTAGGTATACCACGACCGGCCTCATAGTCATTTACGATTTGTGGTTTTTCACATATTTTTGTGGCCAAATCTTTTTGACTCATGCCTTTAGCTTGTCGTCCTTGCATTATAAGCTTTCCTAAATCGAGGGGTACTTTTTCATGTCTAAGCTCTTCTGTTTCTCTATCGAGTTTTGCAGTATTTTTTGTTGTAACATGTTGTTTATTAGTCCCCGCACCGTATTTTTGTTGAGTGTCTACTGGTAAACCTTGACGACGTGCAGCATTAACGGCTTGTTCTGTCTTTAGTGCCGATGCCTTTGGTGGTTTCTTTCGAAGAATAGTCACTGTATCCCAATCAGACATAGTTAGAGAGATTATTTAAGTGTGATGAAATAACCAAAATTTTCACGACGTCCAAAGACTTATACGGTACGACGTGCAGTTGTATCCTAGATTATAAACAGTAAAGTAATCCTTATGTCAAAGTTTGATTTAACAGTTCTATTTATGAGTTATCTATGATTCCAGTTGTTTTATTATGATGATTTTTATAAAATAATATCCAAACAATCATATAATAGTTTAAGATACTTTAACATAACTCCTAATACTATAAATAATTAATTACAAAATTTTATTTAAAAAATAAAAAGATTGGTTAATATTTTGAAATAAATAGATTTGTAATCAAATAGGAATACTTTTTAATTATAATTTCTTTATTTGTTTCTGTTATCTTTTTTATATTGACGTTTATATTTTATTCTCTCTTCTCACAATTTCTATGTTATAAATTTTAATATTGACAATGTCACAAACCACAATTGGCATTTAACTGAACAATGCACAGTAACTTGTTCCTTAATGAAATAAGTTTGGAAAAATATAAAATTTTAAGTAATAAGAATATATATCTATACTATATATCTTCATTATAAAGATATCCCGAACTTAAAATTGTTATAACTTAAAGATGGCATTTTCTTTCGGTTCTAATACAACCTCACAGAGTACAGGTTTCGGTTCTGCCGCTAAACGTATGTAATTTTAAAATTTAGTTAATTAATGAAATCTGTATTTTTTTGTCAATATTAATATCGGATGTTTTCGTATATTGTTCCACAGCGACATTTTCATTTGGTAGCACTAACACAGCTACTACAAGTACTGCTGGTTTCGGGGGTTTTGGTACAGCTACGTCTGCTTCTGGTTTTGGCACATTTGGAGCACAGACATCTACTACAGGTATAAGCCGAGTTTATTTAAGTATTAATATTATTTTTATTCTTCCCATATTAACACCTGGCCCTGACATTTTACAAGGAAGTAGATCCAGAACATTAACAAAAATTCATTTTTAATGTTTAGTTCATAAGTTAAGTTGTGAATATAATATTAGGGAAACAATTTGCTTTTATTATAACATAATTCTATTTGCAGCGACTCCTTTTGGTGGTATAGGCACAGCTACAACAACTACACCATCACTTTTCAGTGGCACTGGCTTTGGGGCTACTGCAGCTAAACCAGCAACCGGTATATATATATTTATTTAAGCCACTCTATAAACATCTCAGTGTCTCTCTTTTTTTTTATTAATATTAATATGGTTTACTGTTCAAGGATTTGGTGGTGGTTTCGGGACATCAACATTTGGTACTGGAACTGGATTTGGTACTGGAACATCAACATTTGGAAACACAGCGCCATCATTTGGCACAAACACATTAGGAAGCAATGCCTTTGGGACAGGATCAACATTTGGCACATCCTTTGGCTCAAAACCTAGTACTGGTTTTGGTGGATTTGGTACTCTGGGCACCAATACATTTGGACAGCAACAGCAGGTTGGAAAAATAACATATATACTTAAGTTTTACTTTAACTTCAATGTAAAATTATTAGTGTACTTAATTACATTTAGATTTCGTTTTGGTCTTGCTACATTTAGTTTCTAATTGTTATGGTTAAGTTGAGAAATGGCTATGTTCGCATTTTAATTATAACATGAAATATTAACAACAGCAACAACAGCAGCAACAGCAGCAACAGGGACCAACAAATGCCAATGAAGCTCTTGTGGCAGCTGTCTTCAACTGTTGTGTGTTTGGTGATGAACGCGATCAAGTCCTGGCTAAGTGGAACCTCTTACAAGCACAGTGGGGCACAGGTATGTGAATAAAATAATATTTTGATAACACATAGTACTAAATTTATAGTTTATACATAAAATTAGAAAAGTAGATTAAGATCTTTCTTTCATACATAAGTATGTTATAAAATTGAAAAGATTTAATTCATTAAAATAGCTATCTATTATTTAAAGAAAATTTATTGTGTAGGTTATAATATATTAATTTAGATTTAATCTGTGAATAATTTTCAGGTCAAGCCTACTACAGTCGTAATGCACCGCCACTTGAACTGAACGAACAGAATCCTCTTTGCCGTTTCAAAGCTGTTGGTTATTCTAGAATCGGTGGCAAGGAGGATAAGGAAGGTCATGTCGCGTTACTGTTCAATAAAACTGAACAGGAAATTAAGTATGTTTTATCTGTTATACTTTTTTTTTTTTAATTTTCAATAAAATAATTGTTATCTTTTTTTTTTTAAGGAATAATCAACAAACCCTGTCTACATCACTGGCTGGTTTGCTCGGTAATAAGCCAAATTTAGCCATCAATATTGAATCTACAAAGGCTGTATCAGATACTAAAACCCAGGTAAATGTTGTCAATATTATTAAATGCATTCAAATAAAAATAATATTTCCGGATGTATAAGGTGTTATTTTATTAATTTTCATTTCGTCTGCCTGTGATCAGGGCTGCCGCAAAGTAACAGTAACGTCGGGATTATGTTGTTTGAAACAATAAAAAAACCGATTAGTAAATCTATAGGGTTTTCCATTAAGGGCGCTTGATCTTTGACATGCAAAAAAAAAAATACATGTAGGAAAGATATTTGCGAAATTTTTTTTTTATTTGGAAGGTCTATCTACCCCATTATGTATGGAATATGACATCATTCAAATGACCGCCACGGCTTCGGTTGGTGGCGCGCACACGAAAGGTCCAATTTTCGATGACTCTGGCGCACAAATCGGGCTGTATTTGATCGATGGCGTGGCGTATGTTGACTTTGAGGGCATCGGTGGTTTGCGGCTTGTTGGCATAGACCTGCGACTTAAGAAAACCCCACAAGAAAAAGTCCAGCGGGGTCAAATCGCACGACCTCGGTGGCCAGTTCACGTCGCCTCCGCGCGAGATGACCATGTCCAGAAATTGCTCGTGCAGAACTTCCATCGTAGCGTGTGCTGTGTGGCACGTAGCGCCGTCCTGTTGAAACCACATGTTGTCCAGATCCATATTCTCGATTTCAGGCCAAAAGAAGTTGGTTATCATCGACCGGTATCGCTTACCATTGACGGTGACGGCCACACCATTATCGTTTTCGAAAAAATACGGACCAATCACGCCTCCGGCCCAAAATCCGCACCAAACAGTCACTTTCTGCGGGTGCATTGCCACTTGGTGAACCTCGTGTGGATTGGTCTCGTCCCAAATACGGCAATTTTGCTTGTTGACATAGCCATTCATCCAAAAATGCGCCTCGTCGCTGAAGATGATTTTTTTGCCAAAATCGGCGTCAACTTCCAACTGCTCTAATGCCCAGTCAGCGAACACACGGCGCTGTCTATGGTCATTAACCAAACCAGTGGTTTGGGAGGACGGAATGAATATAACACACTGCATTTGACAGCTGTCACTCAAACAACATGGCCGCAATCAGCTGTCAAAGTTCAAGCGTCCCTATTGGAAAACCCCATATATTATATAGAATATAATATATATCTAGAATATATTAGTTTTATTTAATTGAATACGCGCGAAAGACTTTGATGTCATTATTAAAAGCATTTCTTTACATTAATACTATTTCATTTGTATGCTGCATGAAAAGTTACTTGATGTTGCCATAAGTAATTTTTATTTTAAGACTATCTATTAATTATGCAAATTAAATTAAAACAGGGATGTTCTCAAATGATTTTTTAGTTAGTGTGTACTATCTCACGATTTTACATTAATACATAAATTCTCATTAAATAATCTACTAGTATTTGTGTTTATTTTTCTAATTATTTTAACTGTATATGCAAAATTTATTCCAGGTGATTATATATGTGGTTGACAAGGGGGCGAATGGAGTCCATATCAGCGCAACGGAGTTGTCGACATTTCTTAACACTGGCGCTGCTAAGAATGCTCTCAATACAGCTGGATGTTCCAGCATAACACCCGTCACGAGACCAACTCCGCAGATGTTAGATCAGTATCTACAAACACCTCCACCAGGTATGCTAATGGCTTTAATGTTCATATACATAAGCTCCATATTGACCATATGCAGCTACTATTTTCACATAGAGCACTTTACTATATAAAAGTAGTTATATTATTTTTATAAATATTTCATTTATGTACTTACACAATGAGTTTAAAATATTTTATGCATGGGATATGTAAATAGTTAAAAAAATACTTACATATGAAATTTTATCAGCCTAATTACATTTTTTTTATAGTTTAGGGTTGTAGTAGTTTTTTGCATATAGATAAAGTCTCAGCCAATATTGTGAATTCGATACATATAAGAATGTTATAAAGTGTTTATTCAAGCATGTAATATGTCAAAATCTTTACCCAGGTTATCAAGTGTACTAAACAATTTACTTTTTGATTGATGAATTTCTTAGTCCCAATTAAGACTTTTACAGTGATCATACTTAAATCGAAAGTTTTATTTTCAGGAATGGACATGCGTCTTTGGAAGCAAGCCCAAGCAGACAATCCTGATCCGGAAAACTACATACCTGTTCCTATCATTGGTTTCTCTGAGGTTTTTATTTATGTTATTTAAAAAATATTTGAACATTTTTGCTTTGTCAGATATAAAAAGAGAGTGTAATATATATATATATATATATGATCACTAATAATTAATCTATATATTATATTCTATAGGATTAAATTAATAATGATATCTTCCACAGATAAAGTTCAGATCCCGTGCTCAGGGTGAGGAGGCTGCTTTACAGGCTCGTTGGTTGAAGCGTGCTGGAGACACACTGGGAGAATTACGGACACGACGAGCTGCAGCAGCGGCAGCCCTAGCACGCTCTGCGGCAACCCTACACTCACTAAAACATACATTGCTGCAGGTATATTAGTTTTATGAATATATACAAATATCTGTATTTGTATAAATAAAAGTAGTCTATGTTACACCTCAATATGTCAGCTATCTCCCAGATAAACTCCTGTCCAAATCACTGGTCGTCCAAGAGATTAGTTGGAACGAACGGACAGACTGAAAAAAAAAATATAAATTTTATGTTGCTGTCTGTTGTATTACAAAAACATCCATGCGGAAAAGACGATATTTTAATATTATAAACACATACAAGAATGTTTCTTATTTGTTTATGATGAAGCACAGAAAACGCTGGGAATTTCAACATTAATGAAAATAGTTGTAAAGTGTCTTTGGTACAAACTTAAATTGCTTGAAATGAATACTTCCTTCAGTTATTGTTTGAGTTATCGGTGTTTGTTTGCGACCTGCATTAATGCTCAAAGAACTTCAACAGCTACAATATCTGTGTACATAAGATCCTCATCATTATTATATTATTATATTTTTTAATAGTTTGCATCGGTTAACTAAATACAGGATGTTTCATGTTTTTCATTCATACATTTTTGTATATAACTGAATAACCCTTTTTTTAACCTGTTGATATAATTTATGACTTTCTTATAAATCATCGATTTTATGAATTTATTGTATAAAATTATGTTTTTGTAGGTGATCGCTCGCCAGGAGGTCGCAGGTCGTGTGGGGATACCCCTGAGTCCTGAGGAGGAGGCGGCTCGGGCTCGTCTACAAGAATTAGCATCACAACTGGCTGCACCACCACTCTATAATGTGAGTGTATAACATACGAAACAAATACCATGTATATATATTATAGGTACTTTTATATATTGAGTGAATGGCTTTTAGACTATGATTTTGTTTATGTGATATATAAGTAGTTGTATGGTATCTTTCGTCTGGAAGATATGTAATATTCACAAAATTGCTAACCCGCTGATTGAACTAGAGTTATGTTAGCAGACTACTATTTTAAGTCACATTACGCGCCAACATACGTGATCACCGCACTCGCCGGAGTGAGCGAGGTCCCCGCTTCCGTACGTCCTTCGCTAGAGGGCGTCGGAGACCGCCGCTGGCAATCCCTCCTTCATACACGACGTCCTAAGTTCGTGGTCATTTTAGCAAGCGCTCTTAGAACGTATGTACACAAGGGCACTTCATGCACCTTTGTAACGGGCCGCTCTCAGTACTGGCCCAATCTTCCGATGACGCTGTAAAAGCCGCAGGGCTAACAGTAATAAAAATTAAAAAAAAACTACTATTTTAAACTTTTACGCCACATTTTATAGACATGTACATAATATATGTGTAAAAAATATATAGTTGTAGTACATAGAATAATAAGAAACGCTTTGTATCCGAAAACTTTAGTTCCATTCAAACGCACGCTAGCGACAGTCTTAATTATAATTAAAATATATGTAGTGGATTTAAGACTTTTTAAATGATTTTTCATTAACGTAAACGTTTTTTTTTTTTAATCAATTTCGTTACTGACGATTCGAATTTCAAAATATTTGCGTGCCCTCAGTGAGCTATCTAAATTAAATCCCTTATGCTGTCATTACTTGTTAATGACGTCATCGGTATAGTGACCACTTTGTTTAAAGTTGCTCATAACTAATAATAATTGGTTTTAACTATACGTTGTTTATTGTTCACATATACAAGGGATTTGTTAGAATTATACAGCAGTTTTGTTATCAGCTGTAATCTGATAGTATATAGTTCAATTAGCTCGGCTTGAAATCATAATGTTTCTGTATTATTGATCGTTTTGTTATATTTGTACACTCGACCGCATCGTGTTGCGTTATCACGATAAAAATCTTATTATCTCCAGACGAGCGTATAGACGATCGTTTTGTTTACCACGTGTTTTCAAACACAATACACACGTATCGTTTTCATTTTCTCATTCGATAAACTAGATACGTGATTACTATAATGTGATATGCTTTTCTTATGGAATACTGTCAGTGTGTAAGTAACGTCACTTTTCGAACACGCGGTAAGCATATAGAATGGATCAAGAAACATATGAAAGATTATAATGACGTATCATTTAGATAAGTTCATACGAAGGTATCTTAATACTATAATGTTAGGGCTGAAGAACGTGTGGCATCGCCGCTATCTTCCTGTCCGGTCGGAACCGGTTCGTAATTCGTATTATACTGTTGTGAGTGATACCATGATTGATGCACCAGCTTTAGCAAATATCATATAAAAGTACTTAAAATTTATGTTATGATTTATGTTATTGTTTTTTTTTTTTTTTTTTAGTTTTCAGTAACTCTGAAACTGTACGCTTATTTTTTTATAGTATATAGGGGTTTATGCTTAAATTTAAATTAGCTTTTGCTAGCGACCTCGGTGTAGTCAGTGAAAAAGTTAAGCTTTTTAAAAAAATTGATTTGGTAAATAGTATGTAGTGACATCTACAGTCAGTGTGTGGTAACTTATATAAATACCACTCTTTTGGAGTAATCTCGGCAAATACATGGAATTTTACGATAAATTATTTCCTATGTCTTATTCCTATGTCTAAGCTGTATGTCTTTGAAGTTTCGTCAAAATCTTTTCAGCAGGATTAGCGTGGAAGAGTAACGAAATCCAATACATCCCTATCTATAACCATTCTCACAAATTTTCACATATTTAGTGTGTTCTAGTAGAACTAGCCACACTTGTAAAAGTCACAACTAACTAACTATATTAACGGATACAGTTATAAAGATTTATTGTATTTTCTTAACTTAGATATTAAATTATTAACCAAAAATACATCGAGTGACATCTGAAAATAAAGTTTGGTTACAATGTTTAATACTTGGCTAACGTTTAAAATCTCTTTATTATGTATATTTAAGTCTCAACTTTATTATGCAAAGATTTCAGGAAATTTAGTGGATGCTTTTAAACAAATAAGCTTATTTTTGATGTTAATTAAAAATTGTATGAACAGAACCATTAACTTGCTTTAAATTTGTTTTCATTACTTTGTATCATTTAAACTTTTGGGGGTTAAAAATTTTTGGTGTTCCATATTTAAAAAATTTAGACATATTGCACGAAACCGGAAAATAAAACCGTAGGCAAAACCAAAAGTTAAAATAGTTCTGTCAATCTGAATGACGGAAATTAAGTCACACATACGTTTACTTTGTTTAGTTGTTACTGACCTCATTGTATTTTCCATAATGGCGATAAAACAAAAATGGTGGATAAGATTATTATTTATATCTTTTCATTCAGTATTATGAAATCTATTTTATTATAAATAGTTTAACTATCAAACAAAGTTGATTTCTTAACACTTTATTTCAAAAGGTAAAAAAGAAATATCTTATATAATATATAATATTTGTAGGGTCGTTTGAACGAACTCCTCTGTGCCGTTCGTCTTCAGCGCAGCGCAAGCGCAGGCGCCCCTCTCGAGAGATATCAATTGGATCCAGGTGAGTTTATATAACTTATATATATATATTACAACCATGGAAGTACTTCAAAATAATAGCATTTTCTGTTGCTTATATTTTAATTCAGTATTTTTTTTATAATTATATGGCTTAATCCACTGATTCAAAATCCAACAAAAATTGTAAAGTTTGCTGTTAATTTCTGTTCTTTTGAAAATTATTTATATATATTATGTAATTTACGACAAATCATTATGTAATCAGGTGCTCAAGAGGACGTGAAGCAATTCCTATCACTCCAGCAGAAGGGTATGGCTCATTTATTGGACACAGCTCGTAAGGACCTTTCAGCTCTCAACACCATCGCTGAAGGGATGGCGCGACTCGTGCGAGCTTAGCATAACCTTAACGACGACTATTCGACTAGATTTGTTGAATGGCTCGGCTAGTAGACCCTATTCGGTGGTGATAAAGACGATTTTTCAACGAACTATATGGATGATATACGAGTGCTTTGTAATTTAAGTGTTCCAAATATTCTATTCCATTATTACCAATAACTGTAATACTTTTGAATGTAATGTCGGCAATCTTGTATGGAAATTTTCAGCTTATTTTGTAACAATAGAAATAAAACTATGATAAAACGGTTTTTTTATTATTTAATTAACTCTTAGTACTTAAATCTAGAGGCAAGTCTGTGTGTCTGACTAGATCGTCGACTGGCTTGAACTCCAGTCGTTTGCTACATATTAAGTTTAAAGGTACTTCTACGTGTTTTTCAGTATCAACAACTTGTATCTCCTCGATTGTTTCCTGCTCTTCATATAATACTTTTTCATTGACATTCGGCCTTAAGGGTGAATAATTTAGGCCGTAAGGGTAGACGTTCCGGTAATGGTCCTCGTAGAGGTGGTAGTCTGTATACGGCATGTCGTGGGGCGGGACTCTCATGGGAAAAACCCTCTCTAACGGTCGCACACACGGAACTTGTTCTAACACTGGTAAGTAACCTAAAGGCGCTCCTAACGCGGGATTCGAATACGGCAAGTAGGTATTGTACGAGGATTTTGATGGGGGTATACAATTTGGGATGTACATACGAGGTGAGGACTGGCCGTATCCGCTGTTTTCCCGAAGCGGTGAAGAGCTATCAGAACTCGCTCTTTCTTCCGTCATTTCATGTTTCGGCAGGTCCTTATCGTTGACGAAGTGTTTGTAAGTCTTGACATGTTTCCTTAAGCTGGACGGATCCGTGTAACGTTTGTTGCAACCCGGTATTTTGCAGCAGTAAGGCTTATCCACGGTGTGCGTACGTGTGTGTTTGAACCTGTCGCTTGAATTTGAGTACGCTTTCCCGCATCCCTAAAGAAAACGATATAAATAAATCAAATTGAACAATGTATAATTTAAATGCTAATTATGACATGTTTTATTGAAACTAATGACATACCTCGTAAGGGCAAACGTATGGTTTTTCCCCGGAATGTGAACGGAGATGTATTTTAAGATTTTCGGCTCTTGAAAAGCTTTTTTGACACTGATTACAGGTATGTGGACGTTCGTTTGTGTGAGTCCTTACATGCACCAACATTTTGTACCTATAGATATAACAGGAAATTGTTAACAAGTAGTTACTCAATATAATACTATTGACAATTTGCATGGTAATTACAAACCTGGCGTTAAAACCCCGTTGCGGTCTAGAACAACCCTTCCAGTTGCAATAGAACAATCCGTCTCTGTGTGCATGCGCGTGCACTCGCGCGATGTGTGCTGAAAGGCGGGGGATGCTCGCAAACCGTGCCATACACCCCCGCCAACCGCATACACCAATACTGTCCATTGACTCAGTTACATGCTCTGGGGATGATCCGCCAGACAGGTCGTCATCCTCTTCCTGAACAAACAGAATGGTTATTATTTCACAGTTTTTAAAAACAAACAACTTTTGGCCTAAATTATTGGAAATATTAGCACCTGCGGGGGCAAATGTTTGATTATAGTTGGTCTCGCGAAATAAGGAGCGAATCTCTCGGCAGGCATCCATCTTGACGTCCTGCACCCCTCGTTACGTATATCTGACCTCAAATGCGGAAACACTAACATTGTTATAATACTAAATAGATTTTATGGCCACTAGTAGCCACTGCGCGATCGCTGCGCGTAGTGATGGCTCGTTCTCGCGTTGCCTACTTATAAATTGTCTCGTACTGATAAGAAGACGAATCCCCTGCGAACATGCGGATTGACTAACACCTTAACAATAATAACGTCCTATTATCAGTTTCTGACCTCGTAATTATAAGGAACTTAAATAAATTAAGTATTTTTATAGTTTATTTTAAGTTTAGCTGTGTAGGAGCGGGTATCAGAAGCCGCCTGCCGCGGCTGCAGTCCAGTTCTAACCAGTGCGATAGGCCTCAGTTCAAAAGGTTACTGATATGATCGTGGATCGTGTTTATGTGAAGCGACCTCTGTTAGTCGTTTGATTCAGTTGTCTATTGGGTATCCAACACATTTTATTTTTATATCAAATTAGCTTAATGACATTATATTTTATGTAACTTAGGTATTATTAGGTTAACTTATTTTGAAAGTTCACATGAAAGATAAAAAAAATTACTGAGTTTAATTTGACTCCACTGCGGAGCGAAAAATTAGGGATTTACGTAGGTTTTCATGCCATTAGTAATAGTGCTACGAAAAATATTATTATTTTTATGTAAATATATGCATTATTGCCCTTGTGTCGAAATTAAGAAATTTTAAATAGAAAAGCGGACACTTTCATGTCAATGCTTGCCTGACAACCAACTAAACAAATGGCGTTAAAAAAATACAAGTGAAGTTTTAATTTACGTTTTAATAATAAATTAACTTAAAGGTTTGAAGCAAGATTAAATATAATTCGATTTAAGACTCGATTCTTACGCATTTGTATATGTATAGCTATGGCTGTCTCCTAATATTTGAGCTAGCATTTTTTTATGATAGTGTTAGTCTCATGTATCATGCTAATCACGTGAAGGATTCGTGAATTGTTAGAATGCAAGATTTGCGTGATAGACACTTGAAATTTTTACATCTGAATATATATTTTATTTCGTTGAATTTATTTCATTGGAATTAAATTAATTTAATATACCTATCTCGCTGTATTGCATCTGAGCACTTATATATAAACATTTGTATATATTTTTTAAATAATATTTTTGGACTTTTCGTCGCACTGGATGCCTTAAGATTTTGGTATTTATTAAATTATTAAATTTTTGGTTATTAGTAGGTGTATGAATTACGTTATTTTTAGTTCCTTATAGACTTTGGCATGGTTTATCAGAATTATCTTTTATCTTATCAAGTTGAATCAAACAAGCGATTTTTCGGGAGTTCCATCAATACACTATTGTCGATATTCGTAATTAAAATAGAGGATAATGATTTTTTAAATCTCATCTTACAGAATCTTATAGATTTTTAATCGAAACTCATCTTCATATTATTTCGTGGTAACCCGAAGTCCTTAGATCTTCGTCTTATAAAAGTAATGATTTCACAATATTTAATGGTCGTAGACATTTTCCACAGTAATGCCATTGTGATAACCGTGACGCTAAGTTTTCACGTGGCATAATGTTGTTGACGTATAAGTACAATATTCGAGGTTTGGCATCATTTGTATTATCAGTTACATGAGTGTGTGCGTGTGTTGTGATATTGTTTATATGTGTTTGTGTGTGTGATTGTCGTCGGCCCCCTGCGGCCGGCTAGCGCGGCGGTTTGAACCGGTTCCCTTATCACCAGCCGCTCGGTGTCACCGGTATATCGGAACATTACAAGAATTGAATAGCGCGAAAACAAATATATGATTTAATGTACAATAAATTCTCGAGTCGTAGATAGTTTATTGTTTTATAAGATATTATATATTTTTATTCGCATTCATTCCTATAAAACACTGATCTTTTTTTATAATATAAATAAGGAATATTTTAATTTATTTACATATATATAAAAAAAATACAGCCATGATCTTTAATAGTTTTGAGATAAGCGGCATATTGTTCTATTTATAAAGTAATTGGCGTAGCAATTGTAATTTAGAGTGGTAATCTGGTTATGGAATGCATCTGTTGTTGTTAGATATTGCAATAGATGCTGTTCAGTGACTTGGTACAGAGGCGGGGGTCAGATCGAACTAGTTAGAAGTTATCATTCCAACAAGTCAACACTACTGAGACTGTATTTCATCATAAATAAGTGTCCAAGTTGTTTAATAAGTAAATATTTAGCTCGTGGATGTAAGTCACTTGTAACGATTTCACTATCGACCTATCAGACAACGGCTTGCGTAATATGCATTATGGCCCTACAGAATAAACAAAGTAACTCTTAAAAGGACCTCAAAACTATACATTTGTAAGAAATTTGTATAAGAATTAAAATCTAGTAGCGGGAAACGCATCGTATACAGTAAGGGCATGCAAACTCGTATTAAGCCCAGTTCACCGCTATTTTATCTACTTCTTTTAGAATTGTATCTATCTACATTGCGTCCTTAGCCAGAATTGTGCAATTTTTTCAACTTTTTCCTTGTGTATCATCGTATAGTCTTTTTTAATGAATTGGAGTTGGGAATGGGGGAATTTTATTATCTGCAAAAACACCGTTACATTTAAAAGTCATTACAAATGATAGATGATTTCAAAATCCATATTTATAAGATAGTTCAATAATAAGAATCACGAATAAATTGTCGAAGTAACATATAAGGTGATTTGTTTGTTGAGTAAGTAATATTCATGTGGTTAACGGGCACGGTTATTGAGGCTTAATAGGGTAGACTTATGAGCGGTTATTAAGTAACAAACTAAAAAAAAAATGTTTATACCTTACCTACCTACCTGACTTAAAGTTTAATGACTTACTTGATGGAATAAAAATTTATGATCATAGTTTTATGACCATTATGGCTTTTTTTTTATCGATATCTTCTAAACGAGCATGACGATCACATTTACTTTTAAGTCCTTGATAATACGAAAGTGACTTTGTCATTTTTAATGTCAATTTGTAAGTACCTAATATGTACTTAAAGTGATAACTAGCTTTATATTTATATATATATATATATATTATGGTTACGAATACTAAATAAATGTCGTTTTAAATTTCATATTAAATTCAAGGCCTTTATAATTGAAAGACATGATTATCAAAATATCATCTTATTTTAATTTTCTTACGACTAAGAAAATTTGTGATGTAAGAAAAATACGGTAAATTTTTTTTGTGACTTGATGAGTTGAGTTGAGGTGATGGTAATGTCAGTTACTAGGCAATCCATACTAATATTATAAATTCGAAAGTAACTCTTTCTGTCTGTCTGTTACTCAATCACGCCTAAACTACTGAAACAATTTGAACGAAATTTGGTATGGAGATATTTTGATAGCCGAGAAAGGACATAGGTTACTTTTTACCCCCGGAAAATGACGCATTCCCATGGGAAAATTCAGGTGGGCCGATCGTTTTTACACCTAACCTGCTGAACAGATTTAAATGAAATTTGGTAAGGAGATAGTATGAGACTTAAGAAAGGACATGAGTTACTTTTGACCGCGGGAAAACAACGCATTCCCAAGGGAAAATTACTTTTCTGGCCAAGGAAGGAAAAGCAAAAATCATGTATATAAAAATGTATTGCAGTAACCTATCTTCTTCTTAAAATGTGTTAACCTAACCTAATCTTTGACAATCACACTAAGTATGGCCTCATCCCATCTCGGCACAATTCAAACATACATACAAAAAAGTACAGCTCAGGTTTTTTCATACTACTATACAAAAAAAATATTACTAATTCTGAAATTTACGCGGACGAAGTCGTGGGCAAAAACTAGCTTAGATAATTTTAAGTAAGTCCTAATGCACCACTATTTTTTGTTCGTGGTCTTTGGTCCAAGGTGTACAAATAAGTGTTCTTTAAAGTTAACAGTTAACTGAAAGTGTAGATGTATTTCTTTAGTCTCATGTTACACCTCTTAAAGTAAGGGTACCAGGAAAGGCGACAGTTATTAATTTCTTATAATTATTTACCTCGAAAGTCTAGAATTAGAGCCTATCAGTGAAGAGAAGACGGAAGAGGAATTCAGTTTTAAAAACTCTGTGGATTCTTTCAATACAATAAATTTGGATTTACCTCTAGGATTATTTATCGGGGCTGGAGACACACAGCGCTATTGTCTTCGTCTGTTACGATAAGATTATAGGTTTATTAAAATTCTAATTTATTTTTCTAATTCCTTGATAGATTTTAAGTCCAAAGTATACGTACATTGTAAGTGAAGAATAAAGTTCAGTATTCCTTATTAAGTGGAGGATGATAAGAAATTATAAATTATCGTTGAATCACATTTAAATATAATAAAATTTTATACCTTGAGACGATTTTTCAGAAAATAAAAAAGAAAATTCTAAAACAAGCTTAAACAGCACTTACTGTTATTTTAATTATTTAAGACCATATTCATTTCAGTTTAAATGTTTCGTTATTGTTTGCATTCAGTTCACAATTAAGTACTTATCACGCATAATAGTAAAAGCTGTTCACACTAGTGATAAATCTTAAAACATTTGAAGGAGATTAGATTGACGCTACTTTAATCTTTTTTTTTTTTTCGGATCAAAGCTAAAAATCACTTACATACATCCTAGCACGCAAAACCATCTGGCTATCACGTTGATAGAGCATTGTGACAAGAGATAATCCAAGACTGATTCACGCCTCGATTGCGTGACAAGTTCGTGATGAATGGGTTTACCTAATACCTAACACGATGGCAGGTATCTTCCATTACATTATTTAAATTTATAAGTATGATAAAATTTATGATAAAATTATATAAAAATAATCTATATGTTGAATTGTTGTGACATTTATTTTATTTTTAAAGTCACAGTTAGATATATATATATATATAATATTTTGTAGGTATGTATATTAATTGTATTAACAGGTTGAATCTGTTACTGTAGTGACTAATATGTCTAATACTTTTTACCGTTTATTTGTCAGGAAGAAATTAGTTTTTATTTTGAAAAACAAATTGACTAGCGCTCGACTATCGTTCCACCTGATGACAGATAGAAATAAAGCCGAAGAGTATAAAAGCACTATACAGATTTACAGGAAATCAAAACAAATACTTCCAAAGAGTTCATTGATAGATTATATTCCAAGCTGAGTAGTGAGTGAGTTGATGAGTGTTCAGTGTATTCGACGTGCATTCTTTTCTAAGTTTATATGTAAAACTGACCACTAACTTAACACTTTATTCAATAAATAACTACAGACAAGAATCTTATAGTAGAAAATAGCAACATGGAAGACTTACCATTTTGCTTAAATCCTTTTATCTGGTTGTGGTGGTCAAATTGGAATTTTCAGCACTTACAGCGTTGGCAATCGATCAGCCACTGATGTTTGCTTTCCCGCCAAAAGATCATAGGGATAATGGATCGACCACACGCAAACTACGCCAAAATAAAAACACTAAAATAGCCACCGCGATTTGCCGCGACTAAATTAAAACACAGCGACCTGTTACGTTTCTAAAACTTTCCCCCCAACAGCGTTCCCTAAGATCACAATTTTATACTATTAACTTCATACGGCTGGAATAAGTTAAGTTGGCATTAATTATCATGCTCAAGAATTTATTTATATAAATGTTTTTTTTTTTTATAAGTTGCTTCAATCGTTATAATAGCTAACAAATGTATTTTTATTGTTTATAATTTGTGTTAGCTATACATTAAATACATTTCTTAGTATGTCCCCATAAATAATGTGATGAAATAGTCAAATTAAAGTCGGATTAATAGTGACAAAATATGTGGACTTTTTAGACGCACCATTACCTATTTTTAATTTTTTATACAACGACAAAATGTATTTGCATTTGTGAGGTACTTTATTTTCGAATTTCATATTTTGTTTACTACCTTTTCACTTTTCTATATAAAATCATGTTTAATTATCATATGTAGGTATATTTCAATTTTGAAAGCTTTACATAAAGAAAATCCATATCAATTAGTGATTCCGAGCACTCATTTCGGTTGTATCGTAAGAGAATTTCAATTACACTATATGTTGGATCCTGCTGTTAAAATAATTCAAAACCGTCTATGTAATAAGCGATACATATATACTTGTATGAAAAAGCGTCCACAAGAGGGAAGTGATATACAAAATCCTCAATGTCTATTATTCACGACATTCTCACCCAGTGAGACTAATTAGAAGACAAATAACGATTGACTACTTCTTTAAAGCTAAAAGGTAATTGGAAGAATAGATGTACCTAATTCATCTTTCATCTCCTAAATTAAAGGTACTGTGAAAGTTATTATTATTATTGTTTAGTTAGAAGTGGAAACCGAAGAGGAATTGAGGCTTAAAGATCCTGCAGATTCTTCCAGTATTATGAATTTGGAGTCAACTACGGATTAAGGGACATTTGTCGAGGATGAAGACAGCAGTCACAGTTAATATGTTACAATAGGTATTATTATTATTATACAGTCATACATTTAATTTTATGATCGAAATAATCAGGAGTAATAAAACACAGTTATTTTTAGAAATTATAGATGATAAATTCGCTGAAACCGTTTAAATTTTATATTCTTGTCGATTAAAGATAATCTTGTAACTATCGAAAAAGGAGCGCTGTTTAGATCAGAAATCGGCTGCTCATTAAAACTTTGTTGAAATAGTTAAATCACTGGAGCGCTGTATATAGACAATATCACATTTCTACAAATAATTAAATACAATAATAATTCTTTATTAAGGCTAACGGTCGAGGAAAAAGAAATTGTTAAACGCTGTATGCCAATGAAAAAACTGTTACCAGTTTAATGAATAAAAATGCAGATTATAGAAACCAATTGTGAAATTTTAATTTTTTTTTTGTGCTATTAATATAAGCTATTAATATAAGTGGTGCTGTAAAAGCTGCTTTACGATTATAAAATTCAACAAATATTCATTATTATTGTTAACAATTGCTGCATTTGGCATCACAGATCGTTTGAACTTCATAAAATAAAATTTAGAGCTGAATTTCGGTTCGTCAGTTGATACATCTAAACTACAACAGCAAAATGTCTATAAAGTATAAACTTAGTTTCGACGGCAAAAGATTTTCAATCTGTTTTTACACAACTTGTTGCAACTCCTGTCATAAAAAGTATAAACGAAATGGATTTTTATAAATATTAACGATCGTTAGGTACCTAATTGCAAATGATTTCAAATGAACACTGATTTTTTGTTTGTGTCTGTCCCATGAAAACAAAATCACGGGAAATCGAAAGAAATCAATGATGCATCCTAAAATTAGCCGCTTCAAACATTTTTGTCACTTGTTTGAGGATTGTTGAGGATGTGATTTATAAAAAATAACAGATGCAAGTACTTATGAATTTCCTCGCAAACTTACTTTGAATATTTCACAAATGCACCTAAACACGCAGGTTGTATTGTATTTATAATAAAAATACCTGTACGAAGTCAGTATTGATTGGGAATATATAATCAAAGTTCTGACAATAGTGTCGTTAACATTTTGACCACCTTTATCTGATTTGTGGATATTGCGCCTATTTAAATGTTCGTTTTTTAAGAAAACCGATCCTACACCGTATTTTCGGTTTCGTGGTAGGAATCAAAGTCTTGTTCAATGAAATCCATGAAAACAAATGGCAATGGAAAGTCAGAATATTTAAATAAATATTCTTCTTTTCGGATTTTACTTCGTGATTTTTTTAGTTTTAATATTTCTCGACGTAACCACTGCACTACAGTCATCATCATCATCATCAGCCTATAGGAGCCCACTGCTGAGCAAAGGCCTCTCCTCACATGGAGAAGGTTAGAGCATTAATCACCACGCTTGCTCAAGACGGGTTGGCGATTTCAATCTTATAATTTGAAATTATAAGACCAGGTTTCCTCACGATGTTTTCCTTCACCGTCCGTCAGTGGTGTCTAAATACTCTTAGAAAGTACATATGATTCGGAAAAGATCACATTGGTACTTGCCAGGTTTCGAACCCGCGCCCTCACGTGTGAGAGGCGGGCCTTTTAACCTCCAGGCCACCACGACTTACTGCACTACAGTAACCGTGATCAAATTTTCATACAAAACGCTTAACAAAGGAGACTAAACTTTCATACAATAAAATCCGAAGGCCACAGTTCTTGAAAACTCTACTCGTGTTAGTCTTAGATATCATTAATCGAGACAACTTTGACGTTTAATGGTACATTCTGGTTGACTTCGTTCAAAACGTGAACCAAATTTATGATTTATAAAATATAGCAATTAATATTAATATTTCATCACACTTCAGAAGATTAGGTCTCTCTATCTGAATCAAACCATGATTTATCCATTCAGCATTCTAAAAATACAATTATGTTTAACGCCATGTAGAACTAAAACTCATTTTATGGAAAAAACATAAAACACTTCAAAGATACTTACTTTGAAGTGTTTTATGTCTCTTCCATCTATCTGTCATTTATATTAAATTTTACTCATTGATCTTCCGGATAAGATTTCAGATGAGAAGTTATTTGAAGCGACACATTTAACATATTTGTTTTATTTTGAGTTTAAAATACTTTAAGCAAGTTTATCCTACCAAATAACTTTGTTCTAGACACTTGTAAATAGTTCTGAAATAATAAAAGTCCCTTCATCTATATATAATTTATTTTTGTCAATTATAATTATATAAATCAACAGAAGTGCATGAAAATAAAAGAGGTATTTTGTTTCCATAAATTTCTAAGGAAATGTCTTTTCTGGTTGAACATAAAGAAAAATTAAAAATAGTAAAATGATAATAACAATGTCAATAACTTTATAATGCGAATTATTATTATTATTGAAATAACATTATTTAATGTTTCTGTCACATTTTGGCGAAATATCGTTTACAATAATCAACATTTCATTTATAAGTATATTTTACTACTTAAAATCTATTAAAACATATGCTTAGTCTTGTCATTTTTTAGTCAAATTCCAAATAATGCCGACTCAGACATACTTATTTAAATACTGAACACAATCAACAATATTGTACACTAATAGTAAGTAGTGTTTAATGTTTAAAAGATACCCGGAATAATCAACTTTAAGTACAATGTACATAAATACTGTTTTAGCACTGCCATATTTAATCCATCGACTAAGTTAAGTACTGTCTCAATACATTCTGTATGATTTAAAAAAAAAAGTAAATTGTGCTATACAAGTAATACAAAAACTCTCAGTACAATGTATTTCACCCATGATAATAAGATTTAAAATGCCATAATAATTTTAAGTACAAATTATTAGTTGAGCTTTCAATATTATTTATCAATATTAATGTGTAACCAGATAGTAGAACACAATAATAAATAAAAAAATACTATAAATAAATGCAATAAAAAGCTAGAACACGATACAATGGGAATATAGTTTAAGTATACAAGTAAGCAAATATATATGCAGATGATTTCACATCGCTAACTGCTAAGTACTTATCATAAGCGACCGTTAGATCTTGTATACACATTTTTAAATACTACAAAAACAGAATATAAAATGTACCTAATTGTCTAAATAGGGCAAGTGAGAACAAATAAACTCAATAACAACTCCATGTTGCATGAAACATTCGTCTGAATCAAAAATAATATGAATTTAAAAAAAAAGTTAAGTGTTTTAGAACTATTTAATTATATATTTTTTTAATCATAACTAGCCTTATATTATATTTTTGATCCAAGTTTAAAAGGCGTACATAAAGTAGGAAGCTCTCAAACTTAAAACAAAGAACTGAAAAATTAAAAAACCGTATATTCAATACTGAAGTCGTTGTACTGTTTTGTGTAATATCCAGTATTATTTTTAATGTATAGCCAAATTATTAAATTTGACTATTGCAACTAATTACATAATTTGTTAATTAACCATCAAATTATAGTTATTAACTTACATAATATTACGAAATAATATCTTCATATAGAAATTGTGTTTTTTTTTTTCAAAAATAGCAAAAAAACATTAAACTTCCTAATCTAAACCTATGCCTTTCTGACGCCAACATTTAAAAACGGAATGTCATGGAGCGGAGTGTCTTTGTACCGTCTTGTAGTTCCCACTGTCCCGTACTAGTCACGCGTACGTTTCTCTGAATCTTTTCTGTATGTGGTGGGCCGCGTTCAGCAGCCGGTGGTGTAAGGTGAGGTGCGTGTGCGGGGTGAAGGCGGGGGGAGCGGGGACGGGCGCGGGGCGGAGGGCGAGGGGGGGAATGATCGCTTCATTGTCCGGGTGACAGAAGAAGGCGACGCAGTGACGGCCGCGGGCGCGAGCGTATGTGCCGGACGGTACAACGACACGGTGCATCTGTCAATTAAAATGAGGTGGTTTTATTCATTAATACATTATATGTTTACAATAATTTCAATGTAGACTTTAGAGTAATTTTGTACTCATTAAAATTATACATTTAGAATATTTACAATCATAGGTTTTATTGCTCTATAAAGAAAATATTTATCTTTCAAACTACAAGCTGTTTAGGACTGCATTTTCTTAGTAAACGTTAGCAATGCACTGTACTGAATATTATTATTTGCCTGTATTTAGTGCAAAATACAAGAGTGTTATAATAAAGTAATGAAATTTGAAACGCGGAAGTAATTGAGACGTGACCTTGTTAAACCAATTATCATTTAGTGTAAATTTCGTACACAACAATTTTAAACACTGAATAGACATTAAATTGCCTCGTGAAAAACGAACTGCTGTGAAGTCTTGGTAGTCTTGTATTGTCATTATTTGTTGATATTGTACT
This sequence comes from Danaus plexippus, assembly GCF_018135715.1. NCBI lineage: Eukaryota > Metazoa > Arthropoda > Insecta > Lepidoptera > Nymphalidae > Danaus > Danaus plexippus. The sequence continues at coordinate 3,056,089 of NW_026869845.1, read as the reverse complement.
AACCAGGGCCGGTAGCAGGTTAGTAGTCCAAGAAGCAAGAAGTTCTCCAGTTTGTACGAGAATCGCTCCTGGCAGATGACCAACAGATTGCCACTTATCACTGCCATTCAACTTAACCTATAAGGAAAAAATATTATTAGAATATAAATTCATACCGTGTAAACTATACGCAGTCAACACTGAGCAAACGCAATGTCAATTTGCGAATGGATGAGCACAGTATTGAAATCAGTGATGTTTTTAATCTGTATTTACAAATAACATTCCATTTTCAAATGTCCTACCTCAAGCCCCCCTTCCGAGTCCTGAGCGACGAGCGTGAAGGTGCACCTGTCGGAGTGTGCACCGCATCTCGTATACGTAACGTGTTCGTAGCATGGACCTTCATCTTCGGGGGGTACGGGCGGGTAGTACAGGATACGCATCGTGGAAGCATTGCAGCCATCGCTCTGTAGCATGTGGGAGTGGCAGGAGAGCAGAGTGGAGGGGGGCAGACCTGGAAAAAACATAGTGCGACTAAATTATACTATTTATTTGACTACTGTCAGTGCCAAAACATTCTCGATAGATCCCATATTTTAACTCGATTTCGTCTTATCTTAATTTTTTAAACGACAATTCCGTTCCAATTAAACGATATTAACACATTGACTTGTTATCCATAATGATTATTGTCATTTTATGTAATTTAATAAATATTATTCATTATCACTTTGGTTTTGTTGTATACAAGTATACATATATTAACAAAAATATATTTTGAACTTACCAAAAGCGTAACCGAGAGCCTGTAAGAGCACACGGGAAAGATTGGTGAGATCGTGAGCGAGGGGCACGGCGTGTTGCGTAAACTCTGGCACCTCTTCTTGAGCGGGCATGGCCGCCGCCGACAGAGTGGTTATATTAAACGAGTGACGTAACTCCTACAAAAATAAGGTTTGCATGTTACAACTAGAAGACGACGCTGTTGGCCAATGATGGCTCAATATTTAATAACTTTCGCTGATCTAAGACAAGATTAAACAGCTAGCAAATGTGGGTCGTGGCGAAAATATGTACATAATGTAGAAAAAATAATGTTCAAAACACCCGCCACTTCTATTATTAACAAGTTAATCATACACAAACAAATGTGTGTGTATAGCCTAAAATAATATATTTTATCTGTTCCACTAACCTACATGTCAGTCATTGAATTAAAAGTTATATTGTAAGTTATATACCAGGCTTGAAAATATCTTTGTCGGCCATTTAAGATATAAATATATTGTATCTGCGACCAAAATTTTGCCGATATTTAATAATATAATTTTTACTATTCATCAAAATTTTTTTTATTATGTATTTTGGATAAATATAAAGAATTTACCTTCTTGGTCTCGTCGAACTGCTCCATACCAGGTTTCACATAACCGTGGTTGCTGATCGGGTTGCGAAGATACTGCGCCTGGCAACCCTCGGGTAGAGCACAAAAGTTATCTAAATCTGCGTAAACCGCTTTCAACTGAAAATAACGAATAGACATTTCATAACATCTCTTTGTAGTTTAATGAACTCACTGTAAGTCTAAAGATTCTGTAGAGTTGTAACGAAATGAAGAAATAAATTCTAATTTTAAATAGAATCATATTTCATAGGAAAAAAACATACTTTCAGATTTATGTAGATATCAATAAATATTTTTGGTAATAGCGAAAAAATAAATTTAAACTATTAAAACGCTCGTAGAATGAAAACGTAAATCATATGTTTAAAAAAAATAATATTGCATTATAATTTATAACCTACCTTCTCTTCTGCGACGCCGTGGTTGACAAGCATGGCGAGACCTTTAGTGCTAAGAGCAGTGAAGAGCTGTTGTCCAATACGTCGCACCACTGATTTCATGGGACACACATCAGTACCTGTAATATATAATAGATAATAGACATAAATACATTAAATTTCTACGTTTAAATATCTTACCAGACATTTTTATACCATATTTGATGTATTGGTTTTCAAATCGTGTAAAACGATGCGCCGCGATGTCTCGACCCTGACACTATTCGGACGACGATATAAATTGTGACAAGGCGAATAACGAAATAAATTACGAAAAAAAAAGAATAGTTTGAATTTAATATCCCTTGGAAATAAGTAAAATAAATTTTTAGTGTGTTATCGTTTGTATAATGAAATAGTGCGTGATAAAAATCTCCGTATATTAAACATAGATAAGAAAGGTTCTTTTTTGTTTTTTTTTTTTTATTTTTATTGTGGACATTGAAATGCGTTTTATATTTCTTCTAACCCGAGCACTGATATGCATTTCTCGGAAGTCTTATCCATATTTTGATAAATTTCAATATAACGCTAAAGATTTATAGATATGATTAATTATTAATGAAGTTCTATTTATAATGGCTCTTACTCTTGTGGTGTTAGAATAAACCATTAAGTGGTGACACGGTGCTCAAAGATAAAATCTTTCGTAGATATGACAATTTTGTAATCAGTAGTGTTATCACCATAACATAGAACTAAGACATACTAAATTACTTTTTTCATTTTAAAACCATGCATTGTCTACAGGTGACATCTTTCTTTACGGTTGTATGATAATGTAATATATATACTAATTAAAAATGATACTCGTACATTCTACACAGCAATTAATGGTAATTATATAACTATTTTAAAATAGCCTCTTAGTACTGTATAATAAATTAAAACTATATTTCATGTACACATGGTACAAATGACGGTCTAGTTCATTGAATATTCCAGCCATTGAATTTTAAACCAGAATAGTTTTAAATATGAGGAATATTACGTACAAATAACTGTTAATAGAAACACAGTTAAGACGTACAGTTATTTCTAGTTGGTGTAATCTCCAACTGTCATTGGGAATATTTAACGTCATCCTGGTAAACGTCGCCCACACCAACTTATAGATGTTATATTATTAGATTGGGACTCAGCTCATTGCCCAACACTGATGTAACTTTATATTTCAGACACTAAAATAAACGCATTACGCACTATTAAAGTTGTTTTATATAATTTAATATTAAATTATAGTTTAAAAAAAGTTTATTCGTGATTTTACTATGCGGATGAAATAAAAATTGTTATTAAAGTTCATTGACTCATATAAACACGGACTTATTTTGAACGCAAACATTTTATGTAGTTTAAACACATTATCCAAATCTATCAGAATTGATCTTTTATTGAGATCAAAACAATTGTTTGACCCATTTTCAACATGATTCACTTTTACAAGTGTGTTCTCTAAACATAAATCAAAGCAATCAATGATGAGGTCATGATAGAAACGTACAGAACGTTTTCAGATTAAGTAAACTCAGTTAATAGCTGAATCGGAAATTGCTTAAATAGTAAGATTCTTTAAAAAGATTAACACTCGTTAACAAGATAGCATAAGTTTTATATTAAGTCCATAAAACGTTAGAAACTTTATAAAAAAGCCTTGTCTTTTGGCAAAACCAGAAATAGTCATCATTTTTTATAGTCACCTAAAACAATTGGTCTTTAAGTTGCGGATGTCTTGCAATATAGCTGATTATTCTTTCCGAGGTCGTATTAGACTAAACAAAACCTAATTAAAAAGTCAGAAGCTCCGAGTTTATTCTGAGTACAATACTATATATTTGATGAAATTTTCATTGATTTCCACCGACAAGAAACTGTTTGTTTTCTTAGTTTTTCTAGGATATGAAGTTCTTGGAAGTGCAAAACAGGTTTTCTATAGAACAACTTCCTTGTGAAGCAAATACATAGCTGTAGGTTTTTATCACATACGTTTTTGCGACGAATGGAAATACCATTTTCCTCTTGCGATAAAGAAGCAAAACATCAAATCCCGTGACTTTGAAATTTGTATGTATAAATTTACTTTTAAAACAAAAGATAAATCTAATCTACATATATTTGATTATGTTTTCGTCAGGATAAAAATTTTCAGTCCCAGCCAATAGAATGAACTAGGAAATGTGTTACAAAATTATACGACCTCGTAAATAATACAAATAAATATTTCCCGTCATTTGTATTCTAAAACATCATCTTCTTTATTATTCATAAGATACATGATATCTCTATATATATATGAATAAGAGTTTTTCCTTGAAAACTTATTGCTGAGATGTTAATCATACGGCAATATTGTTGACAGGTGAAATAAATTAGATGTTTTATTTTCAGTGACATTAGTCACATTTGGTAATTTAAATCAATGGATCTTATTATAAGTTGTAACAGTTTTTTATGAATGAATTTCTATAGAAACATATTAACACTGTTAATCTCCTTCCTATTTTTTTTAACGTTTATAATGCATTTCTATTATTTCTTTATAACAATGGCTGAAATACTTATTCTGACAAACGAATCGAAAGAATTAAGAATTAAGATAAGAATAACACTTCAATTCTCCTATTTAGGAAAAATTTAGTTTAAGAGCTTTCAGTATAAAAAATATTTCCTGTAATTTTATAGACGAGGACATACATATCTTAATCTGTACTAACAGAAAGTACATGTTTACATTAAAAGTCTTAAATATAGATATTTATTTACAAAATTTGTTTCCTGCTTTATTCGACTTATTAGCACCTCGCTAAAAATATAACATATACGAAAGTAACTTAAAAAACTACATGCTTATACATACATAATGGCAACACTTTCAGAGACTGAACAGATGTATGTATTAAATTTGTTCATAATTATGTAACTTAAGAATTATATAACATATAAATAATGTTTGTTATTAAGTTTTCCGCGGTTGCATTTTATTCAGTTCACCAGAAATTGCTTTGTTATTGAAAAAAAATTCATTGACATAAACTATTCACCTACCTGGAATTATGAAAGCAAGTGATTACGTAATAACTTTATTACACATTCTAGTCAACAGTAATAGGTGTTAGAATATGAGAATGGGCATAATATTATAACATTTTTTGTTTCTGGTTTAATGGTTTTTAATAACAAAGATTTTTTCTATTAAAATAAATTTATTAAAACCTTCGTTTATTAAACTTCATCTTAAAATTACATTACAAAATTTTTATTCGATATTTTTTTTTAATATAGCCAAGCCGTTATCCAAAAGAATTTAAGTAAGGTGACTTCTTAAAAGTAACAAAGACTTAATTTTATCTAATTGAATACTTATTTTATATACATAAGTGAAAAACCCATATAAATTTTCATTTGACATAAACAAATACAGACTATATAGTATGCGGAAGAACTGTCAGTGACGTTATTCGTACGTTAGATATCTGAACAAAGGAGTTCGGACGAAATCAGAAGGTCAAAATCCAGTATTGTTTTTTTTATTATTTTTCATACATAGATAAAATTGAACAGATTTGTTATATACATACCACGTCTATTGTTTACTTGATATACAAAATATTAACTGTAAAATTAAACATTGTCTGGTTGATACGACTGAAGCCTGATAACATTTCAATAGTTATTTTAAAGATTTAAATGTTATTTTTAAAATCAAATAATTTTTATTAATTGAAAACAGGAAAACGTCATATTTTAAACATCAAAACGTATTTGATGGACGTCATTTATATATAAACGAAGATTTATTTTAATTATCATAACCCTACAATATGTTTCATTAAAATAATATTTAAAAAAAAAATTGTTAAAAATTATGTCAGAAAATAGTGTTAGTTTATTAAAAATCAAAATTCAACAAATTGAAAACAGTTCTGGGAAATCTGACAGAGTAAGTATGTGTGAGCTACATAAGGAAAGAGGAAAACACTGATTGCACATTGGCAATTTTATATACGGTCACCATGACTTGCCCATAAATATTTTTCATGGCTGAGTCCATGATAAATAAAATAAAAACTATATAAAAGTTATCCAAAAGTTTTTTACAAACTTTAATTTATTCCAACTCACCACAGCTTTAGTAAAGCTTATATTTTAACTGCATTTGGATACAAATAATACAGATTAAATACTTATTTACCTATGTTAACAACACGTAGCAAAATATACAATGTATAAAAATACGTGTTTTCCTTAAGTCGTAAGTCTTTGTCTCAAGTTCGTTAAGGGATAATGCAATATACATAGATACTAGAAAGGGTGTTGTGATGTTTGCAAATCACAACATTTGGTCGGAGGAAAAGATATCCACTATTTTATATGAAATTCGGGATTTATTTTCACATAAAACATATTTTTAAAATATTCTAAATTCTAATGTATTTTCTTCAACTATAAGCAATACGAAATTTGTTGTGTCATTATAATTAACAAGTAAATTTACTTTCTTCATTTTTCGAAATTAAATGAAAACACACTGACATTTGACATTTACCACTTGTCATTTTTGTGTGATTCTTGCTTCGATGGATGACTTAATGAAATTTGTATTTCTACAACAATTAAAAATATTACTGTAGGTTATAACATAGAATATATTTATATCTAAAATATGTACATATTCTTTGAACATTTATATTTCCTGCACGTCTATTACAAATTAGTAATTCGTAGAAAATGTATACATTTATATGTTTTTATTTTTCATTAAGTTTTGTGATGTAGTAGGATAAATATATATTTATTTAATTTATTATAAAATGTACCTGAGTAAAATTGTGTTTGATTTCAATGTTCCAGTTTGACCAAGGAATTGATTATTTACAGTCAATTTAACGACATGCACGTGTGTCCACGTGTTTTCTTATCACTACCATTGTGACTTGCTCGTTATTTGAATAGCTTTTCACGAAATGAATTTTTCAACAATAGGCGATTCGATTTTTCTATTTGTTTTTATTTGCGTCACAACTGAAGTACGTCCTGTATTATTATTAATGATATTTTAAGATCGCTTCGTGAGGTGAGTAAACTGTTTGTAATTGTTTGATAAACAAATACAACTCATATAAAAATAAACGGACTGAATGAATAAAAATAGATATATTTGTAAAGTTTTAAACATATAAATTATAATAAATATTAATTATTGACGATGTTTTAACTCTTTAAAAAATAATAAAGTAATCTATTCAGGGAACTGTCGTCAGTCATCAACTTTCATTGGCTGTCAACTGTCATCAATTAGATTATAAACAAGTCGAAAGTGAATGACATTCCCAGTAATTCATCTCATTTAAAATAAACATAGCATGATTATTAAACTTTTTAAAAAGAAAATTTAATTATTTTTATGATTTATACGTCTTTTTTATCTACTTTCTATACAGTTTTATGAGAGTTTCTTGAAATTATTGTGAATATGTATTTTATCATTACAAGTATAAGTGTAAGTTAAGCTATCATAATTTCACTGAGAACGTATTGTTATAGTATAAAGATTAATTATAATTACTCATTAAAACTTATCAAGGGAATTCCAAGAAAACCTAAAAGGACTTATTTCCTGTAAAACAAGCAGCGTAACGTAGACATATTATTGAATACAAAACGAAACCAAAAGCGGGTTTACTAGCAAAACTTTAAATCCTCAAAATAAAATAGATAGCTTTCAGGTTTTATTTCATATTCTGATTTCGACACTATGATGTGTGACAATTTAATCCGTCACATTAACACAAACTTAGTTATAAAATATACGTTTATAATAATATCCTTTCTCTTCATATCATTTAACATATTATTGAAAATACACATTAATCTATAAATGTTATCTGTAATGACGTGAGCCAATTTTTTTTTTAATTATCTTAATGGTCTCAGGTGCAGGTTTATCAATAACGTCAATTACTATTCATTATTGGAAATACATTGAAATAATACTAAACATGACTATGAAACAGATCATTTAAAATATTCTGGAAATTATAGGTATATAAATATTTTTTTAATCTTATCATATGTGGCACATAACAAATAATATAAAAAAATCACAAATATTGATGTGAAAAGATAATATTGTTGCGTAGAAGTAATATTTAAATAACAACGATTTATCGTTTACGTCAAGTGGAATTTATTTATTAATTTACGCAAAATATTCCATACATTTTTTCTTCTTTCCATTTACCTACATAAGTAACGCTTGATAAAATTCCCATTGACGTTATCTTATATTTTATGTTTAATTGATATAAATATAAAAGGTAGCAATTTTTTTAATGCGCAATATAGTTGAAATGCCGAGAGACTTTTTTTTTTATAACACAGACGTTAAATTGAGGTAATATCTACATTCTCTTTTTAAAGGAGGAAGAATGAATCATGAATAAATTAAATATAATGTAATGTATTATCTGTTTAGAAAGTTTCGATTAAGAAAACAAAAGCTCCGAAGGTAAAGCAACAAGGATGAAAAGTGAAATCTATTTCAGTAATACCGTTCTCTTTTCTATTGCATTTCTGATCTGTCTCGCCGTCGAACTCTATATTTTATCGACAATTGCTTTAAGATACATTATTAGAAGGGGCAGCAAAAAATTGTGTTGCTTTATATTTAAATCTGTTTTAGAACGGTGTCGTTTTACAATTGGAAGTTATTTTTGCCTTTGATCCAATTTTTTTTTTTATTAAAAAAAAAAGCTCGGGTCGATACGTATCTACGGAGACTACAATCTGGGATTTATATTGTTATATACCTACATAAAAATATTTTTATATTTCCTAAGGAAATGAAACATCATCTGAATCTTAAAATAAATTTGTGTCAGTACGGTTAAAACCAATTGCCTAATTGAATTTAATGGTATAAGCTCATTCGAACGAACGGTCCAAACGGGTATTCATGCAGTGTGCACAGATCAATAAACTCTCCTCGGAAAATGTTAGTTTACACTTTGTACATAGATAATAAAAATAAAACACGACTTGCCATCTCTAGTTATAAATAAAATGCTATATGATTGTTCTTACCAAGAACATTTGTAATTTAAATGACATGGTAGCTCACTTCGAGCAGTCTGCGTCGTGATATATTTAAATGTACTATAGTCTATAATTATTTGTATATAGATTTATCAAATCAACTTTTTTAAATGAGTGTATCAATTATATGCTACAATTAGAAGTCACTGAAACAAATATTTGAGACGGTAGAGATTATTTTTATCTCACAACATCGTATAATTAGAGGCAGATAGATGGCTGCTTTGTAATAAGTCATCACAGAAAAGGCTTTATACAGTGAAACACGCAGGCCAAACGTGAGTTTGGGCATTGAGAACGAACTACGATAATATATGTTTGAACACTCACGTCCAACAGCAATTATATTATGTTTTTCTAAGAATTATGCTGTACAAAATGCGCATATAATAAACATATAAAAATCTTTATTGCTTAATCGTTTTGCTCATCCAGTAACAGCTTTGTCTGCGAGGATATTTATTATACAATCAAAAACAAGCCAACATTTGCGAGCTAATGAGTCACTGCTTAGGCTAGTTTTATAACCGAAGTATTTTTTTTATATATCATTATTAATAATGTTCAACGGGTGGGCTGATTTATGTTGTTAAACCAGTGCCAATAGTAAACATGATATTTAAGAACAAGATGGAAGTCTATTGAAAGACGTGCATTAATATCGCATCGATAATAATCAAGTTGAGCCCATACATACATCGCGTGATTGAATGACATTAAAGGTACTCAGACTCAGGAACGTTTGAAGAAATTATCAATAGATGTTTCTGTTACATGCATTTCGCATTGTATATAATATGACGAATTTCGTGTACACAGATGGTATGACAATGAGGACCACACGTCAGACGGCTGTTTGTTTCAGGACAATGGTAGACATGCATGGTATTCGTGATGATTTGCAAACAGGGCTGTGCGCAATTTGCCGCTGTTTCAATATTAGATTTGAACTTAAGATGGCGCTATTGACGGACGAAAGCACCGGTGGTAATATATGATGTATGATAATGTGTTGTCAAATAAGCGAGCGTTATGTAAAGAATAATATAATTTATTCTATTACTCTATGACTATAAATATATTTATATTAAAATAATATTTAGTTGATCCCGTATAAAAAAATATATTGCTTCAGTTTCGGCGCTCTCTTTCATTATTCGTACAATCAATTTGGGACTTTTCGGAAGGGCTTCTCTGACTTTCATTACGGGTGTAATTAGGACTAACTAGTTGTTTTTTCTTTGGAAAAGAATAAAAAAATGAGGTAATGATATCAAATATGGTATCATTAATATTAGGTTCAAGACGATCGAGTTTCGAATGCGCAACAAAAACGCCGACCCACTGATCTACTCGGTAAGTTTCCAAAAGATAAAATTTACAACGGTAACATATACTGCTGATTACTTTTCGCTGAATTAGCGGCTTTCCTTACCGTTTTTGAGTCATCTTTAAATGGTAACACTAACGAATTAACAGTCAAGTGACTGTAAACTTATAGCCCGACAAAACATTTTAGGATCGAGGGAACAAATGAATCATACCAGCACATTGTATGAAAACAAAAGGGTTGCCAAAATAGATTATTCAGTTCACTGACATTTAAATAGGCTAGTAGGTACCTGTTATCGTAAATGGAACTCTTTATGAATGATCACAATCGTTATGTAACAAAAACATAGGATTCTTTACATCAATTAAATCTTTAAGTTTATTAACGGCTCGAATGTCTACCTGTCTAGGGATAGCTCGGTGAAGACACCTCATTTATGATTTTAAAACAATGCCAAAACGACAAAACAAAGACCATTCTAAAGTATTCTCACTTCTCATGAGCCTAATATATACACATTTCTTTCTCGTTCACAATTTTCGTTAGTAACTATAAAAGAGTCCTTCTGTTACTATATTAAGGCTCAGATCGACTAAAATCGGTAAAAAGTATTACATCCTTTAGGAGAAAGTTGTTAGATCGACGAAACGACAAACAACTTTTTCTATTAAGTTATTAGAAAAGTAAAAACGGTTTTATCAGTACATTTACAGAAGAGATTTCTTACAAAATGACACTTCAAACTATCAAATATTAAAATGTCAAGTATATAATGAATCAAATAAATGTAGGTCATCTGCCTTAGACGTTGTGACCGTTCAATTAACACTGGAATTACTATGGGGACAATATATAGATTTTACTCACGGAATACATAAAAAGAGACGTTAAACAGATTGGCCTATTGATACATTTTCCGTTTATTGTTTATTTAAGTACACAACTGTAATTTTCACGAAGTACCTGTTATTGAATGTTATTGAATGGATAATTCTCAAAAATTCGTTCAATATATTGTGACTGAAAGACGTACGATATAACTTCTTTATCGTGCCCGGCCTTACGTTTTGATAGTGATATTTCGCATCACTAGTTTTATTTGAATTTGATTGTTTCATATCTTATCAAAACATGAGGCAAGCTAACCTTCAAATTCAATAATGGTCAAATGTCAAGACAACTTTATATAATAACTGACATGTTCTCAGTGGCATCTATTCGCAACTTGTAAGTTTTTTTTAGAAGTGAATAATAAAATGAACAAGGATTTCATTATACAGTCAAATAAGTTCTAATGCAAAAATTCTTCGTATCATAAAAAAATGTGGTTTTTTGTATTATAACATTAAAATAAACGTGATAATAGTTTAGTAGAATATGTATTTATTCATTAAAGTGGTATATCGTGTAAATACAAAAAGGTATTTCATTAGTTAATTGCTATCATTCATTTTCAAGGTAATTATCTTTTTTATTTTTAAACAGGTTGGTAGTAAGTGCCTTAGCTATAGAACATTAAGCCAAGGCTGAAATTCTTGGACTAAATGACGTAAGCAAATTAGGCTTCAAGTTTTTATGCAATATTTAGTTTCAATACTAGAAATGCCAGTAATGAAAATAAGGCTAGGGATAAATTTTCGTATATGAAATACAGAAAATGTGCACATTAACCTTTTGTGAACATAATTTTTTTTGCGTATTAATGTGTATTGCGTATTTGTTATATTAATCCTATGATTGATGCGATATGTTCGGTGGAGATTTAATATACATTTTTCATTTCTGATATCTTGACAGATTCAAGTAATCCATATGTAAAGTTACTTTTTTGTCTTTAATACGTCACATCCTGCCTCTATGCGTTAAATTTTATGTATTTTTTTATAAATATAATGACAAGTTTATACAGGATAGCGCAGTGGCAGATGGCGATTAAACTTATTGCGTGCGAGAGACCGGGGGCTATCAAAGCCCGCCCGGCCGTTGCCCTCGCTGCTCTACCTTTTTTACATCTACAGCTTTTGAATTATTCCTTGTTTTCAGATTAGACAGGTTAATAACGTGGAAGCCAGGACTTAGTACTTTTAATATATTAGTTTATCCGTTCCATTTTTTTTACAATACTCTATCTAATTTACGATCTTAAGTTTTCAATACTGTTGTAAACTAATGTACATATTGATAAGTTTATTATTACATAATATTTATCAAAACAAAATTTCCTTATATGATGGATTTTCATTTATCTGAATGAATAATCTTGGCATACGATAAATCATTTCCAAATACACGATAAGTTTTAGGAAGAGAACGCTAAGTAAGCAATAGTCATAGTAGTAATAACATAGTTTTTATAATAATAATTGAATGTACAAGAAATTGTGTAATAAAAATCCAAATAGATGGTATTGTTGTTCATATTATTTGAAACGAACATCTGAAGTTCCGCTTTGTATAAGCTCTAGGTGTTTATTTTCATATTGAAGTAGGTTGATTATTATAAAACACTATTATAACATCGTTCTTTATTGTGGAGTCGTAAACATAAATATTATTCTACTTTCACGAATATCGGCGTTTAGGATTGTTTATATCGAGTAAATGGAGCATAGCTCTGAGAGTAAATGTATCTTTACTTATCCAGTAACGAAAAAGAATTCACAAGATTCAGCCAACCGATAGGTCTTTGAACTTAATTTAAAGCAGTTTTTTTTCCAAATCTTGTCCGGATCCACAGCTGTCGGTCTCACGCTAACTTTAATTGGGGTTGAGCGCAGGTAAACTTTCCGTTCTTTTGTGAATGGCCAATATCTTGAGTTCATGATCCGATGATTTAGGTGGACCGTTACATTTTGAAGATTTATAACTTTACCTGAGTTTTGGGACGATTTATTGTGTGTCAATATAATAGTATGGATATTTATTCCTTACCTATATGAGCCAAATCGATAATGGGTATTTCGCAGCGTGAGAGCAGGGTCTCCTCTTGTGGGGCCGCCATCGTCGTTGCCTGCTGTTGTAGATCTGTTATCTTCGGAGTCGTCCAACAAACTCGCGCCTTATCACTCGACTCCAGGTGGGTAATTAGCAATTAGCGATCGTGACACCGAACGATAATATAGGATAGGAATACGATACTGATAAGCACTTAGTACACCGTCAGAAACCGAACGTTAAAGTTTATTAAAATTGTGAATGGTCTTTTGATTACCCCTGGTATAGAAGCGTTCAGAACTCATTTGCATAACCTTGTAGTTCCTGCTCGAGGCGTTCAGCGATCTGACGTAGCAGCAATAAGCTATACTGACTTGACACATTAAAAATTGCTTTTTGTGGCTCTCTCACAGTAAGTATGCGTAGGACTCGTTGCTCCCGCGTGTGCGACCCGACGGCGTCGCGCGCCCCCCGTCCCTAGTAAGTTTCGAATGTCTTCGTTCTAACAAACTGGCTCACCGTGTGCGGTGAGCGTTACCCTGGTGTCAATGTGAGCTCTCACTTATATATCATCGCGTGGACTTTCGCAACCGAACGGCGTGTCGAAACAGCTCGCCTTGAACACTAAGAGAAAGCGTGAAAGACGTGTATACTATTCAACGTACGGAATCAGACTGACGCGAATGCGCCGCACTCCGCAGACCTCGTACACTCACCGACTGACGGACTGACTCATGCGACCGTTTGTCGCTCACTTCGCGTGACTATCCGACACCGATAATAAACCAGATATATTATACCACACTTAATTTGTATGCGACAAAGTCTCATGGGAATTTTTAAAATACAACAAACATGTTTTTGTATGTAATACATTTAATACGATATTGTGAATGCCATTGCACTAAGACCATATGGTGGTGAATGTTTGTAATCGCCATGCCATATGATTGGTACAGCGCCATCTATTTTAGATTGCGGAGATACGAACAAAAAGTATAGAAAATGAGATGAGATTTATTTATTTATAGCGAATTAATTTACAGTAGCATGTGATCATTTGAGGCACCGTTCAAAATAAGAAGAGCCGACATATCCGCCGCGCATTGCTCTCTGCACGTGTTGTTCGAAAAGTCGTCGATTGCTTTGTAGTTCATCAGCCGCTTCTTTATTCAGTGGGTCTTCAGGATTTGGTTCCTATAAAACAGAAACAGAAGCTTTAAAAGTAATAGTAGTAGTAATATAATTATTATTAATTATTTGTTTCTTCGATAATAGTATTCCTCATTAAAATTATACTCATTGTCCTGTGTCAATGATGCAATGTTACATGTGTGTAAATAAATTTTATTCAGATATCCTTATTAAAAAAAATAGCAATAACGAAGGTATGCAAAATTAGTTAAGCAACTTTTTTTATATTACTAAATCCGTAACTGTTATTTATATGATATAATCTGTAACTCTGAATCCATAATAATTATTTTTCTATTATGTTGATCCTACCTAACACTTATGTAAAACTGTTAGGCAGTTTTAATTAAAAAAAAAAACAATACACACTGTAATTTATATATCATAAGTCAAGAATTGTTTTTTGAATAATATGTTTTCTAACAAATGATTACAATTCCATAATTATTATAATATATCTATAACAAACATAAACATCTTAATGTTTACATATTATACATTTCTGAATAACAGACAATAGTTATACTTTCATTGATTCTCATAATTAAATGAATGGTTGTAATACTTGAAAAACTATTAATATCAAATTGACTCTTCATATTGCACTAATAAATTATTTATTACTTTATTTTAATGAAATAGGTTGTAAGAGGAAGTGTGTATTGTACATAATATAAATATAACTTATGACTGTAAAATTAACACTAGAAAGAGACAAAGGAACAGACTTACCAGGAATAGATACTGCAACCCATATACTATTGAGTTGACTGTGAGCACTGGTTTCCAATCTTCTCGAAGTATATTCAAGCAGACATTCCCTTCCAAGTCTATATTTGGGTGATATACAGCCGTCTCACACTTAACTTTAGGTGGTTCATGGGGATAGTTTGGTCCTACCTACAAATTAAATAAATGTAAGTAGAAATGTGTAAACAAGATGTAATATGGTATTACATATGATATGAAAGCTACCTTAAAGCTAAATACAAATCTTCCTCCTCTGTAAAAACCTTCATCAGGACATATGATCAATTTGAAATTAAGTAAATCATCTGGGTCTGGAAATTCTGTGCTACAGGTTTTGGGCAGGTTCAGTTCATTTAAATCTAAAAACAAGAATATATCATAAAATGATTAAAATATTCTGAGCAGTTGCAAACGTTATTGATGTGATTATAAGTGATAGTTACAAAATATTGTAACAATAATAATATGTAAATAGTTTTATTTTTCTTTTATATTTGATAAGTCTAGATTACCTTTTGTGATTCGTAATTGAGCCGCCGATGCTTTCTTTTGTGAACCGCCTGCTCTTGCTGAACCTTCTTCATCTTTTTTTTGTTGTTTTAAGGAAAACAGTTTAATCATTGTCCTAATTCGATGAAAATTAGAAATTGATTTGGATAAAACCTATTTTGACAGATGGCTGACGTCTGAACTTCAATCAAATTAAACTTCAATTCTAAAGGGTGAGAAATTCACAGAGTATTAAAAGCTATATTAATAAAATGTGGTTGCATAGAAGCAAATTTTTTATATAAATGTATTTACTTTTACAACATGCTATTTATTTTACCTACATTTCAAGAAAAAATGCCTTGAAAATTTGAAAATTTGTAGAATGCCTAGAAAATTTGTAGAAAATGATTTGGTTGTACTATTTAAAAAATAAATATTGTGTAAAATCTGTAATACCGATGAACTCAAAAATTTATATTCATAAACATTAGAGGTCCCTAAAGATATGAGTATTGTATTTATCTTAAAGAATTTTTTTTGACAGTTGCATTTTTGTATGGTGAACCCGAAGAGGAAAATTGTCTTTGGCATAAGACTAAGTATTGGCTTGTCCCTGTTATAAAATACAATAAATGCAATATTTTAACAGTTATTTTTTTTTTAAATATGAGTTAAAGTTAGCTTATACTCTGATGCAGACAATATACGTACTGTTCAAATAAAAATCGTAATATTTCATTTTTCTAATATGGCTAGTGAAGATGTTATTGAGTTGGGATCTTCTGATGATGAAGCTGAACCAGCTCCAAAGAAGGTAGTAATTGTATCTTAATTGGAGCTGAAATACATAGTAGTTGTAATAACTTTAAATTTACGATAAATTTGTTTATTTATTTTTTAATTACAGAGAAAACCGATGCCCAATGCCATGGTTGTTATCCCGAATAAGTTTCCTGGTTTAACTATTAAACCATCTCATTCAAATCAGTTTCGTAAACAGAAGGATATTTTAAATAAACCAATT
The DNA here is from genome assembly GCF_018135715.1 of Danaus plexippus. Lineage (NCBI taxonomy): Eukaryota > Metazoa > Arthropoda > Insecta > Lepidoptera > Nymphalidae > Danaus > Danaus plexippus. The sequence continues at coordinate 3,039,443 of NW_026869845.1, read as the reverse complement.
ATATTTAATAAATTGGTAAGTAATGTAAATTCAAATGTTCATAGGAAAAAAGTAGTAACTGGGTCTCTCCAATCTCCACTTAAAAATTATACTACTACCAAAATTGTGAAAACTGCAATACCTATACAAAACAAGTTCTTAAACCCATTGAGTATTGCAAAGAATTTATTTAATAATCAAGTATCAATTCCTAAACCACAAACAAGAGGTTTAAAGAAACAAACAGAAGCTAAAGGCTCAAGCCTCTTAAATAATTTACCTCCAGGTATTACTATTAAATTAGTACAGAATTCTTGTCCACTAGTTAATCAAGACAAAATTAGGACATCCCAAAGTACTGTAGGAGAAGTATTGACTGTTGAAATAGATGATGAGGAGACATCTGAAACATCAACATCAAGCCCACAGTGGTATATACGACCCGAGGATCAAGTAGATGAGAATGAAAAAAAAATTGAAGACAACAATGAACTTAAAGTAGAAACTTCAATACAAGAACAGAATAACAAAGAGCCTGACAAATCTAAATATGTTGAAATCACAATAGAAGATAGCCCTTTAAAGCCTCTAACACAAAAACAGGACAGTGAAATTGGTAAAGAGCTGGCGATTACAATTGAAGACAGTCCCGCTAAACCTACACCATATAAGTCTAATAACGGGGACGGTGATTTTGAAAACAGGAATATCAAAGAACCTCATAGTAAGAAGAAATTAGATTATCCCAAAGAAAACAATGACGAGAGACAGGTTGTTGAAATAGAAATAGATCTTAATGATACTAGTTATTCTGAGATTAAGGAAAATGATGATAGTACTGAAAAATGTCAACAAATTGATACCAGAAATGAAACACAAAAATGTAAAGGAATTGATACACCACCAGTTGGCAATAAATCTGAGTGTAATGAAGCTAAAACAAATAATTCCGAGAATTCTATTGAAAGTAAAGTTAGCACAGAAATAAGTGATACTGAATTCCATCCTGTGTATCAGAATTTCATCGACATATGTTTTGAACTAGAAAATTCTGATGATATGAAAAAGATAGTTGATAAGAAAATTAAAGCGTATTACAAACAGTGTCCAAAAGTATATGTCGAGTCTACCGATTTTATAGATATGGTCTCCACAAAAATAGTTTTGATGAAGGCCAGTCCAGAAAAAATGTATTTGTATATAAAAGATGTTGTGGATGAACTTAATTTACAAAGAAAAATGGCCAAATCTGCATGTACTACGGAAGACACACAACAAGGTAAAACATCAATTATAGCATTTATTTATTTATTTGTTTATTTACTTATGGATAACCAACAAAAGATATATTATTTACAGCTTTTTAAACATGATCTTATTATATAGTTTAACTACGGGTCATCACAATGTGTAATTTTAATTATGTCAAGTTACACACCTTAAATGAATCATTATAACTTTCCAAACATATCATAATCAAATCAAATCAAAGCCAAAGTTCGGCCAAAGTGTAATGCCAAAATTTAGAATAAAAAAAAAGTTATGATAAAAATAATGATAACAGTAAAAATAATGTAAATAATAGAATGATAATCAGATACAATTTTCAACACTTCACAAGTAAGTGAATGTTTAATTATTAAGAATAAATCAAATAACCAATTTAAAATATTAAAAATATTAAAAATATTAGTGCCAAAATGCAATACCGAAAGCAATATTGTGCTATAAAAGAAAAAAAGAAAAACAAACATTCAAGGATCTCGATATACATTAACATTTAACAAGAGTAATATTTTGAAAACATAATGCTTAAAACTATTGTGACTGCTATGCAAGATGTCCAAGTCGTTACCGGTCTGAGAAAAATCATTAATGTACGTTTTATTCTGCTGACAGGAGAATTTCTTCCCAGCCGGGTCCTAGTTCGAGGAATGCAAAATAATGAAATATGTTTTCTAGGCATTTTAAATGGAACGTTAATAACAATTAAACAGAGAAGTTGGGAACAATCTATTTTTTTGTTTAAAAGTTTGTGCAAAAAGTTCATGTCAATGAGTTGTCTGCGGCCAGACAATGGCAACATTCGGTACTCCCTCAACCTATCAATGTAGTTCCTACCACAAAAATTACCACCAAAACGATACAAAAAGAACTTTATGAATTTTTTTTAGATACTTTCAATCCTATCAACATGAACTTTGTATTGTGGTGACCACACAACCGAACAATATTCGAGTTTGCTTTGAACATAACAGTTGTAGAGAGTAATGACTTTTGAGGTCTTACGGAATTTTTTGCCCCTTCTTTTTACAAATCCTAGATTCCGCCAAGCTGCTTTAACAATATGGTCTATGTGTTCTGTGAACTGCACTTTTGAGTCAAAAACTACACCAAGATCACGAATAGTGTCAACCTCTTTAACAACAGCATTAAATATTTTGTATTCACTTTTTATAGACTGCTTCTTCCTTGTAAATTTCATGTAAAAGCATTTATTTATATTTATTTTCATGCTGTTAGCTACACACCAGTCAACAAGAGACTCAATACCCTTTTAAAGAAGTAAGACATCGGATTGAGCGTCAACTGTACGAATTAGCTTTAAATCATCCGCGTAAAGAAAAGATTTACTATATTTAAATTTACAGCATAGACTGTCTATAAATATGTTGAAAAATACAGGACCCAAATTGGACCCCTGTGGTACCCCGGAGTGCGCCATAAATGACTCAGATTTGACTCTATCAATAACAACGCGCGAAGGTCTCAACCGTAGGTATGAGCCACACCACTTCAGTAAACTATCCGTTATACCCAACGATCTAAGTCTTTCCAGCAATATATTATGGTTGACTTTGTCAAAGGCCTTTAAAAAGTCTGTGTAAATTGCGTCTACCTGCGCTCCTTTGTCTAAGTACAGAATTATTTCGTGGACGTATGTTATTAAATTTGTATTCGTAGATCTCCCAGATATAAAACCGTGCTGATGTATACTGAGATACGGTTTGACATAGATAGAAATATGTTGGCAAACTAAAGATTCGAAGATCTTTGACATTGTCGACAAAATAGAGATTGGGCGATAATTATCAACTGACTCCAGCCTACCGCCTTTGTGAATGGGAACAATTCTAGCTTCCTTCCACTTATCGGGAAAGACGCCTGTATTTAAAGAGACATTGTAGATGATGTACAATTGGAATGACAGCACTACAGCACAGGGAACTAAGAAAATCGGGGGAATATCATTCGGTACCCGATCCTTTACTAGTGTCGAGCCCTTTCAGCTTCTTCCCAATATCTTCTTGTGAAAGACGAATATTCCCAATGCAAGTTTTAGGTTCTTCACTTTCACGGATAATAATATTGTTATCCTCGTAAACCAACGAAAAATGAGTGGCAAAAAGGGTTAGATATGTTATTTTTGTTTTCCCCTACAAAATCACCTAAGACCATCCTTGTCGGATATAAACTGTTTCTATTGCGTATGTTTTTTATGTGGGTCCAAAAATATTTAGGGTTTTTAGATATGGAGTCTTCGACAGACGCTAAGTAATTGTCGTAGCATTTTTTGATTAAATTTTCACACTCTCTTCTGAGATACTTAAATTCGACTAAGTCAAGAGGATTGTTATACTTTTTTACTTTAATACGGTACTTATTTTTTCTTTTAAAGTGTTAATTAAATTATAAGAAAACCAAGCCGGGTACAATGTTTTTGATTTTTGTTTTTTTGGGACATGAAGTTTAATAATATTTGAAAGTTTTGCAGAAAATATTTTAAGCATTTTATTAACATCGCTAAAAGAATCTTGGAATTCACTCAACCAGTTGACACTGTCAAGAGAAGATATAACTTTCTCGTAATCCGCTTTAAAAAAAGTAGTATTTGTTCACTGATGTGTTTCGAGAGGTGGATGGCTTATAAGGAGTTTTTATACTTACATCAAAATTCAAAGCAGGGTGCAAAGACTCGACTTTACGAATAGGTGAGAAGCATTCCTCCATTTTGATGTCACTGTCGTTTCTGTCGTAGAGTACTAAGTCAAGCAATTTATTTTTATTGTTTTTTACACAATTAAATTGAAAAAGGGAGTTGAAATTTAAAAAAAAGATAAACATACTATTTAAAGCACTATTATTGCCATTAATATAACTACCAGAATCCGTCCAAATTGTGCTAGGTAAATTGAAATCACCAACCAACAAGAAAGAATTATTGTCATTTCGAAGTGAAGGTATAGTATTGTTCACTTTGCCAACAAATACCTCTAGAAGTGTAATGTTTACGGGAGGCGGCAGATACACAGTGCACACGTGTAAAGTCTGTCTATATCTGCCTACCCCCATCTGTATCGAGACCCATAAATCCTCGCAATCGCTTTCCAAATCCATGCTACGACTGGAGAAGTATTTATTGGAAACCGCTATGAGGACTCCACCGCCAGAGTTTTTGTGGGATGACCTAATACTAGTTTCGCGGTCCCTACGATAAATTGTTTATCTACCATCAAAAACTTCAGAGTCAAGGACACTGCCATTCAGCCAAGTCTCCGTCAGCAGTACAAGGTCAAAGTTGTTGTTCAAAACCTGGCTACGTACATCTTGCATATCTGTGTTAATTCCCCTAATATTTTGGTAATAACAATTTAAAACAGTGAATTTTATAGTAATAATAAAATAAGAAACAAGCGTTGTACAACAATATTACTTATAGCTATTTAAGATTCTTAAGAACTTCAGGATTTTTAACATATACGTATTCCGACTTGGCCGACTTTCGCATAAAGATTCGGCCATTTTTTGTCCATACAAAACGGTATCCAAGTTTTTTCGAATACAGCCTTACTTCAGCGTGGAGCGCTTTAACAGCCGGCGCTAGATGCTCGCATATGTACACAGGCCTCTTATCACCTCCGATTCCCAAAAGACTTGTGTTTAATTTATCGGAAATAGTTTTAGCTTTTCTATTGAACTCCATCGAGGCAGCAAGGAAAGTATCCCGGACACGCGGAGTGCTGAACTTCACCAAAATAGACCTTGGACTCGTTGAATCTTTATTTAATTTCACGTTATAACGTCTTTTTTATCTAATTCGCATTTAATTACCGATGCTTTTTGGTTTAATGTAGTAATAAGGTTCTCATTTTTGAATTCCGGTACGCACAGTTACAGGCCAGAGATTGCTGTGAATTTAATTACGAATATGACTTGCTTATAATAAAAACAAATTAATATAAGTCAAAATCATAAGAAAACTTGTTTAAATGAAGTGTATTTATCTATTTTACGAGTATAAAATATGATTACAAAAATTATTGGACAATGTTCTTCATGCACTATTGGACACTAAGAACTAGTGTTGTCAAATGCATTCTTTTTTGGCATTCCAAAAAATATCCAAAGAAATTTCGTTTTATAAAATTAACAGTAAACTGACCTAATGATACTTACAAATCCATTTATGACTCTTACTTATCTGTCAACGACATAATCTATGTGGAGTGGATACACTCAAATAAATTGGTACCATTATCAAGTAAAATTAGCCCGAAAAATGTATTACACATGGATATATATTCATTTCAAAGTCAATACTAATACAGGTTATAATTTTAATGCAAAAAAAAATTATAATGATGTGCAAATAGTTAGGCTCCTGGAATTTCTCAAATTTAAAAGTTATGTTGTTTCAGATCTGATCCACTTCTTTTCCAAATTTTATTAAATTTGTTACAATAATTCAAATGTTTCAAAACTTGGTAATCTGTGAAATTATTTTTATTTATTATCATTTCTATACGTACAATGTTTGATAATATACAGATCCAGCAAATACTTTACCTGCTGAATCTGAGCGAGACAGCAAGAAAATGATACAGATTCGAAAACTGGAGAAGACTATCAAGAAATTACACAGAGCAATACAGAAACTCGAGCAGCAAGAGGTTGACTTTGATGATGACGAGGATTCAGTTTATTTATTGACAGAGAGGTGAGGAATTGTATGAAAAATGGTTTGATAATTTATAATAATGTTTCTAACAAAATAAATATATATACTTTTTTTTAAATTAAAGATATAAAGAACGCATGGTACGAGTTCATAAGAAGTTTTGTCAGCTCACCAACACGAAGATGCCATCGGAACCAAGGATACACATTGAATCAAGACCTGGCCGTCCTACAGGTCCAGCAAAAAGAGTAGAGAAGTGGATCAATAAGAAAGTGCCTATTGGAGCTCCATTACCATTCCCAGATTTTCATGATGTACTACATTGTGTACGTGACGCCAATGACGATGATAGACTGGGATGGAATGAATATGAAATTATGGAGGAAGGTTAGTTTCTACTATATATCATTTGGGTTCATGATATGATGTCAACATCATGCCTAAAACCTGCCAAAAAAGTTTCACCTCTAGTTGAAAGACTTTTACAACTATAAGAAAGTTGGGTTAATATGTGTACTTAAAAAGTACTCTTGAGAATCTATCGATATATATATATATATATATATATATATATAACAAATAGTAATTATTGGAGCTCTATGCCTCTAATTTTTTTTATTCTGTGTAACTTTTTTAATGATAATTTAAAGTAATTTCTTAAATTATTTACAAATTTTTATAAAACTAGAAAATTTTATGTTTTAGCGAGAGATTTGTTTACAAGATGTGGCAAGAAACTTCAAAGACGGCGACAGGAGAATGAATGGAGATTAGCTGTGTCAAGGATTACACAAGTATTGGATCCCGCAGAAGAAAATATTGATTTGAAGAAACGATTAGAAGAAAACGAAGCTTTGGCCACGTCTAAAGAATTAGAACTATTTAAAAAGTAAGAAATATAACATAACCTCGTCATAAAATATATAGTGTCATAGACAATATATTTTATTTTAAGTCAGGATATCTATGGTTTTGAACTAATCTAAAAAACATTTTTTTCTCAGATTTGTGGACAAACAAAATCAATTGAAACTAGAAGCCGTCGAAATCGGTGATAAAGAAGCAGAAGAGTCACCGTTGGAGAGTGATGATGAAGAAGAAGTGGTTGAAAGTAAACATTCGGCAGAAGAAAAACAGAAGAGAAAGGAAAAAATTAAAGAGCTGCTGCAGGATAAAGGCAAAAAGACTTTAGAAGCGGAAAACTACGTTGATTCTATAAAAGAAAAAGATAACACTGGAGTAGAATCTGCTGAAAAACAAGATGGAGTTGATGGAAATGAAGACAAACACATGACAGGAACTAATCTAGAATCTAAAGAACAATATGAAACTAAAAATGAAGACGGAAATAGTGAAGTTATTGATGAAAATATCGATAAGATAGAGCAAGTAGATGGCGGTAGTGAGAGTGATAAAGTTGAATCCGATGTTGACGAATTACATTTATATCAGGAATCACGTAAATGTCATGACGACGAAGCGAATAGTTCGGCTCTGGAGTCCTCTGACTCTGAAATACCAATCGCGATTTCGGACACCTCAGAGTCGGAGATCGAAATGGAGAATGATAAGAAAATGAGTGACATAATCAGCATTGAAGATTCTAGTTACTCAGAGTCAGAATCTACTTACGATAGGTTTGCTTGTACGAAAAATGATTATATTTTAGGTAATGTTTATGGTGAATTTGAATATTCATGCATGGGCGGCGTTGAGTCCAAACAGGACGAAGTTGTTCTTGATGAAGATGTTGTTTTGGAATCATCAGACGAGGAATCAAATAAAGATGTGGCTTCAGGAATCGGTGACACTTGTATTAATTTGAAAGATGATAATATATCGATCTCAGAAACAATTGTAGATGGGGAAAGTATGGAACAAGATATTAGTATTAATGAAATAAATGGTACATTTGACAATAACAATGAATTGAAGGCATGTGTGGCAAATGCAACAAGTAGTGAACGTGAATTGATCATACAAGAATGCTCTGAAAAAGTTGGAAGTGAGGTTTTAAACAGAGTTCATGCAAAAGAATTCCCAGAATCGGCTGAAATGAAAAATGTACCGGATGAAAATTCAATTGTTCGAATGGAAACTGGTGTTAATGAGGATAAAGGACAGTTTCAGAATTGTAGCACTTTGGCGACCCAAGAGGTTGTTGGTAGTCACTGTGAAAAAATATCAGAAACAGTGCAGCCAATAAGTTGAACATTACAATAAACAGAATTACAATTAATATTGCTAGCGTAGACTTAAATATTAACGAAAATGTATATATAATGTATAAAATCAATCAAAAGACTTGAACCTATGTCATATGTCTATATAATGCTGAATTTAGAGTTTAGTTACTTAGGAGGCATTTAGTGATGTAAAATGATTTAAACAGTATTTATTTCGTGATATTGAGAATATTGTCTAAATCATATGAGACCTGATCTCTAACAAGTAATTTAAGGAAATAAGTTTTAAAATGTATCGCGTTTAACAGCTGGTCCATTGAGGAATAAATTGTCAATATATTTTATTAATTTTCATAAAAAAAAAATTCTGAACATATTGTTTAGTTAGTCATATGATGAGTTATTTGCTCTGAAAGTTGTAGTGTGTTTAATTATTACTGTTTAAATAAATACTTCAGTTTGGTTTTTTTAATAGTCCATTTTAAGTAATTTTATGTTGTACAATGTTATTCTAAAGTCCATGGGAGTATGTTTGCTCTATGATCCGATTGTTGATCGAGAACATTAATAAAAAAATTGTATATCTAAATTGTCTAATAAATATTTCGCCAAAGAACAATGAAAAAAATCTCGTCGAAATAAACCATCAGAATTTATCGTCGACTAACTCATTTACCTTACCAATAATATATACGGATATTTGTTACTTTTTATATCATCTATATAATATTTCTTTTAGTTGAACTGTCAGTACTTCATTGATATACCGTTGGTACTATTATACAATTTTGTATCAAATAGTGAGAACGCTTCGGATGTGGTTTGACGAAAAAAACTTTAATTAAAGTTTATATAGTTTGAATAATAATAAAATAATATAATACGTTTTGAGTGAGGAATATTAGGGAAGAAAGTTATAGTTTGATATTATCAGTACAGCTGTGGTAATTAAGGTGATTTCGATATAGCAATATGAAAGTCGTCACAACATTTATTTACAATATTTACAAAGATCTTAAGTACATAACTGTATGGTTAGTGGAAACATATCGGCCCGACGTTGAATGAGAATTCGTGTTCAGCGTCGAGGAACGATAGGGGTTGGAAGTCAATGATCGGTAACTTCTCAGTCCGTGATATCTTTACTTCAAGCACTATTTGTCCCTTGCCATCCTGAAAAAATATACAATTGTATTACTTTTGTATTAAATCTATTTTTTTATTTTTGTGTATTAAATTTGTTACAAATGTACCTTTATAAAATTTATGAGTCATATACGATTGACTGTTTAAGAATATTAATAATAGTATAAATGTGAAAGTTAGTGAGGATTTTTATATGTGTGTTGCTCTTTCATGCAAAAAATTAATATATTACACATTACTGATTACAGTGATTTAGTAAAGACATCAATATAAGACAAGTACAATTTGACTTGTATATGATTCACGTCAATACAGGTCCCCTCTATATACTAGCTGTTGCCTACAGTTTTAGGCTCATATTAAACCTCTTTTCTGTTTAAATAGTTTCCTTTCTGTTTAAATCCACCACTGTTTTTCAAAGATTTTTGTAGGGACACGATTTAAAATTTTCTACGGATAAAGAAATTATAAAAAATGTTATGATTTACAACAACACTCAGAACAGTTTTAAAATATGTTTTCAAGTAGAATAAAAGACATTGAATATCTAATAGGCGATTATCGTTTGTATGTGTCCGATGGATTCGTACTAAAAAAAGTCATTTGACGCAAGGTACAGATGTAGTTGCCGGTTTGTTACTACATAAGTAGTTTTACCGCACTGTATACATATCTCTAACACACAAGCAAGAACTTGTTGACATATTTGTCTGGCCAAGAAATATTATATTTTCTATATTTTTATATATCACTAGGTTATGTTTCATAACATCATCGATTTTTGATATAATTTATAATAAGAAATATTTAAAATTTCAATTCTCAACGGAGGATTTCTCCTCCTAATTAAGTTATTTTTATTTACTTCAGAATATTCGGGGCCTCCGACAACCAACGTACATTTCATTCCTTTCGAAGGAAAAGTTGAAAAGAATTCCCATGATAATTCAGTGTTGTCAATGATACTATCGTACGTAGTACAACCCTTTAGCTCCCGAAGGGATTTTCATAAATGACATTATTTGTGTGCTGACACAAACCCCTGCCTCTAATAATATGATGTATCACCATACGGACTAAATAATTGTTTCATGATTTTTAGAATATTCAATAGGAAAAATGATTTTAAATTATTTTTGACCCTCGGAAAATTATGTGATTAAATACTTGTTATACAAAGAAAAGATCTAAATTAAAAATTAAATATCAAAGGCACAAGTCTTTTGTATCGTATTGGCGTGGATCAGTAAGTGACATGATCATAAGTCATAAAATACGTTACCTCGTGAAATTTTAAAATTCTATGACTGATTTACGACATCATGTGAACAAATACATAAATTACTTGGAAAAAACCTATTTTAGTAATGGCGTCGAAAATTTTACCTTGCAATCATCCTTTATTATCTGGGGCTCTTTAAACTCAAAATTGTTTTGACCCAACAACTTAATTTTTTTGTTTTTTATGAGATCCACGGGAATATCGGATCTGGAAAAACAAGTAAAATAAAATTGTGAATCGGAGTATGCTTAGGTCTACATGAATTTTATTATAAGAAAACATTTGAAGATTTTTTTCACTAACGTGTACCTTTGTGGTGCAACTGTTTTGACACACGTGTAAGTGAAATTTTGTCTTGCACCAGTTGATAGCAATCGTAAGAAACGCATTTGTATGAAGCCGGAACCTTCGCTGTCGTAATTTATCTGGAATGTCATAAGAGATACTTTAGAATACATATACGGAAACGTAATATTTTTAATGTATATTAGGATTTTCTATTCACCCGATATCCTCCATCAAGCTGTGAGAACTTCTGCCCTGATATATCGAAATACACAGCTGCAGCATCGACATTTTCCGGGTACAAACAGGTGCTTTGGCCATCGCAAAACACTTTAATAGGACGTCCAGAACCCCCACGAGCATCTATCCAGTAGAAACCTAAAGAAAACATTTTTAGAATTTATCTTATTAAACTATATATAATATTAAATTTTTATTTTAAACTGTTATAAATATGTTAATATTATGCTAAGTGAAGACATGAGTAGCGAGATCAAATTCTTAATTTCTAATTTCTCATTGCTTTTCATATTCGAAATTCTTTTTTATTTGTAACCTAATAATGTATTCCAATAATCATAAAATAAGTTTTAAATATCTATTATGGATTTCGTGATTTTTTAATTACCATCAGTTAAATTAGCATGAGATGTTCGTAAGTCCCTGCACGACAGCGCTGGGTTGGAGCGAGTACCACGCGGTCGGCGGGCCGCATCCAGCGTTCCTCGAGCTGCTAATACGCCAGCCATTATCTCACGAGTCCATTCGATTTCTTCTTCTGGAATTGATAGTTGATCCATTAATTTTAATGAACATGTCGTCTAACCTAGATGATATTCTCTAAAATATGACATTTTTGTTGTTTATTGTATATACCTTCATAACTATCTTCAGTAGCGGTTTCCGTAGATTCAGTTTCAATACTTCGCCTTCGTCTACTGGACATGAACAGATCAGAAGGTAGCTGAGGGATTGGCGCGGGAGGACCTGGAGGTCCTGGAGCACCGGGAGGGCCGGGTAGACCGGGGCGACCTTCAGGTCCTGCCGTGCCTTTTGGGCCCAGAGGTCCCTCAAGTCCAGCCAGCCCAGCCGGTCCTACATCTCCTTTGGATCCGGGAGGCCCAATTGGACCCTAAAATTAAGTCGAATAAAACGCTGTATTTAGTTTCATTATATTACCCATCTATCTCACAATGTTCAAGTGTATTGTTCAGTTATAACACACAAAACTACGAAAATGAATTGATTGAAAGTTTGTAGGTATGTAGGTTCCTTATAACAACTTTTATTTACGCTTATATAATTGTTAAATTGAAATGATAGTTGCGAGGTAGTTAAGTCTAAAAAATATATATCACAGTTACTTACTGTGTCTCCTTTTGGCCCCATAGGACCTATTGGACCTGTTGGTCCCTGTTTTCCAATTTCGCCTTGGTCTCCTTTAATTCCAATATTTCCCGTATCACCAGTATGACCTTTCGCTCCCCTATTCCCCTTTTCTCCTTTTATTCCTTGTTGGCCGGGTGATCCGCTAGGTCCTGGTACACCCATTGGTCCCATAACACCAGGTGCTCCAACATCTCCCTATTGACGTATATATTTTGTCATATCAGTAAAATTACAATTTTTGGTAGTATTTACAAACGAAAACCTATTGCTTATATATTAAATATTAAATTGCGGATTAAATTACATAGAAATTTATTTAAATAATAATTACAGTTGGTCCAGCCAGTCCCCTTAAACCAGGGGGTCCTTCTGGTCCAGCAGGACCAATTGCTCCTGGTGGACCTTGTTCCCCTTGAAGTCCTTTAGGACCCATATTACCCTTTTCACCAGGATTTCCAGGATTTCCTTGTATACCAGGTTGCCCCTCGGTGCCCTTGCAATTATAAAATGACAAAATTATTTACATTTAATATATTTTAAAACATTGATGTCTCACCAGTCCCTATTATAACGGTTTAAAAAAATGCTTACAGGACTTCCTGGAACACCAGTTTCACCTGGTTTTCCAATAGGTCCTATTGGTCCAGGTGAACCTGGGGGTCCCGGGCTTCCTTCTGGACCATCAGTACCAGGTTCACCCTTGACTCCTTGTGGACCAGGTTCTCCCCTATCTCCAGGGAAGCCAGACGGTCCAGTGTCACCTTTGGCGCCTTCGGGACCGGGAAGTCCTTTAGCACCTGCTTCACCTGGAGGTCCCGGTAATCCATCATCACCTTTTGGTCCTGCGTATCCTCGTGGTCCCTATGAGAAACAAAAATACTACATTGAGATTTTAAATACCTACAAATTAATATGTATGTATTATTTATTTATTATTTTTTTATATATTGAAATAAACTTCTATTTCAAGTTTTCATACCACTTTTCCTTCAGATCCTTGTGGTCCTTGCGGACCTGTAGATCCCGGGCTTCCTATTTCCCCTCTGTCTCCTTCCGGACCTCTAGGACCTTGTTCACCTTGATTTCCTTTTGGACCCCTCCTTCCAACAGATCCAGTAGGACCAGCGGGTCCAGGGGGACCTACAATATATATACGTAAAGAAAAAGTTAACTACATCAAATCCTTTAAGAAATTGCTAAATATAAAAAAAGAATAATAATCATAATTTAATCTGAATATTGCAGTTTAGTTTAAAAGTTTTTAAAGAAAATTACCTATAGGTCCGACTTCTCCACTATCTCCTTTTGAACCCTGATCACCTTTTGGACCTTCGGGCCCAATTTTTCCGATAAGTCCCGGAGGCCCACGTGTGCCATCAGTTCCCGCCGGTCCAGGTGGACCAATATCGCCCGGGGGTCCTTTATCACCAGGTAAACCCACTGGTCCAGGTTCTCCTCTAAGACCTTGAATTCCTGGAGCACCCGATGGGCCCTAAATTAAAGGAAAAGATGCAAAATTCGTGCACTATATATTAAATTACTATTGTATAAATTTTTAGAATAATAAATAGTTCTTTTTTTGTTAAAGCGACGATTGTCACTTTCAAAGTGCATTATAGTAAAACTTTTATTTTATAGACTAAATAATTACTTTAGAAACATTTAACTTACGGGTTGCCCCATTGCGCCTTTGAAACCTTTTTCTCCAGGTGGACCGGATTCACCTTTGTCACCATCTTCTCCTGGAGGTCCAATAGGTCCAGGGACCCCAGAGAGGCCCCGTGGACCTGGTAGACCATCACGACCAACAGGACCTATGTAACGAAAATATTAATTTAATATAAAATATTTTTTTGCTGTAGAAGTTTTATGTATGTTGTCTATAATTTTACTGTATTATATATTTTATATACCTATGGGACCAGGTTCGCCAACTTCTCCTTTTTGACCTCCTGGTCCAGGAGATCCTCTTGGCCCATCTCGGCCAATAAGTCCTTGTAAACCTTCACGTCCAGGTTCTCCTTGTTCTCCTTTCTCACCTCTTACGCCTGCTTGTCCTGGTGGACCCATGTCACCTTTACTTCCAGGAATTCCCTTTAGTAAAAAGTAAAAATAATTATTTTATAAATAAAACGCTTTGATTTTAGTTTGTCATTGTAACAAGTGTATTATTTGCAATATTTAAAGTTAAATACTAAAATTCACTTACGGGGGGCCCAGGTAAACCTGGATCTCCGTTTGCACCAGGTGATCCTGGAGGTCCCAGAGGGCCTGGTTTTCCCTCCGGTCCTGGTGGTCCCGGGTGTCCTTCTTTTCCTGAATCTCCCGGTGGACCCACCTCACCAGGTGCTCCTGACATACCAGACGGTCCTTGTAGACCAGGTGGACCTGGTTCACCGTTAGATCCAGGGGGTCCAGGTAAGCCTGGAGGTCCGGCTTGTCCCGGAGTCCCCGTTTCACCCTATAAGTAATGAGGAAATATTAATTTATGTATATAATTTAAACTAAAAATAATTATAAATTGCAAGTACCGTCGATCCTCTTTCTCCGGGAGTCCCTGGAATTCCTGGTTTTCCATCAATACCCGGTGGACCGATGGACCCAGGATATCCCCTAGGCCCTTCCAATCCCTGTGGACCACGTTCACCACTTGACCCCGGAGGCCCGGGTTGTCCTGTATCGCCTTTAGGTCCTGGCGGCCCATCTGATCCTCTACGACCTCTTGGGCCACGATAGCCCTAAAGTGAATAGCATGAGATACACTTGTAGTATATAATATTAATATAAAATTATTCAAAATTATTTGTATTTAATTTTATTAGGCATTTTAATATTTCTATAGATTAATTTACTATTTTTTAAACACAATTTCTAACAAAAGTCTAACATAAAAAATAGGTCGATTAAGACTTTTAATAGTTTTTGTCAATTAAAAAAATATAAAGAATATAGGACGTTATTACCCTTGGTCCGCTTTCGCCTCGGTCTCCAGGAATTCCTACTAAGCCCTAAAATTGAATACAGGTTCTTGAGTAATTATTGTAATAGTAAAAATATTGTCAAAGAACATGCAAACAAATGATTTTAAAATCTTAAATAAACTTTTATAAAATAAAAAGTTGGTGTATGTATATGTATAAGCGAATGGATAGAAAGTTATTTGAGTATGTTTTATTTTCACATACGGTTTCATTGGTTCTGTAAAATAAATTGTTGTAGTAGAAATAATTTCCAGAAGTTTCTTTTGTACGTTAATGATTAATGACTTTTAACAGATCTTAAAGAGATCTGTTCAAAGGTTTTCGTTTCTTCTAAGAAGATTAAAAATATGAATAATTCTACCGCAACTCCTTTGCTCCCTCGTCTTCCTCGTCTGCCGGAAGCCCCTTTATCTCCCTTTTCGCCTTGAGCTCCAGGGTAACCTGATGGTCCTTGAGGTCCTGTTGCACCCTTTTCACCGACAGGACCGATTGAACCAGTTTCACCTCTAGGACCTTCTGAACCCTTTCGTGGGTGAATAAAATGTAAGTTAGAATAGAATGAAATAAAACATTTGTGATTATATCTATTTTATAATTTTAAAACCATTTTACTTTTTGTCCTTCTGGTCCTTCGATACCAGCAGGGCCAGGCTCTCCAGCCACCCCGCGCTCCCCTTTTTGTCCCATTTCACCTTTCTCTCCTTCAATTCCTGTTGTACATACGAATATGTAATAATTAATTATATTTTTATTATTAAAAGCATAAGATTACTAAATATGTGGTCTACGGTGTAAGTTAAGAAGGACCTCTACCTCTTATTCCCTTGTCTCCTTTATCACCGGGTGGACCACGCGGTCCGTCATCTCCTTTTAGACCTCGTGGCCCCGGAAATCCTAACATACCCTATAAATTGGACACAATAGTATATAGTCGTTTATAATTATTTTACTTGGGAACTTGGATTTGAATTCATACCTGTGGACCAGGTAATCCCACATCTCCTGCAGGACCTTGTTGTCCAGGTGTACCCGGTGTACCTGGTGAGCCTTCGGGTCCTGGCAAACCAGATATTCCCTGCTTCCCTTGGGACCCCTATGTAAGCATATAAATTTTTCATATAATAAAGTATCTGTAATATTCTTTTGGTATTTAAGATTGTAGAATAAATATAATTAAATTATTATACCTGTAATCCTGGGGCCCCAATGGGACCCTGAGGTCCTGGGGATCCGGGTGGTCCCATTACTCCTGGTTGACCCGGGGATCCAGGTGGACCTGGCTGTCCTGCGGCACCTTTTATGCCTTGTTGGCCTTCGTTTCCTGGTATACCGGGATATCCAATAAGACCCGGAAATCCTCTTGGGCCGGTAAAGCCTCTAGGCCCCTTAAAAGTTGATAGTATGCTTACAGTGTCACTGAGAATAACAGTTATTGAATAAATTAAATAAAATGTATTAAAATTTTTGTAAATAGTTACCAATTCACCCGAAATTCCTGGGGGTCCTGGAGGTCCATCTTCACCAGGAGGTCCATCTAAACCTGGAGCACCTGTTTCTCCCTGTTGTCCTGGTGTACCCCTTTCGCCTTTATCTCCAGGTATTCCGGCTTGGCCAGGGTATCCTTGATCTCCTTTTAGACCTTGAGGTCCGGGTGGACCTCGTTCTCCATCTCTGCCTGGGTGGCCTCGACGTCCTAATCTTCCAGGTTGTCCTTGGAGGCCCCTTGATCCTGGTGGTCCCTAATAAAATGAATAGCCAAAATGTTTACTGTTTCATGAATAGTAAACAAATTAAAAAATAATTCTAAAACTGAACTTACTGGTTCACCTTGATCTCCTTGTTCGCCCTTCGAACCTTCAACTCCAGTAGGGCCTTCAGGACCCGGCGGTCCTGTGAGACCCATGGGGCCTTCCGCACCCCGCATTGAAGCCTATTACAAATTCTACTTAAATATATTCTTGTGATACCAATAAATACATTTACTATTTAGTATATAACTCTGTTACCATATGTTGTGTTAACATTTGGCGTAGTGCTTCCGAATGTGCGTCAGGTCCCTTATCATTTCCCGACTGTGGCAACTAAAAACAAAATTATTAATACCATATATTTATGAAATATTAGCTAGATGTGCAAAAACTTGATAATCAAATAAGGAAAATACCTACCGGGACTACGAAAACGTGCCCTGGAGCTCCCTGAAACCCTTGTTGACCCTCGGCACCTGGCTTCCCAGGTTCCCCTTTGGGTCCTCGTGGACCTTGCCTACCAGGAGGTCCAGGGTACCCACGTGGTCCCAAATAAGTGCCAATTGTGCCATAGTCATAGTAACTGTCTGAATTATCATACCCAGTAGAAGAGTTACCCTAAAATAAAAAGAACTTGAAAGGTATTATATAAAATCCACAGTAAAAGTAATTAAAAGCTACAGAAAGAATATGCATGTTTGCATAAGTGTCTGAAAAATAAAGTGCAATTAATCATGTATTTCAAATAA
This sequence comes from Danaus plexippus, assembly GCF_018135715.1. Classification (NCBI taxonomy): domain Eukaryota; kingdom Metazoa; phylum Arthropoda; class Insecta; order Lepidoptera; family Nymphalidae; genus Danaus; species Danaus plexippus. The sequence continues at coordinate 3,021,739 of NW_026869845.1, read as the reverse complement.
GTGTTTCACTATTTTTTGGTAGTATTAGTTAATTATTAATAACTTAGTTATTTTTAGAAGTAGTCACAAAAGGTCCTTACCCTAATATCTGGTGGGTGGGTGAGATAATCCGTATCTTCAGTCGTTATCCCCGCAGACGATACTTCAGTTGTGGTCAGAGCAACGTCTTCATCAACATCATTTTTAACCTTCAAAAATATTCTATGTAAGTTAAAAAATAGAAAAACAATAAAGGATGTATAATACGATTTTAATTGAAGCTATTTATAAAAATAGCAATTGAATTGATTGACAAGCTTACCGTTGTACTAGATACTTCTAGGAGTGAGGGTGGCGTTCCTTGAATGTTACCGGAAGAAATAAAATCATCTGAATCCGTAAATCTCCCGAAGATGCTATTTTCATCTACATTAAGATAATAATAATTTATTAGTATAAACATTTAAAAATAATACTTTTGTATTAATGTGGAAAATAATAAGAAAAATGTGACAAGATCAGTAAATATTTCAATTAAATGTTAGATTTAAATTTTTAAATATAATATTATTAGCCTATTTACGAGAGTCATAGAGATAAAGAAAATCATAATTTTTTTCTTTTACCATTATCTGTTACTAAAGGATAGGGTGGGGTCACAGCATACGACTCCGAGACTTGCCAATACGGCCTCAATGTAGGCATATCTCTGCTTGAAACTGCCCACTGATTCTCCGATTGATTCTGTCTTTCTATAAGTAAACTCTGATCAAATTGATCCGAAGGTTTCCCCTCACTTTCAACGTGAACTAACGATTCCGTTACTGAAATACGATCGTCGTAGTCTTTTTCATCGTAATCAGTATTATCCAACGCTAAATCTGATGTTTGCAACCCAAAGGATCCACAGTCTGGGGCGATTGATATACACATATCGTAGGCAAGGTCCGGTTGATTAGCAAATTGGAGCAATTCAATATCGCCCTATAAGAAACAATCAACGCTAATAAATAAGATACCATCATGTCTTCGGAATTCTAATAGGAATAAATGAAATTCGGTACCAGCAATCAGTAGTGTGTACGGTTCACCAATCAATATATCATTTTATTGAGTGAATATTTATGTTCGTATAAGAGAGAATTGAATCTTTTTGCATAGAGACATACGTATATAATTAAAACCGATATTTATGTTTAAACTATTAACTTAGAAAATATAAAAATAGAAGTATATACGGTTGTTATATTTCACCTCGTAATATTGATCTGGCGTCACTTGAGCTCCGACTACTAAAACTCCTGCCAAGTTGAATGTACTTCCCGGATGACGTCGTAAAGGCAGTGTATCTTGAATTTCACAATCTACTAACAATGTTACTGAGTCACCCTTTATACTTAGTGCTACTCTATGCCATCTGTTGAAAAAATTCAATTTAAATATTAAATTCTATGTTGTAATTTTTTAACACTTGTTCGTTCACATTGGTTGTGTCAAAAAATGTGAATAATATCGATCTTATATAACTGTTTCGTACTTTTCATCTGTAATGTTGACTCGGAAGCTGAGTAGCTCATGATCCTCGGGATCTCCTCGTGTATCTTCGTAATACAATTCTACCATCTCCCCAACGACCACTTGTAGTTGTTCGTCTCCGGCGTCCGAGTATAATACGAAGAGAGGATTTTGTTCTGGGCCTGGGTGACGTTAAATGTATTTTAACGAACACATACAACTTAAGCTATTTAAAATAGGGGCACTGAATAAGCCTCTACATACATTGTACTCGAGTTTAAACATGTTTTTTTTATGTATAATTCAAAATTTAATATTTATTTGATTTAGTTAGAGGTCTTTGATATAATTGGTCCTATCAAAATATTGTTATAAAATGTTACAGAAATGAGTCATGAAAATTCCATAAAAAAATACTTAGTTGACTTTATACAGAATTAATTCATATATGTACTTTCGATATTTGATTGTTTTTAACTATTCTTTATAAGGAGTCCAAGGAGATAAACTAGAACTTGGTACGTTAACATTAAAGGGGATATTATTTTTTAAATTATACTTGTTAGTTACCATTTAGTCTAACGACTGACAATATGGAAAAGTCTTCAGGAAACGTATTATAAAACATCCCTGCAGCGAGCTGATGCAATGTTGCGTTCTCGTTAAGGGAAAGAGCTGAGTAATCTTGCTCTGAAGGATTATTTTGACATCGCCCTGGAGTCCGTGACACCCCTTCAGGAAGTTCATCATAGCTGACCACGGAGAGAACGTCAAATATCTCGAGCTTGTCTAGAAATAATAATCAAAATATATATCTGTATAGTATTGTTCTTTATTTGTTATTAAAATTAAAATCTCTAACGACGGCATAGAAATTGTTTGTTCTGTAAAATCATTCGCGTGTAAATATTTAATAAGAGACGAAACAATTCTATTTTAAACAGAACATTTACTCACCTTCCCCCTTTCCCCGGGCGAGAGCGCAAAACAATATAAGGAGCAACCCTTTCATCTGAAGTGCCATCGCGCCCCGAATAAATATGTCACAGGGATAATATTTGCAGGAGGTCCCATCCCGAGAGGGGTTGTTGTTTATACGCTTGTATATTTCTTTGACGACATGTCGTCTTTAAGACGACGTTCGCCTCACTGACTACACCACGCGTCTTCTAGACCATCTCAGTTCGTTACAATTTATTAAAACGTGTCAAAATAATAAATATCACTTACTGGAGATCAACGATCGCTGTGTCTAGAAGGTTTTATTTACATTTAAGTTACAATGATTTACAGTCATAGCTATTTGTTAAAACGTAATTGGAACACGGTCTGTTTTGTTGTTTTTTTTTATAGAAATTTAAAACACAATATCTAGTATATGAGGAGAAAGCTTTCAGTTGGTTTTAGAATTTTATGACAACCAATATTAATTTGTGTATATTTTAATAAAATTGTTGTGAAACATATAATTATAAGTCTATATTATTTCTTAAGAGCCCTGCGGTTTGTATGAAAAAAAAACGAATTTAACTTGTAATAATGTAAAATTCTGTATTTACACGTAATAAGGCTTACCAAATAAAAACATTCATTCAATACTCATTTGAAATGGAATAGAAACATTATTTATTATGTCAGTCAACATCTAATTTTATTTTCTTTGCTTGTCAAGTACAGTTCTTTTGTAAATAAACATCTACCCTCTGAGCATGAAATAGGCGTTTTAGTATTAATTTTGTATTTTTGAACACTTTCTTATGATTATAAATTAAATGACATTTTATATTTAGATTGGGAAGCTGATTTCATTTCAGCACAAATTATTGGACTCTTTGATTGTCACTTGACTCTGAAAAGCTTTTCGACGTCCTCGTTAGATTTCAAATTAAACAAACACTTGTTGTGGGATGACACTTTTGTAAAATAGATTAACAATTACTATCTTATCGCTTGAAATATAGATTGTAACGACAATCCATGGGGAAGGAGGATAATATTGTACTATTTTCGCCCCTTTTTTTGTCTGTCAGGCTAAGCGATAACTGTGTAATTAATATGTTATAACAACATGTCCCCACAATATCAGGCACGACGTAAATCTGTATAAAATTATTACATCAATAACTACGGTTCTCCCTTTACGGATCTAATATATTATTTAATTAAATAGGACTTTCTGATTGTATATTTTTTAATATTTTTGCGACTTAGTTAAAGCTAAGGTTAAATTATTCGTGATTTATCATAACCTGCTACCATAAGTTAGCATCGACACGCGTTATATACGAAAATTTTTCCGTTTTTTATTCAATAATCATTACACATAATTATTAAGTGTGAAGTTAAAAAACTTGTGGTAAGCAGAAACGTAGTCTGTTATCAATTAAATTACAGCTGCCGTTGGTTATAATAAAATATATTCAAAATGTTTTTGACTATTTAAATGTAGAGTTTGATATGAAATTATACGTTCCGCATCTGATGATCCAAGTGGTAGGAGTGTTAAAAAGGATCTATTAAAAAAAAAAGAGAAAAAAAATATCAACTTTAATGAATATTTAACTATTATAATCTCCTAATTTTTTTATTTCATGCTTCTCCGATAAGAATTATGTCTGTATATCTTTTGCTATATCAAGTATATTTTAAAGTTACGAATAGTAATATTAGAATAATTAATTCAAGAAAATAACTCTCTCCACCCCTTCTTCAGATAATGAGAATATCAAAAAATGTTATAGAAATCGAATTTAAATATGTGTCAGTATCATAAAATTCGAAATTCCGACTTACTTTTAAATGTCGTTTTTCATTTGCATACATATAATATTGCTTATGTATAGAGTAGATAATTTAAATGAATATTCGGAACGAATTCACTTTACAAAAAAAAAAATATACACCACAAGAGATGATATTGCCGAAGGAAGTCGAAATATCTTTCCCTCGTCAGATGTTTTTTTAACAATTTGTATTCGTTAAGCAAACCCAAAATAAATGAGAAAGTAGACAAGTCGCTACACTTCATTACTGTAACTTTAATGGAGTTTTCGTGACCTCCACAATTTCTGAATTGCAAAACATAACCGTGAACCGTTTAGAAGTGTTGTAAATGTGTATGTTTTATTAGTTATTACATTTATGTTAATCTTACTAAAGAGAATTGGTTAATTATTATCATTCATCACAATGTTATTACAGGAATATATTATTTTCATAAGTTTGAAAAAGTTAGTCCTTAGTTATTCTTAATACAATTTTGCATAATCACAACGTTACGTACGTACGTAGCGTTTCCCGTTTTTCATGCAACAGCTTTCTTTACAACTGTAATGTGCAAAGATTTATAAATAAAAAACTGTTAAAGTCCGTTTGTGATGTGATGAGGATGACTTGGATTTATCATAAAGATTACTCGTGTTTATTCAATAAACCGGAAACGTTTAAGACCTCAAATGTTACCTTCAAGCGTGCATGTAAATCTTTAAACCTTTTGAAATTTATGTCGTTTACAATGAATTCTTATAAGTTGATTTAAATTTTTTTATTAAACTTCCTTTAATTTTGTACATAATAATTGTTGCATCAAGAATATATTTCAATATGTACATTTTAATGTATGTCAATTTGGTTTATTCTATACTATTAAAGGACTTGTATTTGATAGTTTTTTTAATTCCTAGATATCATTATCTTCCAGATAGGAAGGATTATTGTTTATCAGGTTAAGTTAAAATGAGTTAGTGTTGAGGATGAGAAAATAAGGTTCGATAGTCTTATAGAAAAGTTTATTTCTCTTTATTATCCTTTTCATTTGATGTTCTTTGGATGAGTCTCGATAAAAGTTTTTTCTTTCAAGAGATGCTCGTATACACTGGAAACAATTGGGAACTTTTCCATGTTCATTTTATATCTGAAACAAAAGGCTTTGTATTGAAATACCTGTAAATAAATTTCTATATTGTGATAAACGAATCTTTGGAGTTTAGAATTTTTATTGAAATTGTATTTTATAATAATTCGTGGAAAGTCAAATTATAAATCAACTAAAACAGCTTTGACGGGCGTCTAATTGAAAAGTAGGTCTCGCTAAGTAGACTCGATGACGTATATCAATCTAACGAACATAAAATATATGTCGTAGGAGGCAATACGTTTTTAATATCTACTAATGATACAGCCATTAAATTTCCCTAGGGACAGTCATATTTCGGTCCCTTCGTAATTGTATTGGGATGAAAGTTTTGGACATAGTATTATCAATAGAAATTATTAAAAACTAATTATTTTTTAATAATATTATACGGAATTCATTAGTATGGTTATTAAATAATAATATACTACCTCACAATCCCGTTATAAACTTGTGGTACAAGACACAAGTCGGCAACGGTAATTTGATCGCCAATACAAAAGCGGCCGGTGGTTTTTTTAAGCAGTTCCTCAACACTTTCTAGACCACGCGACGTAAAGTATTCGGCAAATTCTTTGAACTTATGCTCTGAATCGAAACGCCTCTTTAGACCGATGTTTTGCAGGGGCTGGATTCCGCTTACAATAGTCTACAGAAATGATTAGTTATATAGGTATTGTAGAGGTTTATATTTTATTTCTTTATCGAAATTGATGTGTACTAACCTCACAAATTTCTCTCATACGAGCTCTCAGAATTGGTGTTGTCGGAACAAGGCTTGCTTCTGGTTTTATTTCTTCCATATATTGTATAATTGCCATCGATTCCACAATTGTTTCACCATCTAGACAAAAATAATTTTACTTTATGAACGATAACAAAAAGTGGGTGAAGTAATTATATAACGCTATGCTATGAAAGAGAAAATTGCATGTTTAAATAACATTCAGACAAACAGAATTTTTAATTGATTACTGCGGGCTTTTTGGCGGATCGAATGAATCAAGGTGAATTTGAGAAAATAAAGGATAAATTAAATTACCTAACTGATTAACAGCTAGTTAGTTCTTTAATACTGGACACCAAACTTAAGATCTTGGTCGAAGTCATAAAAAAAATAATAATTAAATGTACTGAAACAATTTTTTACTTTTAATAATACTCCTATATTGAAATTCATTTCAATTTCTCGTAGCGGAATTGATATGACTGCATTCAATTAAAATTAAGTGCAACCAAACCAAGCTAGTATTAATTTTATAAAATATGTTGTACGGATTTAGACATTTTCTCTTCAGATTTTTTTTTAAATAAGTAAGTATTCCTAAAATTGTCAGTTAAATTGTAGTTTTCAGTTTATTTGTACGAAATAGTGTGAATACTGACAGACATGGAGGGTACTAGAAATAGCAATCAGAAGTTACTGTTCACTATTCTTCATTAAAGTTATTTTTTAGATATTTTTTTACGAGTACATGCGATTAGTCACCTTTAATAGAACTTAATATTTTAAATTAAAGAATTAGAACAAAAAAAAAATTGGTGAAATATACGAAAGATTTCATTTCAAAATTAAACGAATTGATGGTCATTTTTACTGTAAAAAAAATTAAATTAGAACAGATATTGAGATTCTCAAAGACTTTTTTTTTCAACAGAACTGCACTCCGAGAGAATCTATTAAAGTATAAATTTAATTCGAAAATCCTATAAAAATAAAGAAGGGCTTGTTACGCTTTCATGTTTTCAATATAAGGGGCGTTTTTTTTTATTATTGCACCCGTTTCTTAAGCACATAGGTTTCTCCAAGAAGGTGCAACTCCGGGCCGTGAGAAACCTTTGAATCCAGCGTTACTCCACTATCTTCGTCAGCTCATTAAGTTTAACGTATCAGAGAATGACCCTTTTTTATATTAAACCAGCATTAGTATCTATTATATACTTATTTTACACGTGGAAATATCAACTAAAAAAGTCGATGACATAAATTGAACCAGTCAACACGGGTTCATTAAAATCATGTCAACTACAACCATCAGATTGTGGCCAAATTGCTAGTGAGAGGACGTACACCGATTACTGCTATTTGGAGGACCTCTCGTAAATTTCAATTTGTGGGATGAATTCTGTCTACGTGCAATTACTGCGCCTATCAACGTTCGAGTTTGGTAAGGTTCGAGAAATTTCCATCACGCGAAAATTTAAACTTCAAAACTTTTTTCGAAGTTACCTCATTACATGAACATTTTCTTTTGTCCTACATTTTTGTGACACTTTCGAATATTAAGTTTGACTTTTTATAACGCTTCCGGCAAGAACATTTTATATACAATAAAATATTGTGTAAAAATTATAATTTCAAAGTAGATAAATCTTAAATAATAAAATTGAATTTTAGATTAAACACTCCCTTTTATGTTTTTGGGTCTTAAAAAATTGTGTGTATAGTCACGAAAACATTTTAAAGAAACACTAATGACCTCATCTAAATCTAGTATTTGAGAAATGTGACGAATTAGTATAAATATTTTAGCAAATATATAAACATACCAAATTTTAAATAACATTATTTCGGATATTTCAAAAATAATATACAAAATTTTCAATAACAGAAGACATATTTGTACATACTCCTACATGCGTGAGTTTAATACAAACGAATAATGATTCTGATAATGTCAACAAAGTATTCGTTCGATTATTTATGAATTACATTTGATAATTGAAATATTTTATCAGTTATTCATTTTGTCTTTGACAATACCATTTCATGTTTCTTTCTGTTCTTTCGTCTCTCAAAATTAATGGAAAATTGAAAAGATGTCTACAATAATAATTACGAATCTCGATGATAGAAGATGCTCAAAACAATACAAGACAGTTTTTATTCATAAAAGTGAAATACAAAAACAATAACCAAAAAATAAAAAAATGTTTTGAAGATGTTCGTATAAATTTTTACTCCGATATAAATGAACGCTGTCTATGGAAAAATTGAACTGTTGTTTACAAGTATCCAATAAATACAGAATCGTTGGAAAATTGTAAATATATGAGACAATATAAATAGGAAAAAAAAATACATTTAACTTAACATTCAATTAAAAAATGTTAAATGAAAAATTCATAGACACGAGCGGGATTCAATTTCCAACCTCCGGAATGTCTCGTTACAGTTGCCTTATGTCAGATATTCCTAATTACTTGTCTGTCAAATTTTCGTTGTATGTTTTTCTAATTGAATTTCAATTAAAGTTTTAGCTCAACATGTGTTTAATATTAATAAAGTAATTTTACTTACAAAATTATTATTATTGCCGTTAAAGTAAATGGCAAAAGAAATTTACATTATTATTATAACTACTTGATTTGAAATTTTTTGCGATTTTTATATTAGTTAACACAGATAATAACAGATAATTAACTGCTATTTGAAATTGGTTATGGAGGACGCTAGGGAAATATTTTATCTATATTATGAGAACGTCTTTAATTTATACCAGACGACGACCTGAATACCAATAAATACTTTTCTATTTCATTTATTTGGTGTCCCAATGGTTAAATTGACGAGCCATTGACCAGCTCATTGCTGTATGATTGCTATTCAATTTACTGGTTTTATTATTTATTTATTAATATTAAATTACAAATATAATAATATATCTTTTATATTATCAAATCAATATCAGCTTGATTTCATGAAGTCGGTGCTTATGAGTGAATTAGCACACACAATTAACTGAAATCGAATATATCTATGTACTTATAATTATTTGAAAGTTTTGCTTATATGTTATTATTACTATAAATATATTTTATGTAAAATAAAACACGATCGGTCAATAGTGTTAAGTTTTTTTTTTCATGTAATTATTTTATAAAGATAGCACTGAGGCAAAAGTAGATTTCACATTGGGATGACAGAAGCAAATTCCGTTCAATATTAAATGTCACCGTGAAAAACATCCGTATAACATTAATATAAAGAATTATGGTGAACCGTCGACCTATTTTATTTGTATTGGCAATTAAACACAGATCATTAGCGATGATGGAGCAGTTATTGTGAAGTGTGCTGCGATTGGATATAAGTGCAATTATATGAGGACGCCGAATGTTGACCTCGATAATATCACACAACAGGCACAATTAACTCGGTATTGTAATGAATTGATATAGAGATGAATGCCCGGTACGAGATGAGATTATAGTGCGTGGATCATATTAGGTCAGATATAATGAGCATTGATCGATGAGTTTGGTTAGACAGAAATAAATGTTGTAAATGAGACTTTGTAATACGGTGATTTGATTTAAGTTATTGGTGTAGACGTAATGTTAAGGAAAACTGTAATTATTGCTGAGTTTTCGACTTAACAAGGAATGGAGATTGAAAAAAAAAATTAATGTTTTTAATCTGGGACACAAAAGTCGACATTTTATAAGACGTTGTACAATGGGAATTATATTTTTGGATTTCCAAAGATATTATTCAAGGTTAAACTAAAAATAATGTTTGTTTTTAATATCTATCTTAATAATGCTATATGTACACTATATATTAACTTATTTATTCACTTAACAATAATGTTAGTTAAAATACGTGAGACATGATTCATAAAATGCAAAATACAATAAAAAATAGATGGGTATTGATTCCTAATTAGTAAGTGACTATTACAACGTGGATTTAAAATGACATATTCGATGCAATAAGGTATTTTTTTTTATTAAAATGATGTCAAAATTTATTTTTAAGATTTTGAATAAGAGTCATCATTATTTGCATTTCCTAATATTTTAAGTGTGCTTTAACTTAAACTTTTACGGGTTGTAGGCATGTGTTACATGAACCTAAAAGGGTATAATGTGATACCAACTTGGAAGTCAGCCAAATTTAATCTGGTTTTATCGCAAAACCATTGTCGTGAAGCGACAGACATTGTAGCCGAGAAATTACTTTTTAGCCCATACGTAACTATTGTCAGTGTAAGAGATAAAATATACCTTTAGGGGTTTCTTCCGACTTAATTTCAGAACGACTCGCGTTATACGTCATTGAAAAACTGTTGGGTATGGGACGTTTAACTTTTTACGATCAAAACATGAAAATTGTCCGTCTCAACTTATTTATCGTTCCGACCCAAATTTGTAATATTGATTCAAGAATCACCAAGATGGCGATCCAGGAATTATTTTGTAATAAAAAAGCGTTTTCAGTATTAATATCTCTTTTACATTTCTATATATACGAGTATTATTATAAGTGAGAACTGTTAACCGTTCATTACGGTCATCTTACTTAATACTTTATATAAGTTAATACGAATATAAGTTTGAAGTAAGGAACTTCCAAAGGTATCGCAATAAAACCTAAGTACGCTGAACTATGTCTTTTTACAAATAGTTTTTATTCCCATATTAAATTAATAATATTTATCAATATTTGTTTTAGAAATATACAAAGGAGTTGCAATTTTACATTGGCATAAATATTAAGGTTCTTTGTTCGTGTCTTTTAAAGAACATACTGTGAATACTTAATGTATTAAATTATATTCCACGAATAACGTAATGTTTGAATGTGGTTAGAGTATTGTACTACAAACAACAGGGAACAAAGGGAAAGAATAGGAATTCATGGCACACTTGTAAATTGTCATTAATAGATAATAAATTGTCAATTGTTCTTACTCATTACTAGTGCTGGAACTTTTTGGGATGGGTTGATATATCGATATTCATCTGTGAGTTGTTTTTGCTCAGTAACAATATCGACTGATTTCTCTTCAAACGCAATGCCTTTGAAGTGTAAGGCTGCTCTGACGCGCCACGTACAGGATGACGCCCAAAACCCGTACAGTATAGCACGTGTTTCCTTTTTATAAAAAAATATTAGATTTAGTACTACAAAATTGTATATCATTTTAAAATTTAGAAATAGCAACATTGTTTTGATTATGGCAACACAAATAATGATTGGGATTGAGGTTATGGTACGTCAAATTACTATTACAATATGAAAATAATATTAGACACTGTATTTTGGATGCCATAAAGTGTTTAAATATAGGTTTCATAGAATGTCGAGAATATAAAGAAATTTTATAGACATCGGTAGCAAAATAAACAAGAATATCATTGTGTACTCACCGCCATCGTAACGTTGAATGGTAAATAATATTAAGAATTGAAAATTAAGTTGCGATTTGTAATGTTATCGATTTGTATTAAGAGAGGTATACCTCATTGTTATTCGTAACTTGACTGAATTATCTTTAATCACTTGTCTATTTATAGACAAAACAAACAACTTGATGTTATTATTGCGTTACTAACTGATTTAGTTTTCATCACATAGATGTCGCTGTATATATTGAAAGTGTGTACATACTAAATTGTATACATACATTAATAAGAAATACAATATTCTCACAATTATTATAAAATTATTAAACTATTTAGGAGATATAAATTATTTTTATATTATAATGAATAAATCTTTTTGTGTAGAAGTTTAAATAACCTACCTATTGATCAAATGACTTGAGATAATCTTTACCTAGACTCGTATAGCAAAATAATTTGCTAAAAAATTACAATATCTCTGTATTATTCGCGTCCTTATTTATACGGTTAAATTAATACAATCATTAAATTAGAAATCTTGAACAAATGAATAAATTGAGTCAAATTTTTAAAATTAGATAATCTCGATGACAAAATAGTCTCATTGACGGCAGAAAAATAATATTAATACTCTATTTATTTACTTGGATATTTGTAATGGCAAATAGGCATGAGAATCATAAGCCCATGTCAAACATTTGAAACACTTACGTTGTTTGATAAATGCTTAAAACATATTTGAACAATTACTAAATTATAATATACGTTATTTTGTCTGAAATGTTATCAACTTCATAATGCATTTTTATCTAGAACTAGTACATTAGAATTTGTGATAGAAATCTATATGAATATTGTAAATGTTTTGTCTGTTCGTCACCAGTAAGCTTTGATTTACTTTATGTATAGTCAGAAAGTCCTGTGCGTATATTGAGTTTAAATATATTGAGAAAAATTAATAAAGTAACTTGAATTATTAAACGGATTTTGCTTTAATGCTATAAATTTTTAAGGAATCGGCCACTTGTACAAAAGTGCAAAAAGTTTAAAAAAAAAAAAGGTTCAACTATAATATAAGAGTCTCAATAAAAGCATTCGTTTTCAAAACGCCTACGCTGGTTGTCATTCAGTAAATTTCCATTTTATGCAGAGCGAATGAGGAATATTAGCTCTGCATAATTTTATTACTGTGTCTAAATTAATCAAGCCCTCTTAGTTGTGTGAATGTTTGTGTAAGTAGATGTAAGTTATGATATAACGACGATTATTGTGAAGAAAATGTCTACTTAAATAGCTCCGGATGCGTTTTGCTTTTATTCCGGAATCGAGATGTGGGTAGCTCGTTATAACTTAACGAATATATTTTTTCTGCATCTTTGCTTATTTTTCACATGATCTACTCGGTCGAAGTATATAAATAATAATTTTAATATAACTATAGTTCAGTAAATAAAACCCAGTTGAAATTCATGGTGACATTGATTTATTTACACGTTACGACTAAGCTATATTTGTTTAATGTAATAAATATTTGAAGAAGATTGTGACTATATAGAAATCTACATCTTTATAATATTATAGCATATAGGAACACATGTTCATATATTTTCTTCAAAATTATATATTATTATGATATCTAATATGAAGCGATAAATAAACATGAGCCATCTACTTTATTCTTAATAATCCTTTACTAGTATTAGGTATTGTTCACTACTTATGGAGGTATTTTTTTTTTACAATACAATATTCTATGGTTAAATAGTTTTACGTCAGTTTAATATTCTCAATGGTTAAATGTTAGTCATTGGTTATTCGAGTAAAAAAAAGAAGAAAGAATAATGCAATATAAATAAACTCTTACAAATATTGGTCACATTATTGTACTATTCAGCTTCTTAACGACGCCTACTTGATTAGAAACGAACAAACATAAAAGATTATTATAATTATTCACTATTGAGGAAGCATTAAAATCGTTACGTCAGTACGAGGTCAGAATTTCGGTGATCGATGTTGTAAGAACATTTTTAGCCCCATCTCAACGGCGATCCCGGAGGTCTCATGAAGGTGGCTCTGGTTTCTGCGGTCAGGGTGCCGCCACCGTCTTCTGGAAGACCGTAGAAGGCGTATAAATGTCTGCGATGCTGAAGCTCGTGACCTCTGTGCGACAGGCTCTGAAGTCGACTCCATAATGAAAATATTCGTTTCTTTATTGCTTTGTTTTCAGTGAGTATTTTTTCTGAAAAAAGCACGCCTTTTAAAAGGATTGTCGAGATCAGAATCGGTATAGAATACGGTTATAAATCATTTCCTGGTAAACGGCCTATTCGTTACTATTGACTACATAAAACATTCATTTCGTCAATCCAGTATGTTATAAATTAAAAATATTAAATAGAATATGACATCTGAGTCCTGATCCTAGTTTATTTTTCCTGTAGAATTTTAAGGCTGACTTTTATTCGTCATTTAATAGTTTTTATAAATTTTATATATCACCGTAGTGCCTGTATGGGTCGTTGTATCCAGGAATTCATCTTTTTATAGCTACCTAAACCGAGAACGTCACGATCTCTGTATGAGTGTAACGTCGTTGGGTTGTAGATAAAAAAATAATTAGAAACAGTGTAGAGATAAACAATTTCGGAAGTTATGAAACCCGCAAATAATCACTGTGATAAACACTACAAAAATTATGGTGAGGACTATTTGATTCTCAATACGCAGAAATCTAGGAATATTATTTTAAATAATACTCATTTAATAAAGCACATCGAAATTAATTTGAAGGTGAAGCGAAGAAGAAATAGTAAATATAAATAGGTATTAAAATAAATTCTGGTTTAGTTCAGAATCATCGTCCCCTTTCTGGACTATAATTTCACTGTACGAAGCGTTTTAATATGGTCCCCTAAATTTATATAGCATGATATAAGGGTTGAGTCATAACTATAATATTTTGTGACTTTCATTTCGAAGGTTTCAACCATGGAGTGATTAAAATTGATGTTTAAGTTTTTGACCTTTAAACCTAATTGCATTTTATAAATTATTGTGCATGAGCGTTTCTTTTTATATATTATATTCTAAAGTAAACTATTATAAATAAATAGCAAATAAATATGTACATAACTAAATAGAAACTTTACTGATTCCTCTTTAAGTCATTGTAGGATAAAATATGTATTTTATAATTTTAGAAAGGAAATGTTACAACATTTTATTTCTATTAATATCGCAGAAATGTTAGAAGTATAATTTATTTTTAATATAATTGTGAGAAGAAGTAATTTGATTAAATATTATTTAAAACATATATACAACTCTATTAAGTTGACAAATGTTTTGATAGTATGAGTAAATGATTGTTGTATGTATTGAGAAGTGTTCGTTTCCTTAAGAGTTTCCATGTTTTCCGTTATTAACAATACAAATGTTTTTGTCTACGAATTATAAAAAATCACCTGCAAATTGAGGATCTTCTCTTGGCATTTCCTTCCTTTTTGCTTTAGTAACGGATGCAACTTCATTTGGACTTACGCTATTATATTCTCCGAGATCGTCTGTGTCCTCGTTTTTTCGATTTAATAAATTCAATAGTATATCAGAAGGTAAGTATTTTTTATCATTTTTCTGGTTCATATTGTTTGTTAAATATGCTAAACGTATTTTCAGAATAAACAGCGGACCGTCTAGGATGCCTGAATCATAGCGTTCGAGGATATCTTCGTGATTATTTTCATCTACTTCGTCGCTTTTCTTAGCCGTTTTCCATTTTTCAATATCAATATCGTCCGGAAGCTTTTCCGATTGCTCATTAATGTTTTTATTAAGTCGATCGAGCTGCCTCGGGTAATTATGCCACTGTTCTTTTCTAAATCCCTCGCTATTTTCATCATTATCGATGTCTTCAAAAATGGAAAGGATCTGATCTATATCGTTGTCAAATGTCTTGAGACGTGATAATTGTGATTTTTTCGGTAGATTGTCTTTCGGTGTTCCGATAAAAACTTTATAAACTATGTCCGGATTCACCTGATGTTTAAAAGTATTGTCTGTATTTTGGTCTTCAATAGGTGATTCTGCGTCAAACTTGTTTATGGCCAATATTGGTAGTACATTGCTTGATGACAGGGTCACTGTTGTAAGGAGAATTATAGGAAGCAGAATAGGATGCATCTGAAACAAAGATAATTTTTTATAAAACTGTATAAATAACTAGTAGTATAATGGTATTTACGTAGTACAAATAACTACTATTAAGAAATATTTTTCTTACTTTTAATTGCTTACCATCTCGACCACAGTGTCGGTACAAAAAAATCTATGATACTTGAAAATCTTGAAAAAAAATAATCGATTAATGAAAAATACCTTTACTTTGTAAAGGATGTTCCAAAACAGTTATGAAATAATCTACAGTTTACGAATCCACCAAAAATATTAACCTACACATTATACATATTTTAAATACTTATAACAGTTTTATTATGTTTATTTTCTGACAGAAAATGTCCAAATAAGTCGCATGAAAGATGGGAAAAAATAAGAACACGGTGAAGATAATTGATGGGATGAAAGGTTTATTAAAAGGCTGGTATTTTTGTCACGTTATCTAAGAGAATATAATTTTATGTTCATAAATATGGAAAGCGACATCTGGGTATCAATATATTTATAGGTATGAATAAGGTATTTTGTGAGCTAGTTATTCTGTAATAAATATTTTCTATTGGAATAAATTTCTTATGAATATAACATCTTTAAATAACTTTAGGCAGTTACAAAAATAATATAAAGATAACGTTTTTATCATTTGAAGCAGTCATTTCAGACGTGATGCCTTGCACGAATTCTTAAAAATGAGTTGACATTTAAAAGACTTATTTTTTTTTTTTTGTAGCCAAAGAAGTTTTTTAGTGTCAGAAATATAAAAAAAGGGAGACTAAAATGTAAAAGCGTCGTCCAACATTCTTTTTATGTCAAACAGGTATTGTCTAGATTTGATGACATGGTATTTAGCTAGTTACGATTATATAATTACAACTAGTTTTTTTGGTTCAAAACATAAGTACAATACTGACAAAATACTTCGCTTTATGACCAATCGCTTATTTCATAACTTTAGAAAGGCAAGACCTCTGATTATTCTTTAAAATTGCAATAAAAAAATCTTCCAAACTTTTCGTTTTTCAAAATTACTTCTCCCAACTTTTATTTCCATCGTAACTAAAATCTTTTCGTCAAAATACGAACTGAAAAAAGTCTTCAAACAAAGCTTTCATTATAAAATCTATTTGTATTTGCCAGAGTAAAGTTACAGGGTACAAGGTATTCATAAAAAAATCGAATATGCATGTTGAGTTAAAAAACCTTTTTCGTTTTGGTAAGAGATTGAACATAAAAAAGCATTTTAAAAATGCTTGCACACGGCTTGAATTATTACGTATAAATGTGTAGATTTTATGAAATTATATTGTTTTACGTATTTATTTTTCATAGAATATTGTAAAAACTTAATGAATTAATGAATTAAAAAAAAATATAAGCAAGAAAACTGGCGATTAATTTAAAACGTCAACCTAAGATTAATCAATATTTTCAATATTGTAACGGTCGATTTATATGTTAGATTGTGGGGAATGAGCCAATGTCTTTCAAAGGAATCAACTGTATTTTTTGTGGTGGTTAGTATAAGCGTAAGTTCATGTTTGCGGGTTCGCCACCCTTCTCCCCCGGTTTTTATCAGGTGAAAACGGATGCAAAGGGTTTTTCGGGTTATATCTCAATGGCTAGCGACATTAAATAAAATTTTATAAAACTCTGTGAACCCAGAAAATTTAACAAAATATAATCAATTTGTAGTGGAAATTATTATTTAGAAACCGAATATACAATTGCGTTGTTGTAATTTTATTGTAAAATTTCCGTAAACAAGTCATGACCCCCTATATAATATTTATTCAAAAGTTTTGCTGATACTTATGTGTTTCTAACTTTTCATTAAATTTAATGCATTTTTAGAGGAATATTGTTACTGACTAGTCTTACTTTGAATCTACACGAGCGAACTTATGAAATAGATAATTTTAAATCATGAATCACAAGCAGAATTAGTCTCCGGTCGCATTCATGTTAATATAAATTATAAAAGGTCATTTATAAAATATAATATTTATATATATATCTATCTATCTCATTATATAACCTTTAGAAAATGCAGACGTAATTGATTACTACTGTTTGCTTAAGACAAAATGAGCAGACAATTTAAGCCGATATTGGTTTGGCAGACGTGTAATCGCTCATTATTAACAGAATTTCAACTCGATGTGAACTTAGCCGGTTTCGGGTAAGCAATTTCGTATCTTATGTTATGATATAATTCTGGAAAATTCAAATGTCATCACTTTTGTGATTCTGAATTGAAAAACTTGTGATGAGTATTGTGATTTTCATAGGAAATCACAAAAGGATATTTGAAGAAAATCTAAGATAATTTTTTATAAAAAAAGCATTTTTTACGTTTAACAGTTTCAGAAAGTGACGTGGCCGTTGGGACCAGCTGGTATGGTTATAAATTGAAGTCGTTTTCTTAAGACGCGTCGTAAGAAGAATCAATCTGCCTTTATTGTTACTGCCACCGCAGCTTTACCGTAGTACGAGTGCACAGTTTCTACTTTCGTGTTTAACGTTGAAAATATCAGCTAAAACAAAACCTTTCTAGCTATTGGTATAGCAGTATGAATTATTTAGATCTGACATAAAAACTTTATAATTTAAAGGATTTATCGAAATTTATATAAATTTTGCTTATAAAATTTTGCAAAATATGTAAATGCTCTTTAATTTGCAACACAAATCAATTCTATAGTGACTAGAGTAACTCAGATTGGTTCTAAACTTGAGGGTGGAACGACATAATTTTCATTGTACCTTGATGAATTTCGTTCAGAACTTCTTAATTGATGTTTTGAGATATGGAAACGAGTTATGTTGTTTATGGATTGCTTACGTGAGTTTAAATCAATTTGCTATTAATATTATTTACAAATAATTATAACTTCACAAAGAAATAATAATAAATTTATATACAGCGCTGAAGCAATATGTACGTGTCGAAATTAAAAAAAATTACAACAAATGTATTACATTTCCAATTCATTCGAACATAATTATTTTTGATTTATTCGATGGGATCTTATATTAAGCTTTAATATTTTTCAAAATACTTATAAGAAAAAAAGTTTATCGATTTGCCATATTCAAACAATTCGGGAAGCCGTGCTTATAATCACACGGTAGGGATGAGTTGGCGATGTATACTTATTTATACTTATTAAGGTCATAGAAGTATTAATTAAAAGGGTAATTTTATTCTAAGTCCATCGTCACGATACTCGCAGAGCCGTAAAAATTTTTCATTCATAAATTTTATACATTATAGTGGACTTTTTAATGAGAGACGTTGTTGCCTGTTCCTATGTGTACTTGTTCTAAGTTTTTATATTATATATATACATGTTTACCATTACCTTATGAAGTTATTTTTTTCCAATAGGTAGTAGCGCCCATTTACCATGTGTTAGATAATTACATGTTACAAAAAAGCAATATAGCAATTGAAGTAAATATTTTGAAAGCTAAAGAAGTTTTAATTTAATAAAAAACTTTCAGACCAATATTTGAAACAAGATTTACATGCGTAATTTACGCATTAGTTCAGTTAAGTGTGTAGAGGTTTCTAATTCGATATCTCTTTAAATATACATTCATTATAATAAATAAATAAAATAAACCGGGTATATAAGTGAAGGTAAAGGTTCTGTAAATTATGTAAGACTCCAGTAAATAAAAAAATACGCTTTAAAAGTTCTTTTAAGTAAAATAAAATGCAGGAGCTCAAGTACTAAAAAAGTATTTTGTGTTGCGGTATTTATCAAAGAAAACAAAGTATGCTTAAAGAATGAGAATGTTTCAGTGTGTGATTTTTATTATTTATCGTAAATAGAACGGTCGTATGCACACAGACATTGTTTAAACGAGCGACTAATAGGTTGAGCGTTGACCTGATTTTTATCTACACTGTATGATCTATTCTTCGTAAAACTGATGTTAATATATCAACATATAAATATATTTTAACATTAATATTACTGAACAGATCTTAATGCTTTTCATGCTTCATTGATTAAGCATTTCACCAATCAGAGTTATTATTAAATATATATACATTCTCAGTGAGTGGAGACGTAGCAATGAACGGCTGATCGTTTAGAATGTAAAAGAAAATCTTAAAAGGGAAGCTCAAGTGGAGTGAACAGCGGTTAACGATTTTAAACATTTTCCACTTGCTTTGACACAAACAGAGATGTGATTTAAAAAGTTTATTATAAGAATTTTCAATGTGTCATATCACAAATATGTCTTAAAAAATGCATTGTTCCACTTTAGTACTGTGTTGCTGGATATGTTTTTTGTAGCTATATAAACTTTATGGTCGTAGAAATAAGAGGCGATAGTGGACGTGTTTGTTTGGAAGGTTTTATCCAAGGAAGCTCTTCCGCATTCGTTCGGTATAACACTCGTTTTAAATGTATGTCAAATCTTAGTAAGCTATAGAAAATTTTACATTTTTGTACTTAATGGCTGAAAATAAAGATAAATGGAGATATGTAAAAGCGATTCCACTTAAAGAGCAACGATAATATTAGGCAATTAATAGTAAGAGGTCAGCTTGAAATGTAAAAATTACAAGTGAAAAGCTTTACTGTCCAGCGAAATGCGCCTTAAGTTAGCAAGTGTACAATATAACGTAACCCACACGTTAGCCGAATAATAATAGATACAAGAGCGGTGATTAATTAGACCCGTCAAATCATTAATCACAAGCTATTTATGCTAATGGGTTTTAAACCGCATAAATCTTTTCGCCCTAAATGTGACATTTTATACGAAATAGTTAATCCTTGTTGGACAAACAAGGTGCATGTGATAAATCGTTTTCCCCACAAAATAATTTAATCTACTTGGTTTTCTTTCACGTTGCAGATTTATTTTCATCGTTGTAATTTTGTCTTTTCTGCGAAATGTCATTACTGAAGAAGGCTGTGACGTGTTGGCGCGAATTGCTATGAAGATACTACGTAAAAATATTGAACGCCGTTCCGACAAGATGGTTAAATTTCGTAATTCTATTCATGTAGGGAAAATTTATGGCAATGTTTATACTTATACCGAACTTCAGCGTTAGGACATGTATGGAAGATAAACGAGTTCATTTGTATTTAAACTAGTTAGGTATCTTTTTGATAAAACAACCTGTGCTCAAAGAATATTCCCATGGTCTTGTAGGCTTTCATATAGGTATATTGATTTTGTAGCCAATGAGAATTATTAACAAAGAGTACATGACAATAGAATTTTTTAATGGATAAACTACTTATACCATATCAGTTACTGAACAGTGGAAATTTATAGATGTAATCAACTTCATTTGAAGAGATTAGGAAGATCTGTTTGAGTCCTTTTTTTATAGATTTCAAATAATAAATTTATATATTGGCTTGGAGAGATTTTATTCCTGTCACGTTCGTTTGAAAGTGGCGCAATCCTCGACAATATTTTTGTTTGATTTTTACGAGCTTTTAATTGATGCTGTAAAAGTTTGCTTGTTGACACCACTTAGTGCAAAATGAAAATTGGAACATTTCAAGAAACTCGTCTGAGTTTTTAAGAAAATTTTAATTGTCAAATTTTTAATCAAAACAATTAATTAAGTTTTAAAGTTGATTTAATAACTATGTTAAAGTCAGATTTATGTTTTGTAGCTGATAATTTTTATATATAGAATAACAACGTTATATTAGACTTAGTAATGAACGTATGAAACTTCATAGCGGAGTTTCCTAAGCTCGTCAACTTTGCCTCACGTCTGAGAGATAAGTGTGCCGTAGTAATTACACGTAGGTGACGACTATTAAAGAAGCTAATTTCATTTACAACACCGCACGTTGTTACTTTTGGTAATCTATCTTTGGGATGTCTGTTCATCTATTAATAGATTTCTATAATGTTAATTGCGTATTAATTTAAAAAGTTTTTCTATAACCACTCTCCACATTTTATTTAGTCAGCTTCGTTAACGGATTTGGAATTCACTGATATTTTATAGTATCTAACCCTAACTTCTACCAA